>NC_091951.1:257246-561518 GCF_031021105.1 Erythrolamprus reginae
CCTATGTCACTCACAAATATATTAAAAAGAATAGGACCCAGAACAGACCCTTGTGGCACACCGCTTGTAACCTGACTCTGCTCAGTTTCGATCATGCCCCCCCTTTTCCTTTTCCTTCATTGTGTATTGGACAAAATCAATCAATCAATCAATCAATCAATCAATCAATCAATCTTGCTGTATGCCACCCAGAGTCTGAAAGCATTGGGGTGGCTTATAAATTTAATAAATTAAATGAAATCGAGTTAACTTTTTTGTGGGGGGGGGGCAGGAGGGGGCTGGAGGGAGGGCAGGTGGGAGGGAAACGAGGGACGCCCCCCAGAGGAGACCTAACGGGCATCCAGCCGGACCAGAGCCGCTGGGCGGAGGGAGGGAGGCGCCCACGCGGGACGGGGGCCGGCGGGGCGGGGGCGGCCAGGCCAGGGCGGGGCGGGGGGCTGTCCAGTCCGGCCGAGAGTGGCAGAAGGACCGGACGGGCGAGCCAGGCTACCTGGGGCTGCGACGGAGCTTCAGCGCCACCGCCTCTCCTCCGCCGCCCCGCGTCCCCCCGGGAAAGCCGGGTCGCCCGTCGCCAGCACCGCCGCTTCGCCTCCCACGGCCATGGCGCTCGCCCGGCGGCTGCTGCTGGTGGCGCTCCTGACGATGCCCGCCTTGCCCCACCGCCCGAGCAGGGTAAGCGCCGCGGACGCGCCCTCGGGCGGCCCGTCTGGAGGCGGCTGGGGGAGCCCGGGCAGTGGCCGGGACGGGACGGGGGAGAGCTGGGTCTTCGCCCGAGAGCCCGGCCCGCCCCCGCCGGCTGTCTCCTCGGGCCGGGAGCAGGTCTCTCTTTTGGGCGGCGCGGGGGGGGGATTGCCAGATTGTGGGGAGGGCCAGAAACGCTGGATTTGCGGGGAGAAGCTCGGCTGGGACGTGCGTGGAGGAGTGTGTGAGTGTATGAGAGAGGAAGAGAGAGAGAGAGAAAGAAAAGGAAAGTGATAAAGGGAAAGAGAGAGAAAGAGAGAAAGAAAGAGAGACGAACACACACACACACAGAGAAAGAGACAGACACGGAGAGAGAGATGAAGAGAGAGAAAAAGAGAGAAAAGGAGAGATGAAGAGAGAGATGAAGAGAGAGAGAGATGAAGAGAGAGAGAAAAGGAGATATGAAGAGATAAAGAAAAGGAGAGATGAAGAGAGAGATGAAGAGATAAAGAAAAGGAGAGATGAAGAGAGAGATGAATAGAGAGAGAGATGAAGAGAGAGATGAAGAGAGAGATAAAGAGAGGATGAAGAGAGAGATGAAGAGAGGAGAGATGAAGGAGAGAGATGAAGAGAGAGAAAAGGAGAGATGAAGAGAGAGAGAAAAGGAGAGATGAAGAGAGAGAGAAAAGGAGAGATGAAGAGAGAGATGAAGAGAGAAAGAAAAGGAGAGATGAAGAGAGGAGAGAAAAGGAGAGATGAAGAGAGAGAGAGAGGAGGGATGAGGAGGGAGAGAAAAAAGAGATAGATGAAGAGAAGGATGAGAGAGGGGGAGAAAGAAAGAGAGAGACGCACGAAGGGAGAGAGAGAGAAGGAAAGAGAGAGAGAGAAAGAGAGATGAGAGAGAGAGCGCTTATTTGGCCGCTGCTGCCCATCGAGGCGCCGGGTGCGGGACTTGCCACCTCTATCTTTGGAATAGAGCAGAATGCAGCCGGAAGGGGACCTGGGGAGGTCTTCTAGTCGACCCCCCCTCAAGCAGGAGACCTTTGGACCATTTCAGTCAAGCGGCTCTTCTTAAACACCTCCCCCGCAAGTGACGGAGCTTCCCCACCCTTTCGGAAGCCCGGGTGGCAGGTGGCGGGCGGGCGTCCGACTGGCGCCGCCACGTGGCCAGATGCCCCCCCCCCCTGGGAGTCGCTTGTCCGCCCGACGGGGACCAGGCGGCGGGCAGCGGGCGGGGGAGGGGGAGGCGAGGACGCGGCGCCGGACTGAGGTGTGTGTGGTGACCCGAATTCCGTCCGGCGGAGCGCTTCCAAGGCCGGGGGGGGGGGGCGCGCGCAGAGAGGCTTGGAGGGGAGGCCGCCGGCCCCGTCGGGGAAGGGGAAGGAGAAGGGACGGCCGGCGGGCTCCGGAGCTTCCCCGCGGCCGCCTCGGCTGCCTTCCTCCTTCTCCTCCTTCTCCTGCTTCCCTCCCCGCTGCGGCGCGGCGCTGCCCAGACAGGGCGGCCTTTGTGCGGCGGGAACAGAGGGCGAGTGTGCGGTGCGCTGCCTCCCGGGCGGGGCTTGTTTGCCTTTGGGCGGCGGCCCCCCAAAAGAATCCGTGGCGGCCGCGCCCCCCCCCCCCGCCCCCATGCCAGGGCAGGCAATGCCCAGCCATGCCCCCCCCCTCCTTCCGCACGGAGGGGGCCCTTTGGATGGGACTCTGCTGGGCCCCCACTTAGCCGGTGCCCCACTTGGCTCTGGTGCCTTTCGGGGATGTCCACCCCCCCCCACGCACTCCCCCCACAGGATCCCACAGGATCCGCATCCCTGGTAGGAGGGTCCACCTAGAGCCCACTTCAGGTAGTAAAATGGGTGACTTATAAATTTAATGAATTAAATAATTAATTAATAATAACAACAGATCTATCTGTCTGTCTGTCTATGTCTATCTATCTTTGTCTGTCTGTCTGTCTATCTCTCTATCTACCTACTTATCCACCCACCCACCCATCCATCTTTCCATCTATCTCTATGTATATCTGTATCTCTCTCTCTATCATCTATCTATCTACCTATCATCTATCTATCATCTATCTATCATCTATATATATATATCTATCATCTAACTATCTAGCTAATCTATCCTATCTATATATATCTAATCTATCTATCTATCTATCTATCTAATCTATCTATCACTCTATCACTCTATCACTCTATCACTCTATCACTCTGTCTATCTATCTATCTATCTATCTATCTATCTACCTACGGTATCTATCTATCTATCTATCTATCTATCTATATCTAATCTATCTATCTATCATCTATCTATCTAATCTATCTATCTATATATATATCTAATATATCTATCTATCTATCTATCTATCTATCTAATCTATCTATCTATCTATATCTAATCTATCTATCTATCAAATTATCTATCTATCTATCTAATCTATCTATCTATCTATCACTCTATCTATCTATCTATCTATCTAATCTATCTATCTATCTATCTATCTAATCTATCTAATCTATCTAATCTATCTATCTATCTATCACTATCACTCTATCTATCTATCTATCTATCTATCTATCTATCTATCTATCTATCTATTTATCTATCTACGGCATCTATCTATGTATCTATGTATCTATGTATGTATCTATCTATCTATCTATCTATCTATCTATCTATCTATCTATCTATCTATCTATCTATCTATCGATCTAATCCAACCCCCTGCCTAGGCAGGAAACCCTACACTACTTCAGACAGGTGGTTATCCAACATCTGCTTAAAAACTTCCAGTGTTGGAACATTCACAACTTCTGGAGGCAACTTCGGTTCCACTGGTTAATTGTTCTAAATTTCTTCTTAGTTCTAAATTACTGGTGGTCATTGGTGGTGATTGAAGCAGATGTCCATGTGCTGCCTCTAGGTTGGCTGAGGCAGGCAGGATTCCCTTGAGTCTCATTTGTTGGGGGTCAGGGGAAAGGGAGGGTTTTGCCTTCTCTTTCGGCTCAAGATCCCCATGGACAATGGGTGGGCCACTGTGGGACACAGAATGCTGGACTCGATGGGCTTGGGCCCGACTCAGCTGGGCTCTTCTTAGGTTGTTAGGTTCTGGCACTCATTGCCACTTGATGTTCCCACATCCCATTTCTTGCTCTGGAGGATGGGGTGGGTCAGCCAGGCAGGGTCCCCCTGAAGTCACCTGGCCACGTTAGAAACCCAAGTTGGACTGGGGAGACCTCAAAAACAGGTGGAAAGGTGGGAGGGGAGGAGTCGGGCGCCACTTGGGAAGGTGGGTGGGTGGGTGTCTGGCGAGGTCATCTACTCCACCTTCTCATCAGGGCCTGCAGGGGAGCTGGGAGGGGCCACCAGGTTGGGGTGTCACATCATGATGGGGGACAATAATAATAGTATAATAATAACAGCCACAAGATCACAGAAACAAACATTTGAAAGCATTGAACACTTTGTGACCCTCCTGTAACTTATTCCATATCGTAATATTTCCATAATACTTTGCTCACCAGTAGCAACTGTGAGAGGGACCTTGGAGTCCTAGTGGACAAGCATTGAAATATCAGCCAGCCGTGTGCAGCAGCTGCCAAAAAAGCCAACACAGTTCTCGGCTGCGTCAACAGAGGGAGAGAATCAAGATCACGTGAAGGGTTAATACCACTTTATAAAGCCGTGGTGAGGCCACACTTGGAATATTTGCATCCAGGTTTGGTCACCACAATGCAAAAAGGATGTTGAGACTCTAGAAAAAGTGCAGAGAAGAGCCACAAAGACGATTAGGGGATAAATGGAGGCTAAAACATATGAAGAACGGTTGCAGGAACTGGACATGGCACGTTTGATGGAAAGAAAGACCAAGGGAGACATCATAGCAGCGTTTCAATCTCTCAGGGGTTGCCCCAAAGAAGAAGGAGTCAAGCTATTCTCCAAAGCACCTGAGGGGAGAACAAGAAGCAATGGGTGGAAACTAAGCAAGGAGAGAAGCAACTTAGACCTAAGGAGAAATTTACTGACAGTTTTAGGACAATTGGTCAGTGGAACAGCCTGCCACCAGACGTTGTGGATGCTTCATCCCTGGAGGAGACCGGATAGCCAATGATGTAGGGACCCGTCCTTCGGCTGCGGGGCTTGGAGTAGAAGACCTTCGAGGTCCCTTCTAGTCATAGAATTCTGTAAATAGCAACAGCAGTTAGGCTTAAATGCTCCTTTACAGCCCCCTCCGAGCGGTTGACAGAATCTGCCCCTTGCCCCCCACACAATCTGGGTCCTCACTCGACCCACCTCATAAAGATGGAGTCAGGGTTGAGTCAGGAAGAAGGAAGGAAGGAAAAATAGGAAGGGAGGGAGGGAGGGAGGAAGGAAGGAAAAATAGGAAGGAAGAAAGGAAGGAAGGGAGGGAGGGAGGAAAGAAGGAAGGAAGGAAGGAAAAATAGGAAGGAAGGAAGGAAAAATAGGAAGGAAGGAAGGAAGGAAAAATAGGAAGGAAGGGAAGGAGGGAGGAAGGAAAAATAGGAAGGAAAGAAGGAAGGAAAAATAGGAAGGAAGGGAGGGAGGGAGGGAGGAAGGAAGGAAAAATAGGAAGGAAGGAAGGGAGGGAGGAAGGAAAAATAGGAAGGAAGGGAGGGAGGGAGGAAGGAAAAATAGGAAGGGAGGGAGGGAGGGAGGAAGGAAGGGAGGAAGGAAGGAAGGGAGGGAGGAAAAATAGGAAGGAAGGAAGGAAGGGAGGAAGGAAGGGAGGAAGGAAGGAAGGAAAGAAGGAAGGAAGGAAAAATAGGAAGGAAGGAAGGAAGGAAAAATAGGAAGGGAGGAAGGAAGGAAGGGAGGAAGGAAAGAAGGAAGGAAGGAAGGAAGGAAGGAAGGAAAAATAGGAAGGGAGGAAGGAAGGAAGGAAGGAAAAATAGGAAGGGAGGAAGGAAGGAAGGGAGGGAGGAAGGAAAGAAGGAAGGAAGGAAGGAAGGAAGGAAAAATAGGAAGGAAGGAAGGAAGGAAGGAAGGAAGGAAGGAAGGAAGAGCAATAGCGTTAGGACTTATCTACCGCTTCCTGGTGCATTTACAGCCCTGTCGAAGTGGTCGACAGAATCAGCCCCTTGCCCCCCACAATCTGGGTCCTCACTTGACCCCCTTGGAAGGACGGAAGGCTGAGTTGACCTTTGAGCTGGTGGTGAGATTTGAACTGCCAAATTGCAGGCAGCCGGTAGTCAGCAGAAGGAGCCTTGCAGTTGGCCCAGCCTCCTTCCTGGAGAATGGGGTGGGCGGGGGTGGGGCTCTCTTGAAGGGTCAGATGAAGGGTGGCCCAACTGCATCTGCTGGACTTCTGCCCACGTGCCCTGTGGTCATCCCTCCTTTGGGCCCAGCCGCTTTCTGCCAGCTCAGCCCACCCCAGAAGCACCCAGTCCAGGTGCCTAAATCCAGGCAGAAAGTAAGCGAGGGAGGGTTCTCTCTGGCTGAGGTCTAGGAGGCCTCACCTGTTGGGCTTCTGCCTGTTGGACACGCTGAATAGATTCCAGCTGAAGTATAGATCCCCCCTCTCCTTCCTTCCTTCTTTCTCTTCCTTCCTTCTTTCTCTTCCTTCTTTCTTTCCTTTCCCCCTTCCTTCCTTCCTTCCTTCCTTCTTTCCTTCCCTCCTTTTTCCTTCCTTCCTTCCATCCCATCCATCTATCCATCCATCCTTCCTTCCTTCTTGCCTTCCTTCCTTCTATACATCCTTCCTTCCTTCCCTTCCTTCCTCCCTCCCTCCCTCCCTTTAATAGGAAAGTGAATACAAGAACAAGGGGACACAATCTGAAGTTAGTTGGGGGAAAGGTCAAAAGCAACGTGAGAAAATATTATTTCAGTGAAAGAGTGGTAGATGCTTGGAACAAATTTCCAGCAGACGTGGTAGATAAATCTACAATAACTGAATGTAAACATGCCTGGGACAAACATAGATCCATCCTAAGATAAAACACAGGAAATAGTCTAAGGGCAGACTAGGTGGACCATGAGGTCTTTTTCTGCCGTCAGACTTCTATGTTTCTATGTTTCTTCCCTCCCTCCCTCCCTCCCTTCTTTCTCTCTCTCCTTTATTAAATACATACATAAAAAGAAAAAAAGAAAAAAACAAACATACAATTAAAAACCTATATGTACATTTATAATTGTGCATTCACTTATACAAAGTCCATCTATAAGTGGCTCTCAGCCTTTCTAATGCCGCCACCCCTTATAATACAGTTCCTCATGGTGTGGTGACCCCCAACCATAAGTCTAGCACCAATTCTCCCAGCAGAGCTTTCAGCTGATTGGCAGGAAGGTCAGAGGGAGACCCCCACTGTCAACGCCCGATTGGTTGGGTGGCTAAAATACCTTCCAAGGCGCCAGAATGGAAGGTTTAGTTCCTCTCACCAGGGGAAACCCGTCTTCTCCCCGTAGGGCCGAAAATTGGCAAAAATCAGGCAAGTGACCTCCGCTGCCCCTGTTCCGAGCTCCGTCCCTCGTGGCCCTGCCCTCCCTGCCTGGCCCTGTCTTGGAAGCTCCTCCCCCCTGACCCAAAGGTCGGGGGAGGTGCACCATCCAATAGGCTTCCCTGGGGTGGAAGTGGGGGGCCCCTCCTGGTTGGCCCCCAGAAGCCTCAGAGCCTTGTGGCGCCCCCTGTGTCTCTGGAGGGCGGAGGGAATAACACAGAACCTTGTAGCTATCACTTTGTGGCCTCCTTTTCCCTGCCTGGTTCCGGTCCTTGGGAGACTCTGTTTCGCAAAGGGTCCCGTGTGATGGACGCGGGTGGGCAGACCCCTTCCGTCCTGCCTGCCTGCCTAAGTGTGTCTGTGTCTCTCTGTGTGTGTGTTTGTGTTTGTGTGTGCACGTAGAGTGCGGGCGTGAACAAAGAGCCTTTTCATGGCCATTAAAATATTTGGCCTGGCAGGAGCAAAGGTGGACATCGGATGTTCCTGCTAACGCCCAAAAAGGGGGGCTCTGTCTCGCGTGGAGACCCCCCTCCCAAGGGACACAGCCTCCAACCCCGTGGGTCCCACTCAGACCCAGTGGGTGAAGACCCCCTGCAGGAACTGGAAGGGGGCGGCTCCTGGCTGGGCTGGGCACGGGGTCCACTTCTACGGATCAGCTGCGGAAGGGGGCGTTTGGTACAGGCGGTTCTCGAGTCACGACGGGAATTGAGAATTTATGTTGCTAAGTGAAACCTTTGTTACGCGAGCGACGTTCCAGTTTTACGACGTTTCTTGTCGCATTCGTTTAGTGAATCACTGCCGTTGTTAAATTAGTATCACGGTTGTTAAACGAATCTGGTTGCCCCATGTGAACACCACAACCGTCATAAATGTGAACCCGTTGCCATGCATCTGAATGTAAATGGGATGTGGCAACAGTCAAAAGGCATGAAAGATGGTCATAAGTCACTTTTATCAGTGCAGTTGTAACTTCAGTCGGCCCCTAAAGGAATTGCTGTAAATTGAAGACTATCTGTACTAAGTCTCCCGGAGATCATCTTTACTGACCCCGCTCTGAGGCCTCCGTGGCTGGCCACGGGAGATTCTGCCAAGGGGCTGCCACCGTTTCTGACTGCTGCTCTGTTGCCCTGCACCCTCTCAAGCTGTGCCAGGCAGAGGAGCAAAGGCCAGATACACGGAGAGTGGACGGGAGGACCGAGAGGGTCTCAGGAAGGATGGGGAGGACCTCAGACTTTTGGGGACTCCTGGAAACTCCTTCTGCCAGACTCAGGGTCTTTGCACGAGGCCTTCCTGGGCAGAAGCAGGGGTGGTGAAGCTGGCATCCCTTGGCGTGAGGGGCCTGCCTGTGAGGTTTGGTGGGGCAGCTGAACTAAAGGGAGGGGTTACCGTCCTCAGCCAGCCTGCCTCTCCTTCCTCTCTCTTGCAGCTGACCAGGTGGTTGATGTCCTGGCGGTGCTGCAGCTGCAGAAGGAGCCCGAGGGGGTCCGCCAGATGCCTGCTTTCTGCCCGCAGAGGCGCATGGGGTCCAGGCCAGAGGCAGCCTTCCGGATATCCAGACGAGCCCAGATCAGTGCCCCAACGCAGCAGCTCTTCCCAGGTAACCCCAAAGTTGCATCTGGAATGGAGGGTCTTTGGGGTCAGGGTCAATTTTCACCCAAGCACAGAAAAGGCGATTAACAGGGTAAGCTGGGATACAGCAAGCAAAGACTCAACTGGTGAGCTGCGGCCTGCGGTGCTGTCCATGGTGGGTGTAGCTTCTCCCCAACAAGGCTTGTGGACTCAGAGGCTGGGTCCCCCATCCACCTTCGCCATGTATCCTGCCCGCAGCTGAGCCCCCTTCACAGCTTTCCCCCCCCTCCAGGTGAGTTCCCTGAGGACTTCTCTGTGATGGCACTGCTGAAGGCCAAACCAGGCCACCCCGTCTTCCTGCTCTCCATCTACAACCGGCATGGCGTGCAGCAGCTGGGCCTTGAGCTTGGCCGCTCCCCCCGATTCCTCTACCAAGACCAGAATGGCCGGCCGGCCCCCGAGGACTACCCAGTCTTCCGTGGGGCCAACCTGACTGATGGCAGGTGAGTCCCCTCTCGCCATGGGGGGCCCAGTCAGCCTCGACGCCCTGGTCCTGGCGGGGAGAGTCGTCCTGGCATAGTGGTGGGATTCAATTTTTTTTTTTTTGCTATCGGTTCTGTGGGAGTGACTTGGTGGGCGTGGCTTGGCTTGGTGGGTGTGGCTGGGGGAGGATACTGCAAAATCCCCAACTGGGACTTGGGAGTCAGAGAATAGATGGGGGCGTGGCCAGTCAGGGGTGGTATTTACCGGTTCTCCGAATTACTCAAGATTTCCACTATGGGTCAGAACCTGCTGAAACCCACCTCTGCTTCTGGGGTGATTCTGTGAGCGAGCGATGGCCACAGAAAGTGAGACACACCAGCCAGATGGACACGGCAGCGAAGCCTGTCTCTCCCAGGGAGGGAGGGGGTCCCTAGGGGGGGGGGGTTGCCTTCAGTGGCTGGACGGCTCTCCTTAGGGCTCCCCCTTTCTGGCTACAGTTGCTCCAAGTGGAACGGATTCCGTCTTGGTGCTGGGACTGGGAGGTGGACCTCATGGATCCCCAAGCTCATGTTCCTGCGCTTCTAGAAGCCGCTGGACCTTTCTCCTGCTGCCAGGGAGCATTTGGTCTTTGGGTCCCCCTCCCCCCAGGGACCTTCAGCTCCAGCTGAGTTGGGAAAACCACAACTGGACACAGGGAAGAAAAAATGGAGCTGTTTGGTCCTTTCTCGGCTGCCTTCTGGCCTGGCTGGGCTTTTAGTTCTCCTTATACTTAACTGAGCCGAGGTGGCACAGTGGTTAGAGTGCAGCACTTGCAGGCTACTTGAGTTAACTGCTAGCTGTAGTCCAGCAGTTCAAATCTCACCACCAGCTCAAGGTGGACTCAGCCGTCCGTCCTTCCGAGGGGGGTCAAATGAGGACCCAGATTGTTGGGGGCAAGAGGCTGATTCTGTAAACCGCTTAGAGGGGGCTGTGAAAGCACCATGAAGTGGTAGATGAGTCTAAGTGCTATTGCTATTTAACACCTGGGCTGGTGGGGTCAGGGGAGGGGCAGGTGGAAGTGGGGCGGCAGCAAAAACAGAGGGTTTAACTTCTGGGCCTGGGACCAACGCGGAGGAAGGAGCGAGAGGGCAGACGTTGGGGAGAGGCTGCTAGAGGCCCCAAACGCCTGCCCAGGAGGCCAGAAGCTCTTTCCCTGGCAGATAAGTTGGCGCCTGGCAGGCTCCGGGCCCGACAGGCCGAGCCGAGTGCCAGCTGCCATTCCGCCAGTCCATCTCCGGGTGGGTGGCCTGCGGGGGCTGAGGGGGGCCTGCCTTGTCCCTGCAGGTGGCATCGGGTGGCACTGAGCGTGAAGAAGAAGCAGGTGACGCTGTTCCTGGACTGCAAGAAGACGGGCACCGCGCCCCTCCCCCGAGGGAACAAGCCCGTGCTGGACACCAAGGGCATCACCGTCTTCGGGGCCCAGATCCTGAACGATGCGGTCTTTGAGGTAGAGAGCCCCCACCACTCCTCCCTCCGGCCACCCTCCCCCTCCCGTTGTGGGTCTGAGCCCCCCCTCACCTCCCTGTGCCTCTTTTTCCCCCCCTCCAGGGAGACATTCAACAGCTGCTGGTCTCCTCCAGCCCCCAGGCGGCCCACAACTACTGCCCGGACTGCGGGGGGCGCCCCCAGAAGCCCCAAGCCCAGGAAGCTCAGCAGAGGGCCCCCAAGCCTGAGGTGAGGAGGGGGGGACAAGCTGTGTGTGTTTGGGGGGTGTCTTTATTTGCTGGCGTTTGGGACTCAGGGTCAAAATGAGGTTTTGTGGGAATGACCTGAGTGCAGATTCGGAGCCCCAGAAATGATCACCCCAATTTTATTTATTTATTTATTTATTGATTGATTGATTGATTGGATTTGTATGCCGCTCCTCTCAGCAGACTCGGGGCGGCTAACAACAGCAATAAAACAGTATACTGTATAACAAGAATCCAATACTAAAAACAGTTAAAAACCCATTATATAAAAACCAAACATACATACAGACATACCATGCGTAAATTGTAAAGGCCTAGGGGGAAAGTGTATCTCAATTCCCACATGCCTGGCGGCAGAGTTGGGTTTTAAGCAGCTTACGAAAGGCAAGGAGGGTGGGGGCAATTCTAATCTCTGGGGGGAGTTGGTTCCAGAGGGCCGGGGCCGCCACAGAGAAGGCTCTTCCTCTGGGTCCCACCAAGCGACATTGTTTGGTTGACGGGACCCAGAGAAGACCCACTCTGTGGGACCTAACTGGTCACTGGGATTTGTGCAGCAGAAGGCGGTCCTTGAGGTAATCTGGTCCGGTGCCATGAAGGGCTTTATAGGTCAAAAACAACACTTTGAATTGTGACCGGAAACTGATCGGCAACCAATGCAGACTGCGGAGTGTTGGTGTGACATGGGCATATTTGGGAAAGCCCATGACTGCTCTCGCAGCTGCATTCTGCACGATCTGAAGTTTCTGAACACTTTTCAAAGGTAGCCCCATGTAGAGAGCGTTACAGTGGTCGAGCCTCGAGGTGATGAGGGCATGAGTGACTGTGAGCAATGAGTCCCGGTCCAGGTAGGGCCGCAACTGGTGCACCAAGCGAACCTTGGCAAATGCCCCCCTTGCCACAGCTGAAAGATGGTTCTCTAATATGAGCTGTGGATCGAGGAGGACGCCCAAGTTGCAGACCCTCTCTGAGGGGGTCAATGATTCCCCCCCCCAGGGTAATGGACGGACAGATGGAATTGTCCTTGGGAGGCAAAACCCACAGCCACTCTGTCTTGTCTGGGTTTTAATAAGGGGGGGAGAGGAAGGGAGGTCACAGGAACGAGAAAGGCCTATTTGAGTGCCCACGGGCGCGGCCACGGCACAGAGCCCGGGTAAGAAATCGACGGTTAAAAGAGCCTAAAAACCCACCGCTCCTCAAAGCCATCATCCACATTCGTCCTATCAAATTCATGACATTTCTGACATCGGCCGGACTTATTGCCGGGGGGGTGGTAGCCGCTCTCCTGCCATGACCGGTGTGCGGCTTCATATCTCCAGCGCGTCTGTGCATTCAAGCTAGACTTTGGTTGTGTGCACACGCAAAACCTCTTGAGGGGAAAGCGCGAGAGAGATTCCGGCCATTGTTTTCCGCAGAAGCAAAAAAACCACCCAAATCTCACACCTGCGTGCGTCCGTCCCCTTGCGAGGTCTTGCTCCCTGGGCATGAATCTCACTCGGACATACCGGTAGCCCCCCGCTTCTGCTTCTCCCCATTTTTCATACTTGTTGTGACCATTGCAACCTCCCTACGGCTGTGGGGTCAAGAGTCAGGGGTAGTGATTTCTGACAGTCTCAAAATGGGTGAGCAGTGTGGTCGGGCAGTAGGAAAAGCAAGTAGGATGCTTGGCTGCATAGCTAGAGGTATAACAAGCAGGAAGAGAGAGATTGTGATCCTCTTATATAGAGCACTGGTGAGACCACATTTGGAATAATACTGTGTTCAGTTCTGGAGACCTCACCTACAAAAAGATATTGACAAAATTGAAGGGGTCCAAAGACGGGCTACAAGAATGGAGGAAGGTCTTAAGCATAAAACGTATCAGGAAAGACTTAATGAACTCCATCTGTATAGTCTGGAGCAGTGTTTTTCAACCAGTGTGCCGTGGCACACTGGTGTGCCGTGAGACATGGTCAGGTGTGCCGCGAAGCTCAGAGAGAGAAAGAAAACAAGAGAGAGAGAAAGAAAGAGCAAGAGGGAGAGAAAGCAAGCAAGCAAGAGAGAGAGAAAGAAAACAAGAGAGAGAGAAAGAAAGAGAGAGAGAGAAAGAGCAAGAGGGAGAGAAAGAAAGAAAGCAAGAGAGAAAGAAAGAGAGAGAGAAAGAAAGAAAGAGAGAGAGAGAAAGAAAGAAAGAGAGAGAGAGAAAGAGAACAAGAGAGACAGAAAGCAAGAGAGACAGAAAGAGAGAGAGAGCAAGAGAGAGAAAGAAAGAGAGAGAGAAAGGGAGGGAAGGTGGGAGAGAGAAAGACATAGAGGGAGGTAGGGAGGGAGAAAGAGAGCAAAAAAGAGGAAAGAAGGAAGACAGAAAGAAAGAGGGATGGAGAGAGAGAGAAAAAAAAGAGGGAGAGAGAGAGGGAGAGAGAAATAGAGCGAAAGGGGGAAGAGAGAGATAACTTTTTGTCCAAACTTTTTTTAGCCGCCCCCGCCCCCCACTCAATGTGCCCCATGGTTTTGTAAATGAAAAAAATGTGCCGCGGCTCAAAAAAGGTTGAAAATCACTGGTCTGGAGGACAGAAGGAAAAGGGGGGACAGGATCGAAACATTGAAATATGTTAAAGGGTTAAATAAGGTCCAGGAGGGAAGTGTTTTTAATAGGAAAGTGAACACAAGAACAAGGGGACACAATCTGAGATGAGTTGGGGGAAAGATCAGAAGCAACGTGAGAAAATATTATTTTACCGAAAGAGTAGTAGATGCTTGGAACAAACTTCCAGCAGACGTGGTTGGTAAATCCACAGTAACCGAATTTAAACATGCCTGGGATAAACATAGATCCGTTGTAAGATAAAATACAGGAAATAGCATAAGGGCAGACGAGATGGACCATGAGGTCTTTTTCTGCCATCAGACTTCTATGTTTCTATGTTTCACAACTGAGTTGTGTTTACAACGGTTGCAGTGTCCCTGGGGGGTGGGGGGGTCATGTGACTCCCTTTGGCGACCAGGATCATTCTTTGTCAAGTGGACCAGGGGTCCCCTGGACTGATTTTTGCAGCCTTATTTGAGAAGAAACCATCACAAAACAACATATGTGACAGAGAAAATCGTGGTCTTTCTAATGAAATAAAATTGGAGATGATTGAAGGTGAGAAAACAGAGAACTTTGTTTCATCACTGTCAATCATTTTCATTAGAAAGAGCATGTTTTTTTCCTATTGCTCTCTGTTTTCTCATGTTCAATTATGGTCATTTTTATTTCATTAGAAAGAGCATGGTTTTTTCTATCACACATGTTGTTTTTGTGATGGTTTCTTTTCAAATAAGGCTTCAATTTCACTTGGTCCACTTGACAAAGAAGGACCCAGCTTCCAACAGAGTCAGGGGGGGATGTGGAGCCAGGTTCACTTAACGACTGGGTTTACTCACTTAACCACTGTGGTCATTCACTTAACAGCCGCCGCAAGAAAGGTCGTAAAATTGGTCAAAATTAACAATGGGACAATTTAAGCAACACATTTTTTTGGCTCAATTGTCCTCGTAAGTTGAGGCCTACTTGGATTAAACAGCCAGAGCAGTTAAAACAACAGGCGTAGTTACTAATTAAAATAAAAAATAAATCTGGGAGAACGGGCCAACATTTTATACAAGGATAGTTCTCATCACATCACCAGAGCCAGGAAAAAAAATCCCATTGCTAGACAATAATAACAACAACAACAATAATAACAATAACAACAACAACAATAATAATAATAACAAAAACAACAACAAAACAACAACAACAACGGAGAGGGGTGGCATACAAATCTAAATAAAATAATAATAATAATAATAATAATAATAATAATAATAATAATAATAATAATAAATTAGATTTGTATGCCGTCCCTCTCCAGAGACTCGTTGTTGCTTGTTGTAAGTTGAATGTTACCTATAGAGGGTATTTTTAACCTGGATCTCTGGAACCCACAGAACTGCTGGGACAACCAGGTTTTGGGGGATTCCATAAAGGTTGATAGGGTGGGCTACATTTACTTGGAGGGGAAATGACGTTTATTTTTTTTAAAAAAAATATTTTTAGCAGTCTACCTGGGAGGGGACTTTGAAAGTCTTCCAGTCCAACCCTCCACCAGGAGATTCTTTCCCATTTGAGATAAAGGGTTGCCCACTCTATTCTTAAAAGTTATAGATAGATGATAGATAGATAGATAGATAGATAGATAGATAGATAGATAGATAGAGATAGATAGATTAGAGAGAGAGAGAGAAAGAGAGAGAGAGATAGATAGATAGAGAGAGAGAGAGAGAGAGAGAGAGAAAGAAAGAAAGAGAGAGAGAGAGTGTAGATAGATAGATAGATAGAGAGATAGATAGATAGAGAGAGAGAGAGAGAGAAAGAGAGAAAGAGAGAGAGAGATAGTGTAGATAGATAGATAGATAGTGTAGATAGATAGATAGTGTAGATAGATAGATAGATAGATACTGTAAATAGATAGATAGATAGATAGATAGATAGATAGATAGATAGATAGATACTGTAGATAGATAGATAGACAGATAGAGAGGGAGAGAGAGAGAAAGAGAGAGAGGGAGAGAGATACTGTAGATAGATAGGTAGAGAGAAAGAGAGATATATATATATAGAGATATAGAGAGATAGATAGATAGAGATAGATAGATAGATAGATAGATACTGTAGATAGATAGATAGATAGAGAGAGAGAGAGAGAAAGAGAGATATGAGATAGATAGAAAGATTCATATAGATATACATGATATAGATATAGATGATATACTGTATAGATATAGATGATATATAGATATAGATATAGATATAGAAGATATAGATATATGTAGGTATTGAGGTATTCAGGTCTTTTCCCATGTAAGATTGATAGAATCTTGGTGATGTTTTGACGAGGTCCCACTCGTCATCCTCAGGCTGGTGTTTTCGGCTTCGTGCTGGGGTGAACAAAAGCTGGAAGCTCTAGCCTGAAGATGACGAGTGGGACCTCGTCGAAACGTCACCAAGGTTTTATCAATTGTGCATGGGAAAAAGACACAAATACATCAAGACCTACCTATATCTATGCCCATGAAAAACTATGAAAACAAATATATATATTTATGTGGGTAGCTGGTATGAGCAGAATAGCTTGAAATAGATCTAGACCCCAGACTCTCCCTTCTTTTTCATTACCAGCAAAAACATCGCATGGCACAGGTATGAGAGTCTTGGCATATTCTGATTTCTTCTGGTGTAAGTTTCAGAGATTCCCGGTGACATTTTGACGAGGTCCCACTCGTCATCTTCAGACTGGAGCTTTCGGCCTTGTGCCAGGGCCTATACCTACACACACACACACACACACATACACAGAGAGAGAGAGAGAGATTTTTTTACAACTCATCCTTTTCATCCCCTTTTGCCGAAATTACCACCTTAAACATGACGAGTGGGACCTAGAAACAGATCTATTTCGAGGTTGTTTCTTCTCATCAGCTAGCCATACCCTCACTGGGATTTGAACCCGTAGCCTCTGAGAATTAACCTCTAGGCCACAGGAGCTCATCTTTTCAGCTTTGTAGCAGGGAAGTGTTATATGTTTTTTCTGTCGAATACACAGAGAGAGAGAGGGGTGGTGGAGAGAGAGATTTTTACAACTCGTCCTTTCCAACTCACTAAGTGGCCAAAACATCATGGGACTCGAACCTCCCCTGGGGCCGAAACAATTAGAGACCCTCCCCAGAAAAGGAAGCCCACCAAATCTACGAAGGAAGCTCCTGCATTTAAACCAGGATTAAATCCTGGTTTGCTGCCAGGGATGAAACGAACTTCGCTTCAAACTTTGCAAACTTATTTTTCTCCCGGAGAGTTTCGTGAGCGGCCTGTAATGGATCTTCTCCCCAGGGTTCAAGGAGGGGTGGGGGACGCAGGGGGGCTCATTCTCCCCCTCCCAGCACGAGCCCATTGTGGATTGTTCTCCTCGGTGGGGCCGACCGCACAGCGGAGCCTTTTGAAGTCCGGCAAGAACTCAGGCTGCCAAGCCACTCAATTCAGACTCAGTCGAAAAATTTGGAATCCTGCTTCCGGTTTTGGTCACCACGACACGAGGGAGAAAAAAAACCATTGAGGCTCTAGGAAAAATAGAGGTAACTCTCCATAACTGAGCCCAAAATTTTCATTAAGTGAGGCATTTCAGTGAATTTCGTCCCATTTTACAACCTTTCTTGCTTTGGTTGTTAAGTGGATCACTGCAGTTGATAACTCCGGTTGTTAGGTGAATCTGCCTTCGATGTTGGCTTGGCCTGCCAGAAGGTCACCAAAGGGCATCACGTGACCCCGGGATGCTGCGAGTGACCGTCATAAATAGAGTCAGTTGCCAAATTTTGATCGCCTGATCATGGGGATCTTGGAACGGTCAAAACTGGTCATAAGTCACTTTTCTCCCCAGTGTTGTTGTAACTTTGAGCCGTCACTAAACGGACTGTCGTAAGTTGAGGATGACCTGTGTATTTATATTTATATTTAATTGGATTTGTGTGCTACCCCTCTCCGAGGACCCGGGGGTGGCTCACAGCATATATAGTAGACATAATACAATAAATCCAATTAATCCAATTAAAAATTTAAAAAAATTCTGAAACATTTTAAAAAAACATTCACCCAAAAATTTACACTAAAAACCATTTGTTGGTCAGGGGGGAAAAGATCTAATTAGCCCAGGCCTGGCGACAAAGATGAGTTTTTGAGGGTGGGGGCAGTGCGAATCTGCGGGGAGAGCTGATTCCAGAGGGCCGGGGCCCCCACAGAGAAGGCTCTTCCCCTGGGTCCCGCCAAGAGAGAACAGTGACAAAACGATTAGTGGTCGGAGGGCCACAACATGTGAAGAAGGGTTGTGGGAGCCGGCCGTGGCTGGTCTAGGGAAGAGAAGGAACCGATGTTGTGATACTTGAGCGGAGGAGCTCCGTTTACTCCCATACCTCTGAAGCACTGAAGGCCTGCCGTCCTTGGCACCACCGGTGGGCCCTCTGCGGCTGTCGCAGGTGTGCGCACGCCAGGCATGTGTGTTTCCGGCGGCATGAGATTTGGCTTCTGCGCATACCCAGCAAGCGGAACCTCATGTGAGGATGCCGCGCGCACAAGTGAGATCTTTTGCCGATTCTTTGCTTCTGAGCAAGCGACTTCACACGAGGTTTTGCCTGCTGCTCATGCGCAGAAGTTAAATCTCAGGCGGACACATGCGGGCGGGCGTCGCAGGCACACAGCTGCACACACCTCCCGAAAACCGCTACGGGAACATAGCGCCTGTCCGTTTTGGTAGCAGGCCATCACTGCGCTGAAGGCCGGAGGCGAAGCCACGGGTGGGAGATCAGAGGCCCAGTGTGGGTCTGCCCCGTCTGTTCAGACACCCCCGTGGCTCTGGTTTCTGCTGGTCTGGCTCTTCCTCCGGCCACCTTCCTCCATCGCTACTTTTGCGGCCCCCACTAGGCGCCCGTCAAGACGAAGCCCCCCACCAGCGCCCAGGCCAAGCAGCCCCAGAAGCGCCAGCTGCTCCGGCCCTCACCCACCGACCTCAAGACGGACGCCCCGGAAGGGAAGCGGCCTGGCAGGCCCAAGGACCCCCGCGAAGGGAAAGCGCTCAGCAATGGGAAGGCTGCCGGGAAGACCCCCAAGGCCAACAGCCCCAGTACCAAGACGACCTCATCCAGCAAGGCCTCTCCCGGGAAGAAGGCAGGGGGGCCGGCACAGGCAGCCCGGGGCCCACAAAGCAGCTACCAGCAGGTAGGTCCAGAGGGAGGGGCTGGGGTTGGCATGCAGGGAGGGGGCAAGAGAAGCGTTTCCCTTGGGTTGAGCTGGAGGGCATGGTGGTGGGGGGTCCCCAGCTGCTTAAGCCTCCCCTCCAGCCTCAGTTTCCTGGCCCAGCTGGGCAGGAGACCCTCCGCTTCCCCGATCCGTCCATTCCTCTGGGCTTAAATGATCCCCATTGCAGAATTGGGCCCCAGAGCCCCACGGGGACATTTGCACTAACCAGCTAATCCTCCCTTCCATCTGTCTCTTTTCTCACATCTTCCCTCTCTGAATTCACCGCCTGCCCTCCACGTCACACCAACCACGGTTTTACCTCCGTCGGTGGGTGCCCTCCCTTCCTTCCTCCCTCCCTCCAAGGATGCAGGGCCTCTTCCCACCGAGCAGCCCTGGGGGGCTCACCAGCAGCCCAGCCGCCCCCCACCTCCTGAACTGACCTCCCAGAAGAGGGTCCCCACAGGGGAGGCCTCACCTCCTTCCCTCCCATCGCCATGGGTGGAGGTAAACAACACCCCTCCCCATGGCCCCAGCAGGCCGGTGCAGAGGGATTTTGTCCCAAGGGGCAGCAGGAGGTGTGGGGCACGGGGTATCCCTTGCTGCTAGTGGGGGCCTGGCAGGAGCTCGGGGAACTTGTTGTAGAGGTCCTCCCTTTCCTGGGCTAATGTCCCATTCGGTTCCCGTCCTGCCTGGGCCAGAAGGAGGTGGCCGAGGTGGAGGAGGAGGGTCTCGTGCCCGGCCTGGCTCTGGACCATGGAGACAGCGATCCCAACCCTGGCGAGATGGGCCCCCTGCTCTCAGCCCAGGCCCCCTACGATGCCGTTGTAAGTGGCAGCCTCCCTTGTGCCCTGGGTCGCTGTCTCTGTGTCACTGTCTGTCCGTCCGTCCGTCCGTCCATCCGTTGCCGGCTGCTGACCGGCTCTTCTAATGCCCTGATTGAGGCTGGACTGCAGGCTGGCTTTGGGGAGGGGGCAGCTTCTTTCTTTTGCTGGTCTTGCGCTGAACCGTGTGTTGCTGTGGGCACTTCTGTGTTTCCTGTGTGTGTGTCCACGTCCTCTTCTGGTGGGTGGCTGCGGGCTTCCTTTGGGCCTTTTGGGGGGTCCTTTCTGGGTTGGCACAGGGGCTTCCTCCTGCTTTTTCCACCACCCACCACTGGGTGGCAGCAGTACCTCCTACTCCTTGCCCTATTTTGCCATGCTCTGAGCTCCTCTCTAGCTTCACCATCTGTGGTTCAACCTGCTCTGGCTTCTCCGGCACTTGCTCCTGTGTCCCTCATTTGCATGGCTCGGCCCCCTGTCTCTCCTTATGTCCTGTGACATCACCACCCCTCTTGATGATGTCACTTCCTATGAAGATATATCCTGTGACATCATCACCCCTTTTGAGGATGTCATTTCCTATGAAGATATATCCCCTCACGTCACTTGTTTGATGATGTCACTTCCTATGAATTATGACCCCTCCTCCCCCATCTGTGATATCATGCTTTTGATGACATCATTTCCTATTGTGGTGTGACCTGCCCCTCCTTACGCCTCAATCTCTCTAACCATGAAGCTGATTTCCATGGAAATGCGGGCAGGCCTATTAAATTTGTGGGTGAAGCTGGACGGAACGGCAGCATCCGTATCCTACCATTCCCAGCAGCTTCCAGCCAGATGCTGAACAAAAGCTGACCTTGAGAACCTAAAAGGAATGTGTCCTGGCATGCAGCCACACCACACAGCCCCAAGTTCCTACAGCAAGAAATGTCCCAAAAGAACATAGCATAATGTGTCAGGCCAAAACCTCCAAGCATTCTGGCTTCGGCCTGACAGGCGGCCTCCCCTCAAGAAAAAAGCTTTCTTTCAGCACCACAGAAGCAGAACAGAGAGCAGGTGTCTTAACAGCTCCTTTTATACCGGAGATGCCAAGCTCTCCACCAATGACAAGGCTCCAATTTCCCACTTCCCAGCTGCTCATATTGGAGCCAATCAGACTCAACTAGCAGCCGTCGTGGTTGTAACTGTAAACCTTTTTCCCCCCAGTATAGCAATACCACTGGTCCCAATTCCTGCTATACTGGAAAAAGCATCCTCCTGAAACTAGCACGTTCCAACCCCATCCCCTCCTGCCCAACTCCCTTCAATCCAGAGCATTTCAAAAACATTTTTCAGAATACAGTGATACCTCGTCTTACAAACGCCTCGTCATACAAACTTTTCGAGATACAAACCCGGGGTTTAAGATTTTTTTGCCTCATCTTACAAACTATTTTCACCTTACAAACCCACTGCTGCTGTTGGGATGCCCCACCTCCAGACCTCTGTTGCCAGCGAGGCACCCGTTTTTGCACTGCTGGGATTCCCCTGAGGCTCCCCTCCACGGGAAACCCCACCTCCGGACTTCCGTGTTTTTGTGATGCTGCAGGGGGATCCCAGCAGTGCAAAAACGGGCGCTTTGCTGGCAACGGAAGTCTGGAGGTGGGGTTTCCCATGGGGGGGAGCCTCAGTGAAATTACAGCATCACAAAAACACAGGTCCAGAGGTGGGGTTTCCCATGGACGGGAGCCTCAGGGGAATCCCAGCAGCGCAAAAAACGGGCCCTTCGGCTGGCAAAAGGGGTGAATTTTGGGCTTGCACACATTAATCGCTTTTCCATTGATTCCTATGGGAAACTTTTCACCTTAAGAACCTCGTCCCGGAACCAATTAAGTTTGTAAGACAAGGTATCACTGTATTTTTTTATTAGTGGGAATTGGTTCCAATTTTTTTTTTCTTTAAAATCTGGGATTTTGGAAGATTTTTTTTTAAATTCCAAAGCGCTTTGTGCTCTTCATGTCAGAGGTCCTCCCTTACCGGGTTCCTCGGTGCCTTCGACCATGACAGGGCTCCTAGTGTCCTTGAAAAGTTCCGAATCCTTCTTAAATATTCAGAGCTTCTTTCCGCCTGGACTGGAAAAACCCGGGAGGCGTCCAGGGACGACCGGCCTCCCTTGAAAAGAGGCCCTGTTGACCTGGGTGCCAAACGTGGGCTCAGGAAACGCTGGGTGGCCCTTTGCATTACGTCACAACCTGTTTTCTAACCCTTGCAGGGCGTTTTTTTCCCCTTTGGCCAAAGTTTCCCTCAGAACTGCTCTGCCCTTCCCTCCTCCCTGGGGCTGAGAGGGAGTCACCGGCCCAAGGGCACCGGGGGCAGGACTAGAACTCGCCGCCTCCTGGTTTTCTACGTCGCAATGCCCATCTGGCTCAGGGATCAAATGCTACCGGTTTGGCCCTTTGTTGAGGGGGCTCCCCCGAGCAAGTGGGGTTAAAATGAAAAGCCTAAATTAAGGTGACCAGACGTCCCGCTTTTGGTGGGACAGTCCCACTTTTGAGCAATTTGTCCCGAGGCCCCCGGCGTTTTTTAAATATCCCCATTTTTTTGAAAGAGATTGCGCTGGAGCCAGAAGGACCGACTCTTCGGCCTTGGATGCCGGACGATGACGTGGCTTGAAGGGGTCCAAGCAGCTCAGCTCCCACGCTGCCTGAAATCGGCCAATGCAAAGTGGGCAGGGGGTGGAAGGAAAAATGAAGCAGTTGCCCGAAACTTTGACACTATCAATTACGGTTTGCTTTGATCATGCCCAACAGTGAGAGAGAGAGAGAGAGTGAGAGAGTGAGAGTGCGTGTGTGTGTGTGAGAGAGTGCATGAGAGAGTGTGTGTGTGTGTGAGAGAGAGAGTGAGAGAGAGAGAGAGTGTGTGTGTGTGAGAGAGAGAATGTGTGAGAGAGACAGTGTGAGAGAGACAGTGTGAGAGAGAGTGAGTGTGTGTGTGTGCATGTGTGTGTGTGTGTGTGTGAGAGAGAGAGTGTGTGTGAGAGAGACAGTGTGTGAGAGAATGAGAGAGCGTGAGTGAGTGAGAGAGAGAGTGAGAGAGAGAGAGTGAGAGTGAGAGAGAGAAAGAGAAAGAGTGAGTGAGTGAGAGAGAGAGAGAGTGAGAGTGAGAGAGAGAAAGAGAAAGAGTGTGAGAGAGAGAGAGAGTGAGTGAGTGAGAGTGAGAGAGAGAGAGAGAGTGAGTGAGAGAAAGAGAAAGAGTGAGTGAGAGAGAGAGAGAGTGAGTGAGTGAGAGAGAGAGAGAGAGAGTGAGAGTGAGAGAGAGAAAGAGAAAGAGTGAGTGAGAGAGAGAGAGAGTGAGTGAGTGAGAGTGAGAGAGAGAGAGAGACAGTGTGTGAGAGAATGAGAGAGAGAGAGTGAGAGTGAGAGAGAGAGTGAGAGAGAGAGAGTGAGAGTGTGTGAGAGAGATAGAGTGAGTGAGTGAGAGTGAGAGAGAGAGTGTGTGTGTGTATGTGAGAGAGAAAGACAGAGAGTGTGTATGAGAGAGAGAGACCTGCGCGTTGGAGAAGAGACCGAGTGTGAACCTCTCAGGCGTTGTGGGGGAAAGAGTTAGGAAACCGCTTTCTTTAAGGTGGGAAAACAAAGGCTGGTAAAATTCTGTAGAAACGTTTCAGTCGTCTGTCACCCCTGTCACCCGCCTGTCAAGCGTGACCTGCTTTATCACAGTTACAATCTCAGCCTCAATGGGAGACCAGATAAGAAACCCAATATCAACGGAAACCTTTGCAGGGATTGGGATGGTTGTGGGAATGACTTGTGTGTGCGTAAGATGGCATCGCCCCTGGCACCCCTCCATGCAGAAGGAGGGGCACTGCCCCGGGCATTCCGTGTGTGTTGTGTGTTTGTGTGCACCTGCTGCAGCAACACAATGCTGACCATGTCCTTCTTCTTGCTACATGTGTGCAACCCACAGGCCGTTCTTGGAGCCCGAGGTTTGAAGGGAGAGAAAGGAGAACCGGCCGTCTTCGAACCTGTAAGTTCCCCTGGTTGTTGGTGTGTCTGTGTGTATGTGTGTATGTGGAGGGGGGGTTGCGGCAGACGGCCTGAAACGTTGGCTCTGTTAATTTAGAAGCAGAGTAATCCTTGTTTACCAAAGTTGTGCACACACAAAAACGTTTAAGATTATTATTATTATTATTGTTGTTGTTGTTATTGTTATTGTTATTGTTATTGTTATTGTTGTTGTTGTTATTGTTAATATTAATATTATTATTGTTATTATTATTGTTATTATTATTATTTATTAGATTTGTATGCCGTCCCTCTCCAATTGAGATTATTTGCGAATACCTACTCAGCCACACACAGATATACTAACTTGAATTAAAGTTTACATTGAGAAATAACATCTTCTGATAAACAGTCCAAAATCATACACATAATAGTTAGAATAACAATCCAAATATTATTAAGTTCAGGAGGGAAGTGTTTTTCATAGGAAAGTGAACACAAGAACAAGGGGACACAATCTGAAGTTAGTTGGGGGAAAGATCAGAAGCAACGTGAGAAAATATTATTTTACTGAAAGAGTAGTAGATCCTTGGAACAAACTCCCAGCAGACGTGGTTGGTAAATCCACAGTAACTGAATGTAAACATGCCTGGGATAAACATAGATCCATCCTAAGATAAAATACAGGAAATAGCATAAGGGCAGACTAGATGGACCAGGAGGTCTTTTTCTGCCGTCAGTCTTCTGTGTTTCTATGTTTCTAAGTACAAAGTCTTTCTTACCAGTTGTCTATGCACATTTTAGCTATAATACATGACTACAATACAGAGAGATTGCAGAGAGTTGTAGAGCATAGATAGGGTGAGTAGCTTAGACAAAGAGAAACACAGAGGGTGAATCAGAGAAATGAGCTGGGAACTCTAGCTCCCCCTTGTGGCTATCTGCAACACCTGCAGCCAATATATTGCCAACCCAACAGTTATGAACAGAGTCCTAACAGGCTCCACCCCCTCCCCGGTCCACAATTCCAGCTTCCTCCTTTTTCCCTGGTCACCTTTGGAGCTCAGAAAGTCCCTCCCCCCCCCAAAAAAAGCCCCGCCCCATCTGGGACAGAGATGAAGGCCACCAGTAGCCTCTCTGGGCCACCCCCTCCCATCTGGCAGCAGGGCCCACCCTTGGCCGGCCTTGGCTGATGGGAAAGGAGATCGGCCAATCCTGGGCTTTAGGGATGGGGGGCCATCAGGCGATCCCAGAGCAGGAAGGAACATATATATATATGTGCAGTTTTGTGGTCGCGTTCAGGGGACGCTGAGAAAATTGGCTTCCATGGACTTAAAGGTGATATTTTTCAAGGGCGCCAGCTTGAAGATGGGTGGACTTCAACTCCCAGAATTCCCCAGCGAGCTCTGCTGGGAGTTGAAGTCCACCCATCTTCAAGCTGAGAACCTTGAGAAATAGAGTCCTAAATGAAGACCAAGCCATACGGAGGAGGGGAAAGTGAATGGCCTGATTGCTCCCAGTCATTGCAGAGGGTCAAAGGTCAGCATCCCTTCCTGCCCCTACTGTCCTGGGCCTCCCTCCCTCCCTCTCCTCCTGGTGGGATGGGCCCCTGCCCCGAATCCTGCCCAATGCCCGCTTTAGTGCCCCTCCATGCCAGCCTCTGACCGCTTCCCCAGAGGGAGGCTTCCTAGACCCACCTTCCCGGATAAAAAGGGGAGAAGTTGGGGGTCATTTTCCCCCCTCCACCTGACCTCCTGTTTTTCCTTCCGCAGGGGATGATCGTGGCCGGCCGCCCTGGCCCTGAGGGGCCCCGGGTAAGAGCTGCGGGCGCTGGGTGCTGGGTGGGGGCTTGGGGCAGGCGGGACAGAGACGGATGAAGATGGGGGCCTTATTCCTCTCGGCAGGGCGAGAGTGGGCCACCTGGCACCCAAGGCAATCCCGGACCCCCCTGGCGACCCCGGAGAGCGCGTGAGTGGGGCAGCCTCCCTGTGGG
The DNA here is from genome assembly GCF_031021105.1 of Erythrolamprus reginae. Taxonomy (NCBI): domain Eukaryota; kingdom Metazoa; phylum Chordata; class Lepidosauria; order Squamata; family Dipsadidae; genus Erythrolamprus; species Erythrolamprus reginae. The sequence goes on from NC_091951.1 coordinate 282,745, forward strand.
GGGGTCTTGGAAGGGGTAGGAGGAGAGGTGGGATGGGCTGGGGTCTGTGGGTGTACAGAGTCCTACTGTCGCAGCCCACCCGATGCCTGACCCCTACGTCCCCCTCCCTGGCTGTACTGAATTCCAGACTTCAGGGGGATGATGGGGGTTGTAGTCCAGCTAATGCAGAGGGCACCAAAGAAGGCTGGAATGGGCACTCTTGCTCGAGGGGGACTCCTTCACCCATGGGTCACAGCCAGGGATCAGAGTGCAGTTGGGCCCGGAGTTGTGTGTGTGTGTGGGGGGGTGTTGTGTCTTTGTGTGTTCCGGCAATCACTCTGCCTCCTTTGCAGGGTCCCCCTGGACGGGCCGGATTCCCAGGGTCAGACGGACGCCCAGGGCCCCCCGGGACCTCCATGATGCTCCCGGTGAGCCAGGGAAGGGAGGGTCTGTGTGGCCGGAGCTGGGAGGCGTGTTGGGGGACTGCATCCAACTGGAGATTGGGGGATTCTGCCCCCAAATCTGGGAGGAAGCAGCTTTGCGTGTTCCTCCTGCGAGACTCGTCCGATTCTCCCCTCCTGTCTGCAGTTCCGTTTCGGGAGCCCCTCGGGGGGCCAGAAGGGGCCCGTGGCGATGGCCCAGGAGGCCCAGGCCCAGGCGTTCCTGCAGCAGGCCCGCGTGAGTCCATTGTCCCCCTTCCCAGGATTCTGGGGTGGGGGAGGGGGGGGTAAAATGGAAGAATTCGGGAGAGTAAAATAAGCATTCCCCTATTTGGGAGCTCCCGATCCGGGGCCCTACTTTTGAGCCTCAGGGTGGCCCCGACATAACGACAGAGGATGGGTAAGCTGTTGAGAGGGTCTCTGGGGTGGGACACAGTGGGGATGGGAAGATTCATGACAGCCCTTTTGGGCGGGGGGGAATCAGATAGGAAGCAGTTCTGTGCTAGCAAAAACCTCAGAAGAGAAGGCGTCTGTAATATGGTAAATGATTTAGCTTTACTAGATAAATGGTCAAAGCAATGGAAACTGCAGTTTAATGTTTCCAAATGTAAAATGATGCACTTGGGGAAAAGGAATCCTCACTCTGAGTATTGCATTGGAAGTTCAGTGTTGGCAAATACTTCAGAAGAAAAGGATTTAGGGGTAGTGATTTCTGACAGTCTCAAAATGGGTGAGCAGTGTGGTCGGGCAGTAGGGAAAGCGAGTAGGATGCTTGGCTGCATAGCTAGAGGTATAACAAGCAGGAAGAGGGAGATTATGATCCCGCTATATAGAATGCTGGTGAGACCACATTTGGAATAATACTGTGTCCAGTTCTGGAGACCTCACCTACAAAAAGATATTGACAAAATTGAACGGGTCCAAAGACGGGCTACAAGAACGGTGGAAGGTCTTAAGCATAAAACGTATCAGGAAAGACTTCATGAACTCAATCTGTATAGTCTGGAGGACAGAAGGAAAAGGGGGGACATGATCGAAACATTTAAATAGGTTAAAGGGTTAAATAAGGTCCAGGAGGGAAGTGTTTTTAATAGGAAAGTGAACACAAGAACAAGGAGACACAATCTGAGGTTAGTTGGGGGAAAGATCAAAAGCAACATGAGAAAATATTATTTCACTGAAAGAGTAGTAGATCCTTGGAACAAACTTCCAGCAGACGTGGTGGGTAAATCCACAGTAACTGAATTTAAACCTGCCTGGGATAAACATAGATCCATCCTAAGATAAAATACAGGAAATAGTAGAAGGGCAGACGAGATGGACCATGAGGTCTTTTTCTGCCATCAATGTTTCTGTTTCTATGAACCCCCAAACCAGCCAAAGTTCAAACTCACCTGGATTGGTGGGTTGGTCAAGTATTAAGGCTTTTACAAGAAGGGGGGCAGCCGCCTGGAGCCCTCCAGAATGGGGTGATGGAAGACCCCTCCCCAAGCCCCATGCCTGATCCTCCAGGGTCTCCGCCTGCCTGACCCCTTTCCTCCTTTGCCACACAGCTGGCCTTGCGTGGCCCCCCAGGACCAATGGGGTACACCGGCCGCCCAGGACCCATGGTAAGCGTGGGGGTGGGAAGGCCCCATGCTGGGTTTGGCCCTTCCCTCTGCAGGGGCCCGGTTGCCACATCCCTCTCGTGTTTCCCCTCCCACAGGGCCAAGAAGGGGTCTCCGGCGTGAAGGGGGAGCCTGGAGATTTTGGCCCCCAGGTAAGTTGGACTGACTTGTGGGCCCCATTCCCCCCCCCACCGGTCTTTTGGGCAATCAATGGCTTTCTGCTCTTGCTGGGGGGGCTTAAGCAATTGGGGGGACCTGGGTCTGCTTCAGAGCACCTCCTGGAGGTAGGGGGGACCCTCAGAAATTCAAGGGTCACCCCCTTTTGTTGCCCTACTAAAACTTGGTCTCTTTCTCTCTCTCTCTTTCTCCCTCCCTCCCTCTCTCTTTCTCTCTCTCTCTTTCTCCTTCCCTCTCTTTTTCTCTCTCTTTCTCCCTCCCTCCCTCTCTCTTGCTCTCTCTCTCTTTCTCCTTCCCTCTCTTTTTCTCTCTCTTCCTTCCTCCCTCCCTCTCTCTTGCTCTCTCTCTCTTTCTCCCTCCCTCTCTCTTTCTCTCTCTCCTTCCCTCTCTTTCTTTTTCTCTCTCTTTCTCCCTCCCTCCCTCTCTCTCTTTCTTTCTTTCTTTCTTCCTCCCTCTCTCTCTTGCTTTCTCCTTCCCTCTCTTTCTCTCTCTCTTTCTCCTCCCTCCCTCTCTTTCTCTCTCTCTCGCTTTCTCCTTCCCTCACTTTCTTTCTCTCTCTCTTTCTCCCTCCCTCCCTCTCTTGCTCTCTCTCGCTTTCTCCCTCCTTCCCCCTGTCTCTCTCCCCCTGCAGGGGCCCCAGGGACAACACGGACTGAGTGGCCCCCCAGGGAAGCCCGGCCGTCGGGTAAGTCCAGGGAAACAAAAGCCGTCAGGAGTTGGGGTGATAAACTAGAGGCTCCCCACACTCTCTCTACACGGCCAGATGTGGAGGGGGACTCGGGAGGGGGGTGGGATTTTCAGGAGGGGGCAGATGCAGCCCCAAAGCCTTCTTCCTTCGAGGGGTTCAAGGCCATCCTGGGCCCACCCACCTGGGTGGAAGCGGAAGGAGGACGCTGGCACAAGCTGAGTGGGCAACCTGAGAAGTTTGTGGGTGGGTGGGGGGACGAGGGGGGTGAACTTTCATAAAATAATCTTTATTAGTTTAATACATTAAAGAAAAAACAAACAAAGAAACGTGACGCACACATGAACAAAACGAGGTGGACAAAGGGGGGAGGGTGAAACTCAGGTCCAGGCTTCCCGGCGTAGGTGCCAGGGCCTTGACTCGGACCCTGATTGAGTTCGGACGTCACCTGGAACCTTGACACTTATCCTGAACCTGAGTTTCCCCCCCAGTTGGAAGTTCACCCCCCCTTGTCTCCCCCACCACCCACAAACTAGTCCTGTTGCCCGCTCAGGTTGCGCCAGCGTGGCCACTCCTTCCTCCACTTCCGCCCAGGTGGGTGGGCCCAGGATGGCCTTGAACCCCTCGAACAAATAAGGCTTTGGGGCTGCATCTGCTCCCTTGTGAAAATCGCCCCCCCCCTCCAAGTTCCCGTAAACGTCAGGCCTCCTTTAGGGTGGGAAGCCGTGGATTTATCACCAATTTCTGCACCGGCTGGACACAGGGTGCAACACGGGGGGAGGGGGGAGTCACGGAGCGGAAGGGGGGCTCTCCTCCTGCTGACCCCCCCTCCCTCTGTGTGTCTCCAGGGCAGGGCTGGCGCAGACGGTGCACGGGGGATGCCGGGGGAGTTTGGCCGCAAGGTAAGGACCCTCTTTCCACAAGGGGGGGAGGACTCAAACCCGGCTCTCCCAGTCCTCACCCTCTGTACGGAGACGGGGTTGGACTAGAGGACCCGCAAGGCCCCTTCCCACTCTATCCTCTGTGGGGGGGGGGGGGTTTCCCTTGAGGGCCTCTGAACTCTACATCTGCCACCACCACCCTCTTCTCACGCTCTCCTCCTGCAGGGTGACCGGGGTTTCGACGGGTTGCCGGGACTCCCGGGGGACAAAGGATACCGGGTGAGTGCGGTGTGTGTGGGAGGAAGGATTGGGAGTGCGAGGGTTTTGGGGGAGGACACATTGCCAGGGTCGCCCTGAGGGGCCACCACTCTCGGTGGGCCCTTCATTTTTGCCGCTTCCGTCCTCGGCAGGGGGAGCCTGGTGCGCAGGGCATCGCTGGACCCCCAGGTGAAGATGGCGAGAGGGTAAGGCCCACGAGGGCAGGAAGAGGGGTGGGGGTGGTGGGGGTGGGGAGAAAGCACAGGCATCCCGCTAAAGAAGACACTCCCCACTGTGAGGACTAGCAACTTGAGGTTGCATACGGACCCAGGAGAGGTCTTGGGGGTGAGAGAGATTTCTGCCGGAGTCTTTCAGAAACGGGAGGGGGGGTCGGAGATAAAAACGGAAGCCGATTTGCCCCCCCTTGCAGACATTCTTCCCTTTCCCCCTCCCCATTTTCAGGGAGACGATGGAGAGATTGGGCCTCGGGGCCTCCCCGGAGAACCGGTGCGTAGTATCCCTCCTGTTTGGAAGGCGGGGGTGGTGGGGGCAGCTAAAGACCCTCACTCATGTCCCCCCACCATCTGGGTTCCTTGGTTCCCCAGGGGCCATGAGTAGGAGGGGTAATGGTTAGTCCCCCCTTTGCTTTGCAGGGACCGAGAGGGTTGCTTGGACCCAAGGGACCCCCAGGCATCCCGGGCCCACAGGTAAGTGCTGGGGAGGAGGGACACCCCTGGACACCCCCCCTCTCAGGGCTTCCTCTGGCCCTTCAGCTGACCCCACTGTCTTTCCCTCGGCAGGGGGTGCGTGGCGTGGACGGGCCCCATGGACCGAAAGGAGGCTTGGTAAGTGGACGGAGGGCCGGCCGGCTGAAGGCGAAAGTAGCAGCTGTGGGTTGGGGGCAGGCTTGGACAGAGCGCCTTCCCCGCCGGCCTCAGGGGGGTCAGAGGTCGGAGGGAGCCGCTTCTCAGAGGGAGAGGCAGCCGGAGACGCTCGGGCCGGGTCCGTTTGGGGCGGTTTGGTGGCCTTATCGGCACCGGTGTTGCAAGGGAAGTTGTAGTCCTTTGAGTGGCCGCCAGGGATGATGGGAGCTGCAGTCCAGGAGTGGCTTGTGGAGGGTCTCAGGCGGAGGAGTAGAGTTCTGGCCAAGAAGGGGTTGGGGGTGGATGTTCTCCAGTGACCTCTTAAGGGACCGATTAGGGAAGTTGGAAACGGAATCGGTTCCTGGAAGGGACACCACCAGGAGATCCAAACAGACCCGAGAAGCCACTTCGTTTAGGCTGCTGGGGAAATCCAAGAAGCCTCCCCCCTCCCTCCCTTCCCCTGGGCTTGATCTGACCACAGCCCCCCCTCTCTGTTTGTCTGTCCCAGGGTCCGCAAGGGGAACCAGGACCCCCCGGCCATCAGGGCACACCGGGGACTCAGGTAAGCCCAAGAGGAGTGGAGAAAGACTTGGGGGTTGGGGTGGGGTCACTGGGACCTCTACCGCTTGCGGCTTCCCAGCTCCTTGAGGTAGACTGCTTTGGACTCTGGAGGTTCTGCGGAGGATTAAGACAGCCCTGTCCTTGGCCGGAATCCCTCCAGGGCAGCGGTCAGAAGACTCTGGAGGGAAGGAGGTGTCATTCCCCCCTCCACCCACCCAAAACCCCCACACAGGGGGGGGCTTTGTTAGCTCTGTATAATACCTGACCCCCCCTTCTCCCACTTGCCTGGCAGACAGGGAGGGCAGAGTGCTGTCTGGAGGGGGAGGGGCTGGTTTGCTAGGTTCCCCTCCACTCCCCCTCCCCAACAACAGCCCTGCGAGGTAGGGAAGACTACCTTAACCCCTAGCCCTGATTCACGGTTTGTTTCTAGTTCATCCTCGGTTTATGATCCGAAGCCACTCGGGGACCCCAAAAACTCCAGGCCTCTGTGTATGGGGGTGGAGGGAGGGAGCAGGAGGGGCTTGGACTATGGGATGCCTCTCAACGCCCCCCCATTTCCCCCCTTCTCTGCTTCCAGGGTTTGCCAGGACCGCAAGGCGCCATGGGGGGCCCCGGGGAAAAGGTGAGAGGGGGCCCGGTGGGCAGGGGGGGTCGCTATCCCCAGAGCCCCTTCTGGATCCAACAGGGTCTTCTCCTCCCCCCCTCGTCTCTTGCAGGGACCCCAAGGGAAACCCGGCCTTCCTGGGATGCCCGGCTCGGATGGACCCCCGGTGAGTGACCCCCCCTCCCCCAGCGGCCTAGAGGTTAAAGGCACTGCCTCACAAGGCAAGCGGCCCAGGTTCGGATCCCAGAAGGATGTGGCTAGCTGATGAGAGCTAAAAATGCTATTTAGTTCTCTCTGTCAGCTCACCATCTCCTCCTGGGACCTATAGATCTATACTAGTCTGCCTGTATTTCACCAAATCCCTTGGCCAATAAAGAATTAGGTACATTCTCTTTTATGTTATGTTATGTTTTATGTTTTATGTTTGTTATGTTTTATGTTTGTTATTTTATGTTATGTTGTTGTTGTTGTTATTGTTATTGTTGTTGTTGTTGTTGTTATTATTATTATTATTATTATTATTATTATTATTATTATTATGCTACTCTATTCTACTCTACTCTATTCTACTCCATTCCATTCCATATTCTGTTCTATTCTGTTCTGTTCTGTTCTATTCCATTCCACTCCACTCCACTCTACTGTACTCTTCCATTCCATTCTATATTCTATATTCTATATTCTCTATCCTCTGTCCTATTCTCTATCCTATTCTACCTGCCATCTGACCCTCCTGACCCTCTGCCCCAGACTGTGGGGGGCAGGGGAAGAAGCAAAAGGGCTGCCATGGGGCAGAGCAGCTTCCTCTATCCCTGGGCCTATTTGGACATTCAGACCCCAAGGCCCCCCTTGGGTGTGTGGCTGACTCCCTCCGTGGTGGGGCCTCCCCAGGATTTTCGGGGCCCTCTAACCAACCCCCTCCCTCCACCCTCCTCTCCCTGCAGGGCCACCCTGGCAAAGAAGGACTTCCGGGCACCAAAGGCCACCCGGTGAGTGGACGGGCGTGGCGGTTACCCTGGGTTGGCACGGCCTCTGCTGGTGGCACCCGCCTTCCCTGGCTGGGCCTCTACAAAACGCCCTCGGGGGGCCTTGGAGACCCCCATGGGGGCATGACAAGGGGGGCTCCCTGGCTGCCTGGGAGGGGTCTTAGGTCTTATGGAAGCTTCAGGAGAGGATGGACGGGTTGGGGGTGGGTGTCAGGGGAGGGGTCTCCCCACCCGGGAGCATTTAAAAACACCGTAAGAGCCACATTCTTCTTTTTTTTCATCCTTTATTACTTATTTATTTATTTATTGGATTTGTGTGCCGCCCCACTCCGAGGACTCGGGGCAGCTCATAACATATAAAGGAATAATATGATACAAATACAAATCGAATTAATATTTATTTCTTTTTTAAAAAAAAAATATTTTTAATTGAAATGTTTGGATTAAAAACAAAACAAAATGTAAATAACATTGAAAACATACAATATAGGGAAGAAAAGAAAGACAAGAAACAGAAAACAGAAAAAGAAAAAAAAAGTTCATCACCTGGAGTCTTCGGAGAGGGCCGCCATACAAATCTAATAAATTATTATTATTATTATTATTATTATTATTATTATTATTATTATTATCATTATCATTATTTTTATTTTTATTATCATTATCATCATCATCATCATCATTATCATTATCATTATTATCATTATTATTTGATCAGTTTATACCTGTCCATGAAATGCAACAAATAGTTAATTGATTCAACGGCTAATACGTACGGTAATATAAGAAATAAAAAAATTGTTATGCTTTCAACTGCCTATGATCAATCAAAGGTATAATAACACATTTCATATACAGTAATACCTCATGATACGAACTTAATTGGTGCAAGGAGGAGGTTCGTAAGACGAAAGGTTCGTAAGACGAAACATTGTTTCCCATAGGAAACAATGTAAAGTCTATTAATCCGTGCAACCAAAAAACCCCCGCAAAAAAACGGCTTTCGGCAACTGTTGGGAAGCCGCGCGGCTGTTTTAAAAAGTGACAGCCGGCCTGGGGGGCTTCCCAGCACCCTCCCGAACCCGGGTTCGGGGTTCGGGGGGTGCTGGGAATCCCCCCAGGCCGGCTGCGACCTTTTAAAACAGCCGCGCCGCTTCCCATCTGTCTCCTGAAGCCGAACGGCAAAGCCGAACTTCCGCGTTCGGCTTCGGGAGACAGCTGGGAAGCGGCGCGGCTGTTTTAAAAGGTGACAGACGGGCTGGGGGGCTTCCCAGCAACCTCCCGAACCGAACCCGGGGTTCAGAAAAATTTTGCCTCTTCTTACGAACTTTGTTCGAGTTACGAACCGGCATTCGGGAGGCTTCTGGGAAGCCCCGCCGCCCAGCTGTTACCTTTTAAAACAGCCGCGTGGCTTCCCAGCAGTCTCCGAACGCCGGTTCGTAACTCGAAAAAAGTTCGTAAGAAGAGGCAAAATTTTTCTGAACCCCAGGTTCGTATCACGAGTTGTTCGTAAGACGAGGGGTTCGTATCTTGAGGTACCACTGTACATCAAATCGTTCATTATTCATCTCCAAGAATTAATTGCCTATATGAGTTTTCCCTTTTTATTTTACATCTGCTTCATATGTATGTATCTCAATTTTATTTTTTCCTTGTTTCTCACCGCTCATAAAAAGTGTTCCAAGTTTTATAACACCCAGAACCTTCTTTATTTTATTTCTTTATTAATGTTTATTTCTTTATTATTTATTAATTGGACTTTTATGCCGCCGCTCTCCAAGGGTTCGGGACAGCTTACATAGAAACATAGAAGATTTGACGGCAGAAAAAGACCTCCTGGTCCATCTAGTCCGCCCTTATACTATTTCCCGTGTTTTATCTTACAATGGATCTATGTTTATCCCAGGCAGGTTTAAATTCAGTGACTGTGGATTTATCTACCACGTCTGCTGGAAGTTTGTTCCAAGGATCTACTACTCTTTCAGTAAAATAATATTTTCTCATGTTGCTTTGAGACATGGCAACATATAACGGAACAATATACAATGTCCTAAATCCAATTGACTTAAATTTATAATCTAAAACACCCAGGAAACCATTAAAAAGTCAATCATTCCCATTCGATCAACTTACCCTCAACGCATTCATCGGCCAGGGGTCAAGAATCTAATGGCCCCAAGACTGGCGGCATAGAGGGGTCTTGAGATTCTTGCGGAAGGTGAAGGGGGAGCAATGCAAATCTCAGGAGGGACCTGATTCCAGAGGGCCGGGGGGGCCCCCACAGAGAAGGCTCTTCCCCAAGGCCCTGCCAAGTGACATTGCCTAGTTGACGGGACCTGGAGAAGGCCGACGCTGTGGGACCTGACCGGTCACTGGGACTCATGCAATTGTTTTTGGGATTCAAAAATTATTCATTTTTGATTGATGGATTGAATTCTGTAGCTGCCCGTCTCAACAGTTTGACAGCCCGGACCCTATAACTGGTGAGGAGGGGGGAGCTGAGAAAGCCCCGCGAAATGGGGCAGAAAGGATTTTAGGGGTCCCACACCTTTATTCAGTTGGGCTTTTTTCCCGGGAATGTGGGGTGTGGGGTGTGTGTCTTTTGGAGGTGCAGTTCTCCTCTCAGCCACCAGGGGGAGGAGCGTGAAGCAGCCATCCACTTCCTCGATTCTCCAGCAGGGGGCAGACCTGCAACAAACATACAAACACATACACACATTAGGTCCAGGCAGGACAAGGCAACGTTTCTGCTTATTGGGAGGGGGGGCTTCGACGTATGATTCTTGGAGGGGGGGAAGTGAGTTTGTGGTGTGGGGCCTGATCCTGGCTCTCCCTCCTCTCTTGCAGGGCCCCCCTGGCCCCCAAGGCCTGGTGGGCTACCCGGGTCCTCGTGGAGGGAAGGTGAGTGTGCATGGGGGGGCATATGGTGGAGGGCAGTGGGGGGCTTTCCTCATCCTTGGGGAGGGGCTGCGCTCCTCAAAATTGGGGAGGGTGGGGCTGGGAGCAGGGAGGGTTCCAGAGGGAGAAGGGGGCACAAGGGGCCGAAGGGGTCTCAGGAGCCCACCTTGCTCCCCCCAGTCCGGAAAAGGGCCCCCTCCCTGCACATCAGGTGCGCCATTTCTCCCTTGTCCTGGGGCTGCTGCTGGGAAGCATGGGGCTTGTAGTCCGACCCATGTTGCTGAGTCCGTGTTTCCCCTCAGGGCACCGACGGCGTCCGTGGCTTGAAAGGACAAAAGGGCGAAAAGGTGAGAGCCCCCCTTTGCCCCCCTCCACCCCACATCCCCCAGGCCAGGCCCTCCTCCCTTGAGTCCCCACGACAGCCCTGCGAGGTGGTCCGGGCAGGGAGGGAGGAGTCAGGCCCAGCATTCCCTAGTGGTTTCCCTCCTTTGGGTGGGTCTGATCCCCGGTGGCTGCATTACAGCCCCCTCCTCCACAAGGGAATAACTGACCGGCTCCCATGTCTCAGCCAGGGCTGCTTGAGGTCATCCATCCCACCCTCCCACGCCCCAGACTCTCTTTTTCCTGCACTTGTGGCTTATGGGCTTCATGATGACACTCGGGGGCTCTGGAAGGGCCTCCCCTCTTTTGCACACCCGGCCCCCTTTTGGGTGCCCCCTCAATCTCAGAGGAGGCAGAGCTTTTGGGGTCCGGATGCTTTGATGTGGGGTGTCCTGTTTCTTCATCCCGCCCCTTTTGCTGTGAATTGACCCTTCTGGGAATCCCCTTGATGGGCCCCCTTTCCTTCCGCTGTGCAGTTCTGCCTCTGAGCTAACAAGTTGAGGTTTGGGGGTCCTGGTTCGGCTGTTTTGGGGCCCCACATTTTCCTTTCCCTGCCCCCCTTCTTTCCTTCCTGTAGGGTGAAGAAGGCTTCACAGGCATCAAGGGAGACGGGGGGACGAAAGGTGACAGGGTAAGTTCTCCCATGGGGTGTGTGTGTGAGGTGGGGGGGTCAGAGGGGGGGGTCGGAGCTAGCCAACTCGGCCCCTTGGATGACCCTCTTCCTTCTCTCTCCGCAGGGTGAGTTGGGGGTCCCAGGTTCCCGTGGGGAAGACGGAGCCGAGGGCGCCAAGGGGCGGACGGGCCCTCCGGGAGATCTCGGCCCTTCTGGACTCTCTGGCGAGAAGGTGGGTGTAACGGGACGGGGAGGGGGTTTCGGAGTTGGACCTCCCCCGCCTCTGCTGACCCACTTTCTTCCCCTTCTGGCAGGGCAAACTTGGGGTGCCGGGCCTCCCCGGATACCCCGGACGACAAGGCCTCAAGGTGAGTGAGAGGGTCCCCGGCCCCTGGGTGGGGGAAGAAACTAGGGGGGAGAAATCTGGGGCTCCCCATTGGGGGTCGAAGCAGCCGAGTGAGCTGGAGAGGGGCTGCCCCCTCCAAGGCACCCCCTTCCTCTCTGACCCCCCCTTTCCCCTTTCCCACCCAGGGTTCACAAGGTTTCCCCGGATTTCCTGGGTCGAGTGGGGAGAAGGGGCTTCGGGTAAGTGGTGCCCCTTCCTTTTGGGGGGGGCCTCCTGGGGTCACTCGGAGGCCTGGAAGGACCCTCAAGGGATCCGAGAGGAAGGGCCGAGCCCCCCACCCAAAGGGCTGCCAGCTTCTCCCGTATCACCTTCGTTCGGCCTAGTAGTTGGCTGTTGCACGTTGCAACTCCAGCTGGGTGTGTGTTTGTGTTGAATCCTTTCACAAAAGTCGAAACACCCCTGGGGCTGTTTGGCCCCTGCATCGTCTCTCTTGGACACTTCCCCTAAGAACTCGGCACGTGCTCAGAGTCCTTCCGATGCAGGACAGCCCAGGGCCCTTGCTGGGGATCAGGGAGGAAGTCTTCGTGTTGACGGAGTCGGGGTTCAGTTTGTCATCCCCCCCCCAGAATAGCCCCTCCCGGGATTTCTGGGCCACAGGGGCAGGATGGGGGCGGGTGTTGTGGGGCGGGGGCTGCTTCTTAGACCGGACTTTGCTCCTCCCCCCTCATTACAGGGCCTTTCTGGGAAAATGGGACCACGAGGCGAACGAGGACCCTCCGTGAGTGACAGGGATGAGTTTTGGGGAGGGGTCTGGCAGGGGATTCTCCCACCTCCCCTGCCTCTTTCCCTTCTGGCGTGCGAATGAAGGGTGGACGATCTGGCGCTGTTTGCTGCCCGCTGGGGGTTCTGAAAGGGGGGTGGGGTGGGACGCAGTGCTGTGGCCCCCATATGGACCCATTCCCCCCTCTCTCTGTCAGGGCCCCAGAGGACAGCGGGGCCCACGAGGAGCCACTGGGAAGTTCGGAGCCAAGGTGAGCCTGACGGTGATGGGAGATTCGGAGGCGGAGAGAAGGAGGGAGGGAGAGAAGGAGGGAGGGAGAGAAGGAGGGAGGGAGAGAAGGAGGGAGGGAGGGGAAAGCCAATAGATTTTTTTTGACACGTGAAAAAGGAAGCTGGTGGCACATACCGCTTGTGCGTTTGTGCGTGATAAACTGGCACGTTTACACACCAACCGTTCTCGGTGTACGGAAGCTGCGATGTCTGGATTTTCCCACGCACAACTGGGCGTTTTCTTCCTGGCAACACACCCACGTCGGCTGCCTTCTCACAACTCAGCCTGCGTGCAACGAGAGGGACACTTTTCACACATTTGAGCGTCGGTGCACAAAACGTCCTGGGTGGTTGTCCATTATGCCGATGCAGAGAAGCGCAGGGCGTCCAGCAGGCGTGTCCTATGGCCTGACCCCTCTCTCTTCTCCCTCTAGGGCACCTCTGCTGGTGAAGGGCCCCCGGGGCCCCCAGGCGAACGGGTAAGCTGAGGCCCCTGATTTGGCCGGCTGGGTCCAGCGACTGAACATCTGGCAGGGTGGCAGGTTATCCCACCTGGCGTAAGGATGAATGGTCCACCATGGGGGTCTTCCGGCTTCTGGCCGATTGGGGAAGAAGCCAAGCAGGTTCAAGAGCCCCAAAGACCATCATCCTTTCCAAGCCACGACTGCTGGAGGTGCCGAGTTCCAGTTTGGACCCTGGCACAACCTGTAACCTCTCCTCCTCTTTCTGCAGGGCCAACCGGGGACTCAGGGGCCAAACGGATTCCCCGGACCAAAAGGGCCCCTGGTGAGTCACAAAGCCCCTTCCCTTCCTCTTCCCCACACCCCTCCCCTCCCCAAATACTGACGCTGCCCCCTTTCTTTGTCCACAGGGCCCCCCCGGGAAGGACGGGATGCCGGGCCACCCAGGACAGCGTGGAGAAGTGGTGAGCAATGGTCCAGTTCGTGGCCCTGCCTTGCGAGGGTCCCCCAACCCTCAGATCCACTTGATGGATTAAGCTCTGAATCAGAACAGATAAATCGGAGAGGGGCAGCATACAAATCTAATTAATAATAATAATAATAATTATTATTATTATACTAATAATAATAATAATAATAATAATAATAATTATTATTATTATTATTATTATTAACAGAATAACTGGGCTTTCCTGGAGGTTTTTATTTAGAATTGGTTTTGAGCTCAAGTCTTTTGTGAGTGGTCCAGATCCGGCTCAGCTGGTCGCGGATTTCGAGGACCAGGAGGTGGCGGGATACTGGCATCGCAGACCATCTGAATCTGAGAGTGAGAGTGAAGCAGAATTGGAGGCTGGGGAACCACCAGAGACTGTAGAACCACCTCCAGCTAGGGCTGTGTTGGAGTCAGAGGATGAGGGAGATGTTGAGGACCCTATATTAGATGCTAGGGTCCGAAGAATGAGAGGCAGGCATGAATATCTCTATAGATGGAGGTTTAGGCATTGAATATCTCTATGGGACCCTGGCAGTATATATAGAAGAGGCTGCTGGGAGAAGAGGCGTGGCCAGCAACGCTCCACTTGAATGTCTTTTAGCTCCGAACAGTGAGTGAAGTAAAAAGAAAACCGGACGTCGCTAATTAGGGAAGATTTATGTTTTCAGTTGGGCCTGTTCCTTGTCTACACTCTATAGTCAGCTTGAAAATGCTTTAGACTTGAATGGTTTCTTGAAAAACTTTGTAAAAGGGGAAGGTTTGGTAGGGAAGGTTTGCCTATTTGCCCATGACTCTAAAGTGTGCAATAGGGTTGATATTCCTGGAGGGGTCTGTAATATGGTAAATGATTTAGCTTTACTAGATAAATGGTCAAAGCAATGGAAACTGCAGTTTAATGTTTCCAAATGTAAAATAATGCACTTGGGGAAAAGGAATCCTCAATCTGAGTATTGCATTGGCAGTTCTGTGTTAGCAAATACTTCAGAAGAGAAGGATTTAGGGGTAGTGATTCCTGACAGTCTCAAAATGGTGAGCAGTGTGGTCAGGCGGTAGGGAAAGCAAGTAGGATGCTTGGCTGCATAGCTAGAGGTATAACAAGCAGGAAGAGGGAGATTATGATCCCGCTATATAGAGCACTGGTGAGACCACATTTGGAATACTGTGTTCAGTTCTGGAGACCTCACCTACAAAAAGATATTGACAAAATTGAAGGGGTCCAAAGACGGGCTACAAGAATGGTGGAAGGTCTTAGGCATAAAACGTATCAGGAAAGGCTTCATGAACTCAATCTGTATAGTCTGGAGGACAGAAGGAAAAGGGGGGGACATGATCGAAACATTTAAATATGTCAAAGGGTTAAATAAGGTCCAGGAGGGAAGTGTTTTTAATAGGAAAGTGAACACAAGAACAAGGGGACACAATCTGAAGTTAGTTGGGGGTAAGATCAAAAGCAACATGAGAAAATATTATTTGACTGAAAGAGTAGTAGATCCTTGGAACAAACTTCCAGCAGACGTGGTAGATAAATCTACAATAACTGAATTTAAACATGCCTGGGATAAACATATATCCATCCTAAGATAAAACACAGGAAATAGTATAAGGGCAGACGAGATGGACCATGAGGTCTTTTTCTGCCGTCAGTCTTCTATGTTTCTATGTTTCTAAAATACAGTAATACCTCATGATACGAACTTAATTGGTGCAAGGAGGAGGTTCGTAAGACGAAAGGTTCGTAAGACGAAACATTGTTTCCCATAGGAAACAATGTAAAGTCAATTAATCCGTGCAACCAAAAAAACCCCCGCAAAAAAACGGCTTTCCGGCTGTTTTAAAAGGCGACAGCCGGCCTGGGGGGCTTCCCAGCACCCCAGGCCGGCTGCGACCTTTTAAAACACCCGCGCCGCTTCGCAGCTGTCTCCTGAAGCCGAACGCGGAAGTTCGGCTTTGCCGTTCGGCTTCAGGAGACAGATGGGAAGCGGCGCGGCTCTTTTAAAAGGTCGCAGCCGGCCTGGGGGGCTTGCCAGCACCCCCCCGAACCCCGAACTTTTGCCGAACTTCCGGGTTCGGAGTTCGGTGGGGGTGCTGGGAAGCCCCCCAGGCCGGCTGCGACCTTTTAAAACACCCGCGCCGCTTCGCAGCTGTTTCCTGAAGCCGAACGCTAAAGCCGAACTTCCGCGTTCGGCTTCGGGAGACAGCTGCGAAGCGGCGTGGGTGTTTTAAAAGGTTGCAGCCGGCCTGGGGGGCTTCCCAGCAACCTCCCGAACCGAACCCGGGGTTCAGCAAAATTTTGCCTCTTCTTACGAACTTTGTTCGAGTTACGAACCGGCGTTCGGGAGGCTTCTGGGAAGCCCCGCCGCCCGGCTGTCACCTTTTAAAACAGCCGCACGGCTTCCCAGCAGTCTCCGAACGCCGGTTCGTAACTCGAAAAAAGTTCGTAAGAAGAGGCAAAATTTTGCTGAACCCCAGGTTCATATCACGAGTTGTTCGTAAGACGAGGGGTTCGTATCTTGAGGTACCACTGTATCTCCCCCTTCGCTTCGATCCGTGGTTCCAGTTTGTGGGTTTGCTTTCTAATAATTGACCCGTCAGATGGAACAAAGTCCACATGGCAGGGTTGGTTTTGGGGAGAAGGGAGGAAGTAAGGAAGCAGGCCACTTTCAAGCCAATGAATCAAATGCATTTCTAGCCAGAGGTCTGTAGCCAGAATTCTTCACTGCACTCGGCACATGGTCAAGGGGCCGCTTCTTCCCCATAAGCCCTGCCCCCTCGCCGACCTGCTCCTGGCTTTGGGGACTAGCAGGAAAGAGAAGGTTCCGGGTGTGGATTCCGCCCTTTCCCAGCTAGGCTTGGGTTAAGAGGCTCAGGCATGGTTGGGTCCAGTTCGAAGGGGAGGGGGTTTCGCTGCCCCCCCAAGCCCCTCCCTGCCACCCTCTCTTCTTCTGTCTTCCAGGGGCTGCAAGGCAAGGTTGGGTCCCCAGGGGGCCCCGGCATCATGGGGCCACAGGTAAGGGATGCTTCCGGAAAGGGGGAGGGTAAGAGGGAGGGGAGGGGGCTGCCAGTAGCCCTTCAGATGCTCTGCATCCCTGCTGCTTTTTTTGACAGGGGTCTGCAGGGGAAACTGGCCAGATGGGCGAGAGGGGCCACTCAGGGCCCCCGGGGCCTCCAGGAGAACAAGGCCTGCCAGGGCCCTCTGGGAAGGAAGGGACGAAGGTAAGTCTCCCCCTCACACCCACCCCTTCGTCCACCTCGCCACCCTGTGGCCCCTACGGAGGAAGGTCCCCAGGGCAGCCATGTCCCCCTCCTCTGTCCCTCATCCGCCAGGCCCCTTTGGCTGGGCAGAGAATCAGCTGGGGTGGTGGGGCTGCCCTCGACCTCTGCTATGGGGCCCAGTGCAGAGGCATTATGACATTTCGTATATCTTTCAGGGTGACCCAGGAACCACTGGAGGCCCTGGGAAGGACGGACCCCCAGGTCTGCGGGGATTCCCCGGAGAGAGAGGCCTCCCTGGCTCGGCTGTACGTACCTGGCCCCCTACTCGAGGGGAGTTCCACTTGGGGAGGGAACAGGAATAGGAAGTCTCCACAGAGGCTTCCTTCCTTCCTTCCTTCCTCCCTCCCTCCCTCCCTCCCTCCCTCCCTTCCTTCTCTTTTGTTCCTTTGTTCCTTCCTTCCTCCCTCCCTCCCTCCCTTCCTTCTCTTTTGTTCCTTTGTTCCTTCCTTCCTTCTCTTTCATTCCTTCCTTCCTTCTCTTTCATTACTTTGTTCCTTCCTTCCTTCCTTCCTCCCTTCTCTTTCGTTCGTTCGTTCATTTGTTCGTTCCTTCCTTCCTTCTCTTTCATTCCTTTGTTCCTTCCTTCCTTCCTTCTCTTTTGTTCCTTCGTTCCTTCCTTCCTTCTCTTTCGTTCCTTTGTTCCTTCATTCCTTCGTTCCTTCCTTCTCTTTTGTTCCTTTGTTCCTTCCTTCCTTCTCTTTCATTCCTTCATTCCTTCGTTCCTTCCTTCTCTTTCATTCCTTTGTTCCTTCCTTCATTCCTTCCTTCCTCCCTTCTCTTTCGTTCGTTCGTTTGTTTGTTCCTTCCTTCCTTCTCTTTCATTCCTTTGTTCCTTCTTTCCTTCCTTCCTTCCTTCCTTCCTTCCTTCTCTTTCATTCCTTTGTTCCTTCCTTCCTTCCTTCTCTTTTGTTCCTTCGTTCCTTCTTCCTTCGTTCCTTCTCTTTCGTTCCTTTGTTCCTTCATTCCTTCGTTCCTTCCTTCTCTTTCGTTCCTTTGTTCCTTTGTTCCTTTGTTCCTTCGTTCCTCTTCCCTCCCTCCCTCCCTCCCTTCCTTCCTTGAGGCCTTGGGGAAATTTTAGTCCACCCAATTCTTCATCTGGGGGAACACCATGGAGGGAAGGTGGGCAACTCAGCCTTGTTTTCTCTGAGTAGGGGGCTTCTGGACTGAAAGGCAACGAGGGACCTGCCGGCCCCCCAGGACCAGCGGTGAGTATTTCAGCCCCTCCCTTTCGATCAGTCAGTGATCTGGCAGGCAGGTCACTCTCACGGGATTATGATCCGTCCTGAAAAGGGGGGCCGCCTGTCAGGACGAAGCCATTATTTGCCTCCTTTGGGCAAGTTAGAGAGTTTGGCATGTCATTATGATTTGACGTCCATGACACAATCAGAAATCGAAATCTCCAGATCCTTCTGGATCCTGCTTCGGGCAGCTTCCTTGACAGACACCCCCCCCCCAGTGCACTCCCCTCTCCCCCAAGACCAGGGGGCTGTGGTGGGAAGGAGAAAGGGAGGGAGGGATCCAGCCTAAGCCCAAAGAAAATAAGGAGGAGGACCCCCCTCCCTGCCTTAAACCCCACCCTGCTGCAGAAGATACCCAGGCCTTTGATCCCCGCCATCTCTCTGGCTGGGGAGGATGGGCTTTAGAGGCAGGGTCAGCAATGGAGGCTCCAGCCTCTCTGTTTGTGCCTGTCGTTCCCAGACTGGGTCTGACCACCACTTTCTCTTTCCTTCCAGGGATCTCCCGGAGAGAAGGGTCCCGCAGGATCAGGAGGCCCCGTTGGGCCCCCAGGCAGACCCGGCCCCCAGGGGCCACATGGACCCGCTGGAGAGAAGGGCATCCCTGTGAGTAGAGGCAGATGCCTTGTGGTTATGGTGGTGGGTGGTGAGACAGTGAGGGGACACCAAGGAGCTGAGGTTTAGGAGGGTCAAGGGGTGAGGAGGAAGGGGTCATCCATCCTCTCACTCTCAATTTCTCTCTTCTCCCCCAGGGTGAAAAAGGGCCCCTTGGCCCTGCTGGCCGTGACGGTGCCCAGGGCCCCATTGGGCTGCCTGGCCCTGCAGGACCACATGGGGCCCCGGGCGAGGATGGTGATAAGGTGAGTGGCTGGTGAGTTGACCTGGGTGGATACATCCCCATCCTGCCCCCCTCCTGTCCCTGGACTCAGCCCTCCTTTCCTCTGCAGGGAGAAGTGGGGGACGCAGGTCGCAAAGGCCCCAAAGGAGGCAAAGGCGAGCAGGTAAGCTGAGGTCCTGCGGTGGAATCGTAGTGGGGCAGAGGGAGCTGGGGGTCTGCGGCTGTGCCTCTGCCTGTTGCCCAGCTGATATGCTCCTCTTCCTCCTGCAGGGTCCCCCGGGGCCCCCAGGTCCACTCGGTTCTCTTGGGCAACCGGGTGCTGCGGTAAGTATCTGTGGGGTTCCACGGATGGCACACTTCATTTTCCTGTGGGTCCCACGGTTGCACCTCTGGGCACCCTCCCTTGGGCGACTCTGGAGTAAGGCAAGAGAGGGGGCCCTTGGCCTCTGGGGAGACCCTCCCCACTTGAGACGGGTGGGAGGAGGGGGGCAAGGAGATCTGGGTTGGGCTCTCCTTTGGGTACCAGCTCCCCCACTGCCTCTTTCTACGCTGCCTGCAGGGTGCGGATGGTGAGCCTGGAGCGAGGGGCTCCCAGGGCCATTTTGGGCCAAAGGGGGACGACGGCATCCGGGGATTGAATGGGGCGCCAGGACCAATTGGCTTGCAGGTAACCAATGGCCGTGTTGAATCCCATCCTGACACCTGCCGTTGAGCCGGACGCCGCTGACATGGTCTTTCTTTACAGGGGCTGCCCGGACCGTCTGGCGAGAAGGGGGAGACCGGCGACGGGGGCCCCCTGGTAAGTGCCACCGCCTTCCTCAAGGAGAATCCCTCCCCCCATGTTGTTCCGACCCAGCCTTGGGTTGTCGAGAAGCAAGATGTGTGGACGCTCATCGATATTTTCTTGCAGGGACCCCCAGGACCCCCAGGTCCACGAGGTCCAGCTGGGCCCTCCGGAGCTAGTGTGAGTGTATCTCCCACCCTCTTCTCCACTCGGTTACTTTCCTCAGTGGATTCCCAGGGCTGAGCCCGGTTGCATCTCTTTTTCTCCACAGGGCCCGCAAGGCCCCACAGGGGGGATTGGAAACGAAGGACCGGCGGGACAAAAGGTAAGTGGGCCCTGGGGGATACTTGGCAGAGGGCAGTGCATGGAATTTCAGGGGGCATTTCCAAGCTCCTTGGGAGGATCCCACATCAGGGGTGGATCTTCGCCATGGTCCTTGTGAATCTCTCTGCTCTCCTGAGGAGAGCCTCTTAGACCTCTTAAACCGGGGGTCCCCAATCCAGGGGCCGCAGCCTACTCAGACCCAGGCCACAGAAGCATTTGGCCTGCACAGTTCTATTTGTGTGCGCAATAGGCGGGCTTGCAAGCACACACACACTGCTCCATTTGTGTGTGATACTTGCCACTCACACTAGTGGAGCTATGCATGTGGACACTCATCTCCCACTCGCGTGGAACCATCCCCTCGGCCACCCCACTGGTTTGCAAAGCCGAAAGGTTTGTAGACCGCCGTCTTAGATGGATCAGTTCTCACAAGCTTTGCATGTACAGCCGGGCAGGACCATCGCACCCATCATCCCCAACTGGAGCAGGAACAGTTCCTGCCATCCTGTTAGGGCCGCTTCAGGGCCCGAGACGGCTTTTCTTAGTTGTATCAAGCGCATTGTTGGGATCGCCGTGTCAGGGAACCAAACAGATCAGTTGGTACAGATAATTGCAAATATCTCTGCAGCTCTGGCGCACGAATGCGTGTTCGGGCACAATTTGGCTTCTTGTACCTGAGCAGGTGGCAAAATCTTGGGTTACACATGCGCACGTGTTTCAGTTAGTTATTTTTCACAGCAGCATGCGCAGAAGTGAAAAAACTCACCAAAACACGCATGCATGTGCGTCCCCGTGTGAACAGGTGCAGGAAGCAAAATTGCCCCCGAACCCGCATTCGTGCGCCAGAGCCGCAGAGATACACGCAATTAGCCACAGCAGCAGGAACCCACTACTGAAACCGATGTCCACAACCAGCCGCCCCACATGGGACTTTGGAGGGTCGGGAGGCCAGATGGGGGCCTGATCCACTAACCTCCCTTCTCCCACTCCAGGGCGAATCAGGAGAGCAGGGTGGACCCGGAGTCCCTGGAGAGGCCGGCCCAAAGGTTTGTCTCTTCTGCCCCCGAGATTGTGTCGCTGTCCCTGCTGTGCCCCTCGTCCCCTCCTCCTGCCCCTGGGCGCCAGAGCACAACTCCCTGGCCCCGGCCCCGCGTGGAACAGGCTTCGTGCACCCTCCTGCACATCAGCCCCTGGCCTGGCTGCCTCCCTCCCCCCAGTCGAAGGCTTAAGAGGGGCCTTCCACTTCCAGCATGCTCAGGGGTAGACTTCCCCTGCATTTGGAGGCTCTGTGTCAGCCCCTCGACTCTAATAGCCGCCCCTCTCTCCTCAGGGTCCACGGGGTGAGCAAGGAGAGAAAGGGGAAGCCGGAAGCGCCGGTGTGGCTGGACCCCCCGGAGGGAGAGGTCCTGTCGGGGACGATGGGCCCAAGGGGAACCCGGTAAGGGAAACTGCAGAAATGAGAGGGTCAGATGAAGGGGGGCAGTCTGGGGTTGGGAGAGGCTGCCTTCCTCACTGGACTCCTGTAGACTACAAATCCCAGTAATCCCAGAACCAGGTTAAAGATGGGATTTGTAGTTTAGGGTTAGGGAAAGTCAGTGTAGCCATTTTATTGGTGAATAAAGCCGACGTTGTGGGCTGTTTTGTCCATGGGGTCAAAAAATCCTGTAGGTCTTTTGGAGGAGGGGGCATCTAAAGGTCAGATGAAGATATAAAAAGTGCTGAATTCAATATTTATCTCTGGGTGGGTGGGTGGGACAAATGGGCAGCCGGTCTCTGGTGACCTTTGACTTTTCTGTGGGGCTCAGGGACCGGTTGGCTTTCCTGGAGACCCCGGACCCCCTGGAGGAATCGGGCCCCGGGTGAGTATGACCCTTCCCTCTTGGCTGGGCCCTCCCCCTCCAAGCCTAAGGCCAAAGACCATCAGTCCCATGTGTCTCTACCCACAGGGCCAAGACGGAGCCAAAGGCGATCAAGGAGAAAACGGCGAACCTGGAGAGGGGGTGAGCGTTTGGGGGTGGGGGGTTGAAGCCCACTGCGGCGTCTGCCTCATGACTTTCCGTTACACAACCCCTCCCCCTGTGGCCTCCTGCTTGTGCCCCCAAAGCTCCCATGTGGGTCCTTAACCCCCTCCTCCCTTCCTTTTCAGGGGTCTCCGGGGCCGTCGGGTGAGGCTGGTCCCCCTGGGCCACTCGGGAAGAGGGTAAGTTGGGGGTCTACTTCATTGGGGAGGGCAGGAGATGCCCCACACACACACACGGGGGCCTGGGATTGGGAGTCCTGGGACAAAGGCAGCCAGGGCCCATCTAAGGCCCCCAGCATAAGACAACCCCCAAAATCCAGACTCTTCTTCTCTGGGGTCTAAGCACAGTGTCCTCCCCCCCACTCCTTTAACTGTAGGGGGCTAAGAAAAGCCCCCTCCCTTTTGAGGGAGGGACCTGGACTGCACCAGCCCCTGTTTCCGCCTAGCACCACCTTTCCACGGGGTAAAGACCCCCAACCCAGTCGACCCCATCTTCTTTCTCCTCTCTGCAGGGCCCTGCTGGAGCCCCCGGCCCCGAGGGACGAGAGGGGGTGAAGGGCAAGAAGGTAAGTGGAGCTTCCTCTGGGTGGGGGGAGGTCACCATGCCCCATAGAAGGAGTGGGGCTGGGATGGACCCTCCAGATGTCAACTAAAGCTTCAGATTCCCCACCAAGGGCCCTTTAATCCCCCTTGGAGGGCCTTTTCCAGGCAGAAAACGAAGGGGGCAGGGAGGAGACCAGGGAGGATGGGGGTCTCAATTGCAGCAATGGGGCAGGAGACTCCAGTCCTCCTCTTGGGGCCCCAGAATTGGGGAGGGGGCCTACCGAGGCTGTGCTGGACCTCTCAGCTGGTGCTCCGAGGGGACTGAAGGGGACTCCATCCTGAGTCGGCTATTGCAGTGTGGAGGGACCTTAGAGGTCATCCAGTCCAACTCCATGCAAAGCTGGAAGAAGCTGAGCTAAGCCCCCTCCCCTGGGCGCTTTCTTCCCTCCATCTGACCATTATTCTACCCTAACTCTCCAGGGAGAATCGGGAGCTCTCGGCCCCCCTGGGAAAACCGGAGCCGTGGGACCTCAGGGGACCCCTGGAAAGCCGGGCATGGAGGGCTTGAGAGGTGTCCCTGGATCCGTGGTAAGAGGGGGAGGAGCTGCCTCGTTGCTTGGAGGGGGGCCCTGTCTGGCTCATGCTGGGGGTGGGAATGCTGGGAGGGTTGGGGAACCGAAACGGAGCCCCTTTTAGAATCACGGACCCTTGGAGGGAGGGTGGGGGTGCCAGAGTTCTTAGGGGGCAACCGGGACCCCCATTTCTGACGAGAAAGGGAGACGTGGGGGGGCCCTCGCTGAAGGAGGGGGCTCACATTCACATCTCGGTCTTTGGTCTCTTCCAGGGGGCCACAGGCAAACCAGGGGCCACAGGACAGGCTGGGCCTCCAGGACCTACAGTGAGTAGTCACCTTTGTTTGGAAGGGGATATCAAATGGGGGGGGGGGCTATCAGCCACAGAAGGTGCTTAAGCTTATTTGGGGCACTTCTTCCCACAGGGCCCCCCTGGACTGCCAGGCTTGAAGGGCGAGACCGGCCCCAAAGGAGAGAAGGTAGGAGGAGGAGGCCAGGCGAGCTAGGTTTGCTGCTCGCCCTGGGTGAGTGGCCTTCTGTGGCCGGGGAGGGAGCCCCCCACCTGCTGACCACCCCTACGTCTCTCCCCAGGGCCACCCGGGACTCATCGGCTTGATTGGACCAGCTGGAGAGCAGGGAGACAAAGGGGACCAGGGCCCTCTCGGGCCCTCGGGGAGAGGGGGACTTAAAGGAGAGACTGTAAGTGCTGGGGGAAGGGGGGCTTGGGAGAGGGATTGAGGGGCAAGGACCCTCTTAATGCCCCCTTGCTCTCTCCCTTCAGGGCATCCCGGGACCGACCGGCCCTCTTGGCCCTGTGGGGCCTCCTGGACTTCCTGTGAGTAGCGCCTGACCCCCACCCCCGAGTCCTCCTACGCCTCCCAGACAGGGACCCCAACTCTCTCCTTCTCTTTCAGGGTCCTCCCGGTCCTCAGGGCGCCAAAGGAGCCACGGTGAGCAACGCAGCCCTGCCCCATAGAGGTTGGGGGGTTGGGGGAGAAAGAAAATGGGGGAAAGTCTCTCCTTGAGGACTAACCTCTTGGCAATTTGATTCTAGGGTGAATCCGGTCCCAAAGGACCGCGAGGCGTTCCTGGCCCCCCTGGGAAGCCGGTAAGACTCCAGACTCACTCCGTCCTGCCTCGGTTTCCCCTTGGCAGAGGACGGGGGTGCAGTTCTTCATTTTTAGCCCCAGTTTTTTCTACATTTGCCTTTAAAAGTTTCCTACAATTGAATTGAATTGAATTAAACTATTAAAGTAGCAATGATGATGATGAAGATTGTTAGTGTATGCGTAATCCTGGTTTACCAAGGTTATGCACACACAGAAACGTTTAGATTGAGATTAGTTGTGAATAACTACTCAGCCACACATAGAGTTGAATTATCTTGAGTTAAAGTTTACTTTGAGAAACAACATATAAACAGTTCAGTCATACACATAAGAGTTAGAATAACAATCCAAATATTGCCAAGTCCATAGTCTTTCTTACCAGAAGTCTTTGTCATAATCAGTAAACAAAGGTATCCAGCCAAAACACACTTTAGCTACAATATTTAACTACAATACAGAGAGATTGCAGAGAAAATGCAGAGCAAATCTAACAGTGAGTAGCCAAAGAGAAACCAAATGTTTCCAAATGTAAAATAATGCACTTGGGGAAAAGGAATCATCAATCTGAGTATTGCATTGGCAGTTCTGTGTTAGCAAAAACTTCAGAAGAGAAGGATTTAGGGGTAGTGATTTCTGACAGTCTCAAAATGGGTGAGCAGTGTGGTCGGGCAGTAGGAAAAGCAAGTAGGATGCTTGGCTGCATAGCTAGAGGTATAACAAGCAGGAAGAGGGAGATTGTGATCCCACTATATAGAGCGTTGGTGAGACCACATTTGGAATACTGTGTTCCCTCGCTTTTCGCGGGGGATGCGTTCCGAGACCGCCCGCGAAAGTTGAATTTCCGCGAAGTAGAGATGCGGAAGTAAATACACTATTTTTGGCTATGAACAGTATCACAAGCCTTCCCTTAACACTTTAAACCCCTAAATTGCAATTTCCCATTCCCTTAGCAACCATTCAGATTATTACTCACCATGTTTATTTATTAAAGTTTTTTTAAAAAAATATTTATTAAAGGCGTACGAAAGTTTGGTGATGACATATGATGTCATCGGGTGGGAAAAACTGTGGTACAGTGATCCCTCGAGTTTCGCGATCCCGATCTTCGCGAAACGCTATATCGCGATTTTTAAAAAAATATTAATTTAAAAAAAAACCACTTCCGGGTTTGCTTCGGGAGTCAGCTGGGAAGCGGCGCGGCTGTTTTAAAAGGTCGCAGCCGGCCTGGGGGGCTTCCCAGCACCCCCCCGAACCCCCAACCTGGGTCTTCCCGGCCGCCCACGCAAAGGGGAAACCCCGGCTCCTCGCTGATGCCCGCCGCTCGCCCGCCCGCCAGCAAGAGGGGGAAGACCCAGGGAAGGTTCCTTCGGCCGCCCAGCAGCTGATCTGCTCGGTAGCGCAGCAGCAGCGAGGAGCCGAATCGGGGTTTCCCCTTTGTGTGGGCGGCGGGCAACGCAAACTCCACCATCTACGCATGCGCGGCCATAGAAAAAAGGGCACGCATGCGCAGATGGTGTTTTTACTTCCGCAACCCTACATCGCGAAAAATCGATTTTCGCGAGGGGTCTTGGAACGGAACCCTCGCGATAATAGAGGGATCACTGTATAGGGAAAAAACCCGCAAAGTATTTTTTAATTAATATTTTTGAAAAACCGTGGTATAGACTTTCCGCGAAGTTTGAACCCGCGAAAATCGAGGGAACACTGTACTGTGTTCAGTTCTGGAGACCTCACCTACAAAAAGATATTGACAAAATTGAAGGGGTCCAAAGATGGGCTACAAGAATGGTGGAAGGTCTTAAGCATAAAACGTATCAGGAAAGACTTAATGAACTCCATCTGTATAGTCTGGAGGACAGAAGGAAAAGGGGGGACATGATCGGAACATTTAAATATGTTAAAGGGTTAAATAGGGTTCAGGAGGGAAGTGTTTTTAATAGGAAAGTGAACACAAGAACAAGGGGACACAACCTGAGGTTAGTTGGAGGAAAGATCAAAAGCAACATGAGAAAATATTATTTCACTGAAAGAGTAGTAGATCCTTGGAACAAACTTCCAGCAGACGTGGTAGATAAATCCACAGTAACTGAATTTAAACATGCCTGGGATAAACATAGATCCATCCTAAGATAAAATACAGAAAATAGTACAAGGGCAGACTAGATGGACCATGAGGTCTTTTTCTGCCATCAGACTTCTATGTTTCTATGTAAACAGAAAGGGTGGCTCAGAGAAATAAGCTATGAACTCTAGCTCCCTCTTGTGGCAGCCTGCAACACTTCAGCTAAACAGACATAGCTCAGTTATAATACATATTGTTTATATATTGCCAACCCAACCGTTATGGACAGAGTGCTAACGATGATTTTGATAATGGTGATGATGATGGTAACAACAACAAACAACAACAACAACAACAACAACAACATAATAATAATAATAATAATAATAATAATAATAATAATAATAATAATAATAATAATAGTAGTAGTAGTAGTAGTAGCAGTAGTAGTGTGGATCATTGATGTCGCCATACCAGGTAATAGTTGAATTGATGAAAAACAACAAGAAAAACTTAGCCGATATCAGGATCTTAAAATCGAACTACAATGACTCTGGCATAAACTAGGACAGGTGGTGGTCCCAGAGGTAATTGGCACACTGGGCGCTGTGCCAAAAGACCTCAGCCAACATTTGAAAACAATAAACATTGACAAAATCACAATCGGTCACTTGCCAAAGGCCACCGTAGTTGGATCTGGGGTGTGCATCACACAGTCCTAGAGACTTGGCAAGTGTTCAACTTGTGATATTGTAAGATCGCTGCATTGTCCAGCCTCCTTGAGGTGCCCCAAATAGGGCCAAACCTCACGGGCACCCTGGGCATTGTGTGAATGGGCGTAACCTCTTCGGCAGGGTCCGCCAGGTGAGGCCATCCAGCCACTGCCCATACAGCGCCACAAGAAGAGCCGGCGCTCGGTGGACGGCAGCCAGCTACTGGAGGAGGAGGAGGAGGAGGAGAAGAAGGAGATGGTGGCCGACGGAGCAGCGGGGCAGCCGTCCTCCCGGCACGTGGAAGAGATCTATGGCACCCTGGAGTCTCTCCGCCAGGAGATCGAGGGGATGCGGAAGCCGCTGGGCACCCAGGACAGCCCTGCCCGCACCTGCCAGGACCTCCAGCTGAGCCAGCCTGAGCTGCCCGATGGTGGGTGGAACGGTGGAACGGAATAATGGAGGTGGGAGGAAGCCCCCCCCGCTTTCGGACAAGCCGCTGTCTAGTGTCTTTTGGAAAAGAGGCCTACTTGCCTCCCCCCAGGGTGATACCCTGGCCCTCCCGCCTGTGACCCATGGGGCTTCTGTCCTGGGGAGATGCAACCCAGGAATGGTTTTATGAATTGTTTTATTGTGTTGTGAGCTGCCCCAAGTCCACGGAAAGGGGCGGCATACAAATCTAAATAATAATAATAATAATAATAATAATAATAATAATAATAATAATAATAATAATAACCCGCTTGCTAAAGGGGGGCAAGTCTTGTGGACTCTGTTGTACCTGCGTCAAACCCAGAAGATGCTTGAGTATGGACTACACCCATACAGAGGAGGGGGGCAACCCCCCATCTTTATTTGCCCCCCTCCCCTGTGCGTAGACTCCCCCCTTCCCCAGGGTTCTCCTTGCAAGCCCTTTGGGGAACCTTTGGAAGCCAAACGTTAAATCCTGGGGGAATATATACACACCAAACCACCTTCATGTCAAATGGGGCCCTGTCTTTTTTTGGGGGGTAGTTTGCAATACGCTGGAACGTGGGAGGACCCTCCCCCACCGGATTCTCTCTCTCCCCAGGTGACTACTGGATTGACCCCAACCAGGGCTGTTCCCGCGATTCTTTCAAGGTCTACTGCAACTTCACGGCGGGGGGAGAGACCTGTGTCTTTCCCAGCTGGGAGTCTCGAGAGGTGAGGAGGAGGCCTTGGGCAACAGGGGGGAGGGCTGGCCCCCATTGGGGGTTCTTGGGGAGCCTGTTGCCCCCCCCAAGTGAATGCTGAAAGAAATGATGTTCACATTTCTGCCACTTGAGGGGGGGTAGGCTGTTTATGAAAAGGAGGGTAGGTCCTGAAATAGGGAAGGTGGCACCCGGACAATGTTGGACTGGCTCCTGTGGTGGGGGGAGCACCTGTTCTGGCCCAGAGATGAGCGCCCCAAGAAATAGGTCCACGCACACAGATTGGACAAGATTTAAGCACGTAATTTTAATATTTTAGTAACATTTTAGTAGCATTTTCCTCTGGGGTGAGAGAATGGACGTCTACAGAAAGCCAAGGGGCAGAATTTGCTTTTGGGGCCAGCCACAACAGGGCCTCGCTGCTCTTTTCCCGTGGGTCAGAAAAACCAAGCCGTGCATGGTGGTGGGGATGAGGGCACAGCTTGCTTCGGCCCTCCTGGCTCAAGAAAGACCCCCAATTTCCTGACACCCCGCCCCTCCCTCCGTTCGCAGGTGCCGGTGGCCGCATGGGAGGAGAAGCCCCCAAGGTGGTTCAGCCAGTTCCAGAAGGGCCATCGGGTGAGTAGCCTGGCTGGAGGGTGGAGGGGCTGGCAGAGGGTCTCTTCGGAAGGGAGGCCCCAGGGGTCACACTCAACATTTTTCCCTACCAGTTCTGTGGGCGTGGCGGGGGAAGGATTTTGCAAAATCTCCATTCCCTCCCCACTCTGGGGCCACCAAACAGGCGGTATTTGCCGGTCCTCCGAACTACTCAACATTTCTGCTACTGGTTCTCCGGAACCTGCTGGATTTCACCCAGGGGGGGAGGCCCCCTTTCCCGCGCTCCTTCTGAAAGGTGTTGGAAAAACACGGAGGAAAGAGGGCTCCGATCTCAGGGGGCAGCCACGATTCCTAGGCTGGAGCAGTGTCGGATCACAAAGCTTGTGATGGGGGAAAACTCTTACTTGTGGGGTGGGGAGCTCTGGGGGGAGGGCGAGGAACAGGGGCCCTTACCGGGAAATCCTCCTTTTGTAACAAAATGCCAACCATGGTGGCCACTCAGTGGCTCAATCCTTGTGCTGTGTTCACGCAACACCCCAAATTTCATTCTGAGGGACCTGGAGGGACCTTCGGGAAACTTGCCAAGCCTGGGTGAGGTGACCCTCTGTGTGTGTGTGTGTGTGTGTGTGTGTTGGTGGTGGTGGGAAAATTGACCAAAGTTGTGTGAATGCCACCCATTTGGTTGATTCTGGATAGGGGCACCAACACAGTAAAAATGGTTTCCCCCAGTGCAAGGGGGCTTGCTGTGCAAGGGGATCTGCTCGGTGAAGTGGGGAGGGGGAGCCCCTTCTGGAGGAGCGACAGAATCCCCTCAAGGCCATCCAACCTACCCTCCCGCTTAGGGTCCAGCGTCCTCTGCTTGAGAGTGGTCACCCCACCCCCCTCAGATCTTCATTTTCCCCTCCTCCTCCCGCAGTTTTCCTACGTGGACGCGGATGGACGGCCGCTGGGCGTAGTGCAGCTCTCCTTCCTGCGCCTGCTGAGCACCTCTGCCCGTCAGAACTTCACCTATCACTGCCGGCACTCGGTCGCCTGGCACAGCTCTGGGTCCCCCACGTTGGAGGGCTACCAGAAGGCCCTGCGCTTCCGGGGGGCCAACGAGGAGGACCTGAGCTACGACAACAGCCCCTACGTCAAGGCCCTGGTGGATGGATGTGCGGTGAGCACCTGGGAGGGGACTTGGGGGGGGGGAACAACCACAAGGATGGGGGGGAAGAGGACAGGACCCCTACTCAGAGAAGGAAGGACGGAAGGCCTTGCACTTACCTCGTCACCTGGATGGTTCTCAGATGCCTCCATCTCTCCCACTATCGGGTGCTGGTGATACGACATTCCCAGTTCCCGCCTTCCTGACCGATGGACGGTTGGTGGAAAGCAGGGCTACGGGCTTCTATTGGGGGAGGGGGCAGTGGCCCACCACCAGCGGTGACCCATCTCTTCCTTCCGCCCTCCCCCAGGCGCGTAAAGCATCCGGCGAGACACTCCTGGAGGTCAACACCCCCCAAGTGGAGCACCTGCCTCTGCTGGATGTGCGTCTGATGGACTTTGGGGAGCCCGGGCAGAGTTTCGGCTTTGAGGTGGGGGCCGCCTGCTTCCTTGGCTAGAGCGGAGACCCCAGCGCAGCCGGCAGGAGGGGGGCGACTACCTTCCTGGTGCCCACTGAACAGCAGAGACCATGGGGGTTTGGGGTGGGGCTTTGGGTCAGCCAGAGGCCAAGCAACTGGAATATCTATGGGGCGGAAGGACAACCCACCCCCTCCTGGGGACTCCTCAGTCATGCTACTGACACCCCCCTCCCTACCAAATCCCCCACAGGGCTCTCTGACCCCCCCCCCCACCGATGGACCGCTTCCTGCTTCAGTCTTTCCCCCAAAAAGCAGACTCCCTAGCCAGCAATGGATGCCGCCCCACTAAACCCCTCCTGAGCCCCACTGAGGGCAACTTCACCCTCCTCTCTCTCCCCCCTTGAATTTGGTGCCCCCAAGGAAGGACCCCCCCCAGCCATTTCTCTCTTCTTCCTCTCCCACCCCACCCCTCTTTATCCCCATACAAAATTGGTAAGAAGAAAAAAGTCCAGAAAAGAAAGAGGAAACCGTATATTTTGTTTTGTTTTTATACAAAGAAGAATAAATTATATTATATTATTTAATGGAATCAATATTAAAAAGAACATTTTTTTCCCTTTGCTGCAAATTTGTAATCTTGAAAATGGATGTGTACGTGTGCGGGGGGGGGACTGAGATCTCACTTCTGGGTGCGGGAAATTTATATTGAATTTTCGATTGGTCAGCTGACTGTCCGAACAGCCAGCGACTGAGTTGGAAAAGAGTTGTGAGTGGACATGGAGATGACTTTGTATTTTGCTGATTTGGGGTGGGGTGTCCCCCACTTCTTCCCTGCTTTAAAGGGAGGGTCCCTTAATGCCTGGTACGCCCACCACCACCACTTGTGGGTTGTATAGAGATCATTCCTGCAGGCCCTGCATTTTCCTGCCCACCCAGATAAGTCCCACTAATTGAGGGGCCCACCCATAGCCACTTTAAGAGTTGTGGACTTTCAACTCCCAGAATTCCCTTGCTAGCTGTGCTGTGCCTTGCTGGCTGGAGAATTCTGGGAGTTGAAGTCCACCAGTCTTAAAGTGGCCAAGCTTGGACTCCCCTGCTTTGGAATGTACCAAAAACAAAAGGATGTGCTGGGGATTGAAGTCCACAATTTTAAAGTGGCCAAGGAACGCACCACATGTGTGTTTGTGTACGTGCAAACCGCCTTCCTGAGCCAATATGGCATCCTTCCTCCCTGCCAGTTGTGTGTTTGCAAGTGGGCCTCCAGGGAAGGAGGTTGTGGGTCCATTTCAGAGACGCCATCAATATCCTTCTTTCAGAAGCAGTTTTTGCGTTACTGTCGAACCACAGCTGATGTGGGAGACAAAGCCGTCAAAAGGAGGCCATCTTCATCATCACATCTTGTGGTGGGGAGTTCCGACTGCCTGTTGCATTGAGGGCCTTTTCAAAACCTCTCTGGAGAGGAATGGAATGACTTATGGCTGCTGGTTTAGCGACTTCAATGTTGCGACGCTGCTGAAAGGACTGACAATCAGTCCTCACACTTATGACCACTTCAGCATCCTTGCCGCAGTCGTGTGATCGCAATCTGGGCGCTTAGCTTGGCGTTGGTGAGCACTGCGTCGAGTGACCGCCCACTGGCGGCCTGCTCAGCCGGCTTCCCACCATGGGGAAGCCAGACGGCAAACGGCAGCCACTGACATCCGGCTTAAACCACGGCAAAAAACGGTCGTAAAATTGGATGCAGTCACAGGTAATGACTCGCTTAACGACAGCGGCCAGAGGTTGAATTTGCCAGTCCAATTGTGATTGTACATCGCAGGACACCTGCACCTGGGACCCAACCAGTTGTAATGTCACAAATCCATGGCATTATATCCAAGGTCCATTTTGTCAGTCGCTGTGTTCACACACACAAACACACCCATTCACCTCTCTAGACGGCGAGAGGCAGTCCTCAGCTTAACAAGTTCATTTAGTGACTGTTCAAACTGACACAAAGGACGGGATTTTTCACTTTTACAACTGCTACGGCAGCCGCTGGGCAACTCGTGACGGGTGGAGGGTCCCAGGGTCATGTGATGCCCTTTGCTGACCTTCTGCCGAGTAATGTTAATTGGAAAACAAGATTCGGTTTAAAGCCGTCTTACTACCGTATTTTTTGCAGTATAAGATGCACCTTTTTCCTCCCTAAAAGAGGCCGGGAATTTAGGTGCGTCTTACATTCTGTAGCTTTTTTCCCCAGCCCTAACGAGGCGTCTTGCAGGCTTTTTTCATTGCTAATGGCTCCGAGTGTTTTTCCAGCCCTAACGAGGTGCTAACAATCTTCCTGCCTCTTACCCGCTTGCAGGCTTTTTTCATTGCTAATGGCTCCAAGTGTTTTTTCCAGCCCTAACGAGGCGTCTTGCAGGCTTTTTTCATTGCTAATCGCTCCAAGTGTTTTTTCCCGCCCTGTCTTCGCAGGATTTTTTTCATTGCTACTTACACCGAATAAGTTTTTTTCCAGCTCTAACCAGGGGATAAAATAATGGTGCTGAGGCTGACCATGGTAGGGATGCTGGCCAGATAAACACCTGGTAGGCAGATTTTTTCCTACCCCGCAAAACTAAGGAGCGTCTTATACTCCGAAACGCACGGCAATTAAATGGCAGCGATTCACTTGACAATTGTGGCAAGAAGTTGTAAAATGGGGCAAAACTTGGTTAACACTTGTCTGACGTAGCAACACACACTCACAAAGCCTGAACAGGAGCAGCGACCAGCAAGCTGCTCCCGTGGTGGTGGTGGTATGGGAGGGTGGGAGGGCTGGTGTGGATGAGATTAGCCCCCAATTCCAGCGCCCCCCATTCCCCATTCGGTTCCAGGCGGGGCCTCTGAGACAGAAGAGAGTTTATTCACAGTACTGTACAAGGGGGAGGGGGCTGTGGGGGGGGGAGAAGTGAGGGGGAGGGCTCCGCCCTCAGAAGTTGGGCCGGTGCTTCTTCACTTCGACCATCAGGTGGTGGATGTTGATCAGCTCCGAGCGGACCGGCAGCGACTTGAGCGGGGGCAGGGCCAGGACCTTGTGGAAGCGGTGGTAGTACTGGATCAGCTGCGTCAGCGCCCCCTGCAGGCGAAGGCGAGGCAGTAAGGATGAGCTCGGCCCCTCCCCTCCCCGGAACCCGCCTCCTCCCCGAACCCCGCCTCCCCCCACCTGGATGATGGTGGTCCCGTTCTTGAAGTTGGTGAAGGACCGCATGACGTCCTGGCCGAGGGTCTCCACCGAGGCCTTCCAGGTTGCGGCAAAGCCACGCACCAGCTGCGTCACCCGGGCTGCGGGGTGAGGAGGGAGGGCGGGGTGAGCAGTGCCAGGACCCTCTCCTCCTGCTCCTTGGCCATCCCAAGAGCCCACGCCCCACTCACCTTCCTCCCCTCGCAGGCGCTCCAGCTGGCCCCGCTCGGCCAGCCCCTCCACCTCCTTCACGAAGGCGATCATGCCCCCGAACCCTGGCGCCAGGAGCTCCTCGATGAACTCCTGCCAGGGAAGGAGGAGGGGGAGTATAGGCTCAGCTGAGGCAGAGGGACCCCCCTCTCCAAGGCTCACCTCAATGCATGGCCCCCACCCCCATTCTACCACCCAGCGCATCAGATCCCTGACTCTATGTATTGGTTCTGCATCTGAGCTAGTTCTGCCATCAATGCCTGGTGTGTACCCCAAACACCTCTCCCCTGTTACCTAGGGGAGGGAAAGGTAGGGACCCTCACCCCCGAGACATGGGTGGAGAAACTCCCCCTCCCCCCAGCTTCTTGGAGATGGGGGGAACCCGAGAATGGAAGCTGCCACACCCACTGACCACAACCCACCTGTGTCCGGGCGTTGAGCAGTTGCTGGAACCCCTCCACCTCTTTGCTCTCCTCCACCGCTCGCTCCTGGGGAGGGCAAGGGGGGGGGTGTTGGTTGGTTTGTGAGACTTTGACTTTCTACCCTTCCCTCCCCTCACTGGGCAACCCTCCCTCCCTCCCTCCCTCCGCGGCCTGCGTACCATCAGGACGCCAAGCATCATGTCGTAGTTGTTGATGAGGAAGATGAGCTGCTCAGTGCGGGACGAGAATTCGGCCGCCACGCGCAGGACAAAGTTCTCCACTTCGGTCTGGGGTTGGATGGGTGGGGGTGGGGGAGAAGCAGGCAGCATCAGGGGAAGGCCCACCCCACCCTCCAGAGCACCCCCACCGATATTAGGCGACAAGATACACACACATCCCCCCAATTCTAGGAGGTGCAAGACACCAGCCTACACCAAAAGGCCAGAGGTTAGCAAGACGGACCAAGGAGGGACAGGATGCAGGGGAGTGTCTGCTCAGCCCCCCTCAATCTCCCCCTCCCAGAGGACGCCCCCCCCACATCTGACATGCAGATAACCAGGAAAACGGACAGTTCATAAACGTTTGCTACATTGTGGGCGATGCCCTATGGAAAGAGCCGGGGGGAGGAAAAGTCCCCTCGAGGCCCCTATTTGGAGGGAGACGGGCCGGTCCCCCCACCTCTGGGTCTTCGGCAGCACTGAGGAGGTGCTCCCTTTTGTGAGGAGGGTCTCCTGCCCTGCAGATGAAGCCCACCTGGAGCTGCCCCAACAGGGCCAAAGTTCGCTCGTGGGAGAAGGTCTGGTTGATGCTGACGATGGCCGAGGAGAACTCTGCGTAGCGTCGGGTGATCTGTGTGGTGGACGGTCCCAGGAGAGCAGAGATTAGGGGCCTTTGGGCTCCCCAGACACAGCCACAGAAAACACCCCCTTCCTGGTCAGACCCTCCCCGGCCCTGCTCCAATCTCCCCCTGCCCATCTCCAGCAACTCAGGGGCTGTTTGGCTGTAAGCCCACCTTGCCTTTCCAGCCCTCACGTTCTACCCTGCCTGACCAAGGTTGGGGGGCATCCACACACACCCCTTCCCGAGAGGGAGTGCCGCTCCCGTGCGCACGTACGTAGTGGGGCCGTGTGTCCAGGAAGCCCAGCTTCTGGGGGTCCGTACTCTGGATGCTGTGGATGTTCAGCTCCAAGATGTACTCGAATCGCGGCCAGAGCAGCTCCAGCAACGTGTCCCAGTACCTGGAAGAAGTGGGGGGGGAGGGGACCATCACCCAGTGTCACACATCTGACCCCCACCAGGCCTGCCCTGCCGAGGGGGAGCCTTTGCAGGAGGGACGGATGGGGAGAGAGGGAGGGTGAAAGGGTGTGTTCCTTACTTGTCGATGGCCGGGACGTTGCGCTTGGCCACCAGGGCCTTAAAGCGAAGGACGATGTGGATGCAGAGGAAGATGGCGATGCTGTCGTAGCAGTCGCTCACGTAGGCGTCCATGTGCTTCTGTGGGGGGAGCAGAGAACCTCAAACACTGGAACGCTGTTATCCCGTCCTCGTCGCCGCTCCTTCCCTTCCTTTAATTTTATTAAAGAGTTTCAACTCCCCCCACCCCTGGTCTGGCCCTTCCCCCACCAGCCCCGGCCGCAGATGCTCACGAGGAACATGGCGAGGGTCTTGCCCATGACGGCGTTGAAGAGGTCGAGGGCGGGGGTCCCGGCCACCAGGAAGAAGTCGCAGAGGAAGAGGTATTCGCGGCAGCTGTTGTCTAGCAGGGCGTAGTGCTGGCTCCGGAAGAGAGATTCGAAGGGATACTGCGCAGAGGGGTGGGGGTGCGGGGAAGGGAATGCTGGATGAACCGATGGAACAGGCCCTCAGGATACCCCCGGCCCTCCCCCACAAAGCTCCCTGCCCCATTTCTTTCCCAAGACTTTCCGTTGGGACAGGAAAAGTAAGTGAACTCTGAACGGAACGAACGGCCAATTCGGGTGCTCCTGTGCTCTGGACTGCAACTACCCTCATTCCCAGCCGGGCTCTGCTTAGGGGCCGAAAACCTGTGTATCTGGAGGCGCCACCCCAAACCCCCCACCTGTTCTGCCGGGCTCTCTGGTCGAAGCTTCCCGAAAATTCACAGGTACAAATTTCAGACACGCACACACGTTTGAAAGTCCAAAACAATGTCCTTTATCACAAAATTCAAAAGAAACGAAGCACCCTTTTTGTATCGCAAAGAGCACTCGTCCCCAAAACAACCTTGTCGGCTGTACAATCCCCTTAATCAGTCCTTAAGTACTTAGGTAGTAGCTGTGAAGAAACATCACAGCCCTCCTTCTTCCAACGAAGTGAAACACACACACACTTTACTCTGCTTTGGTGTCAAAGACGTGCAAAAGCCACAAAGTTCAGACACAGCAAGGCATGGTCCTGAAGAACTGTGGTCAGATAATCTTCCACAACGGCCAAACTAGCACGCTGCTATTTATAGCAGCAGCTCTAATTACTGGAGCCCCACCCAAACACAGGTGGCCTCTCTTATCTCCTGTAATATTTCTTCAATTGGTCTCTTATGTGCATAACTCTACACATGTGTGGGTCTAACACTTCCTCATCCGAATCGACCGAAGATAATGGAGATTGGCTTCCTGGGCTGTGTGCCAAGCCCCCCTCTTCCAAGTCACCCCCACCTTCTTCTTCGTCCGAGGAAACTGCACTCCCTGACTCTGCCGGCAACAAAACGGGCCTAGGACATGTTGATGTTTCCCCTGCCTCCACCTCCACATTTCCTGGGGCAGGAGCTGGGCCAGAGCCAACCACAACACCACCTAAATGACACGAGTCTCTTCTACATAACCCGAAGGGCACCCGAAGAAATGCAGAACGTGGAGGATAAATCAACAGCTTGCCACACTATTTTTTTTAATATATTTGTGAGTGACATAGGGGAAGGTTTGGTAGGGAAGGTTTGCCTATTTGCCGATGACTCTAAAGTGTGCAATAGGGTTGATATTCCTGGAGGCGTCTGTAATATGGTAAATGATTTAGCTTTGCTAGATAAATGGTCAAAGCAATGGAAACTGCAGTTTAATGTTTCCAAATGTAAAATAATGCACTTGGGGAAAAGGAATCCTCAATCTGAGTATTGTATTGGCAGTTCTGTGTTGGCAAATACTTCAAAAGAAAAGGATTTAGGGGTCGTGATTTCTGACAGTCTCAAAATGGGTGAACAGTGCAGTCAGGCGGTAGGGAAAGCAAGTAGGATGCTTGGCTGCATAGGTAGAGGTATAACAAGCAAGAGGAGGGAGATTGTGATCCCCTTATATAGAGTGCTGGTGAGACCCCATTTGGAATACTGTGTTCAGTTCTGGAGACCTCACCTACAAAAAGATATTGACAAAATTGAACGGGTCCAAAGACGGGCTACAAGAATGGTGGAAGGTCTTAAGCATAAAACGTATCAGGAAAGACTTAATGAACTCAATCTGTAGAGTCTGGAGGACAGAAGGAAAAGGGGGGACATGATCGAAACATTTAAATATATTAAAGGGTTAAATAAGGTCCAGGAGGGAAGTGTTTTTAATAGGAAAGTGAACACAAGAACAAGGGGACACAATCTGAAGTTAGTTGGGGGAAAGATCAAAAGCAACATGAGAAAATATTATTTTACTGAAAGAGTAGTAGATCCTTGGAACAAACTTCCAGCAGATGTGGTAGATAAATCCACAGTAACTGAATTTAAACATGCCTGGGATAAACATATATCCATCCTAAGATAAAATACAGAAAATAGTATAAGGGCAGACTAGATGGACCATGAGGTCTTTTCTGCCGTCAGACTTCTATGTTTCTATGTTTCTATTTATAGAAGACCTGATGAGCGGCTGTGGGTCTTGCCTCCCAAGAAGGACAATTCCATCTTTCCGTCCATTACCCTGGGGGGAGAACTATTGACCCCCTCGGAGAGGGGCCGCAACTTGGGCGTCCTCCTCGATCCACAGCTGACATTGGAACACCATCTTTCGGCTGTGGCAAGGGGTGCAACAGTTGCGGCCCTATTTGGACCGGGAGTCACTGCTCTGAGTCACTGCTCAGAGTCACTCATGCCCTCATCACCTCGAGGTTCGATTACTGCAACGCTCTCTACATGGGGCTACCTTTGAAAAGTGTTTGGAAACTTCAGATCGTGCAGAACGCGGCCGCGAGAGCCGTCGTGGGGCTTCCAAGATTCGCCCACGTTTCTTCAACACTCCCGGGCCTGCACTGGCTGCCGATCGGTTTCCGGTCACAATTCAAAGTGTTGGTCATGACCTTTAAAGCCCTACATGGCATTGGGCCAGAATACATCCGGAACCACCTTCTACCGCACGAATCCCAGCAGCCGATAAGATCCCACAGAGTTGGCCTTCTCTGGGTCCTGTAGACCAATGTCGTTTGGCGGGCCCCAGGGGAAGAGCCTTCTCTGTGGCGGCCCTGGCCCTCTGGAACCAACTCCCCCCAGAGATTAGAACGGCCCCCACCCTCCTTGTCTTTAGCAAATTACTCAAGACCCACCTTTGTCGCCCGGCATGGGGGAGTTAGGATATTCCTTCCCCTAGGCCATTACAAGTTATGCATGGTAGGTTTGTGTGTATGTTTGGTTTTTATAATAAGGGTTTTTAGTTGTTTTATTAAATTGGATTGTTACATGATGTTTTATATTATTGTTGTTAGCTGCCCCGAGTATGCGGAGAGAGGCGGCATACAAATCCAATAAATAAATAAATAAATAAATAAATAAATAAATAAATAAATAAATAAATAAATAAATAAATAATAATAATAATTTCCACGCAGGAGCGGATGCAGCCCCAAAGCTTTCTTTCTTTGAGGGGTTCAAGGCCATCCTAGGCCCGACCACCTGGGTGGAAGCGGAGGAAGGACTTGCCCCGCTGGCACAACCTGGGTGGGCAACATTTATTATTTATTTATTTGATTTGTATGCCGCCCCTCTCCGTAGATTCAGGGCGGCTAACAACAATAATATAAAACATCATGTAAATCCAATACTAAAGCTAATACTAAAACAATTAAAAAACCCTTATTTGTAAAACCAAACATACATACAAACAAAGATATCATGCATAAATTGTAAAGGCCTAGGGGCAAAGGAGTATCTCAGTTCCCCCACGCCTGACGGCAGAGGTGGGTGTTAAGGAGCTTATGAAAGGCAAGGAGGGTGGGGGCCGTTCTAATCTCTGGGGGGAGTTGGTTCCAGAGGGCCGGGGGCGCCACAGAGAAGGCTCTTCCCCTGGGGCCCGCCAGACGACATTGTTTTGTTGACGGGACCCGGAGAAGGCCAACTCTGTGGGACCTAACCGGTCGCTGGGATTCGTGCAGCAGAAGGCGGTGCTGGAGATATTCTGGTCCAGTGCCATGAAGGGCTTTATAGGTCAAGACCAACACTTTGAATTGTGAACGGAAACTGATCGGCAACCAATGCAGACTGCGGAGTGTTGGTGTAACATGGGCATACAGTGATCCCTCGAGTTTCGCGTCCTCGAGCATCGCGAAAGGGCTATATCGCTAGTTTTCAACCCGGAAGTAAACTCCACCATCTGCGCATGCGTGCCCTTCCACGCATGCGTAGATGGTGGAGTTTCCCCGCCGGGCAGAGGCTTCCCTGGGTCTTCCCCCTCTTGCCCCGGTAAGACCTCAGCGGCGGCGCCAGCAACGGCGTGGGCGGGCGGGCGGCGCGCGCGAGCTTGGGGACACCCCACCTCCGCTTCCCAGCTGGGAAGCGGAGCTACGGTGTCCCCACCGCGCGCGCGTTGCTGGGGAAAGCGCGCGCGCTTGGGGACACCCCACCTCCGCTTCCCAGCTGGGAAGCGGAGCTAGGGTGTCACCACGCGCGCGCGCGTTGCTGGGGAAAGCGCGCGCGCTTGGGGACACCCCACCTTCGCTTCCCAGCTGGGAAGCGGAGCTAGGGTGTCCCCACACGCGCGCGCGTTGCTGGGGAAAGCGCGCGCGCTTGGAGACACCCCACCTCCGCCTCCCAGCTGGGAAGCGGAGCTAGGGTGTCCCCACCGCGCGCGCGTTGCTGGGGAAAGCGCGCGCGCTTGGGGACACCCCACCTCCGCCTCCCAGCTGGGAAGCGGAGCTAGGGTGTCCCCACCGCGCGCGCGTTGCTGGGGAAAGCGCGCACGCTTGGGGACACCCCACCTCCGCCTCCCAGCTGGGAAGCGGAGCTGGGGTGTCCCCAAGCGCGCGCGCACCCCAGGCGCGAGCAACGGGGTGGGCGGGCGAAGGGCGGGCGGCAGTGGAAGTAAAAACACCATCTGCGCATGCGCAGATGGTGTTTTTACTTCCGCACCGCTACTTCGCTAAAAATCGATCATCGCGTGGGGTCCTGGAACGGAACCCTCGCGATGATCGAGGGATCACTGTATTTGGGAAAGCCCCTGACTGCTCTCGCAGCTGCATTCTGCACGATCTGAAGTTTCCGAACACTCTTCAAAGGTAGCCCCATGTAGAGAGCGTTACAGTAGTCGAACCTCGAGGTGATGAGGGCATGAGTGACTGTGAGCAGTGAGTCCCGGTCCAGATAGGGCCACAACTGGTGCACCAGGCGAACCTGGGCAAACACCCCCCTCGCCACAGCTGAAAGATGTTTCTGAGATGTTTGTGGGTGGGGGGCCAAGGGAGGTGAACTTCCAACCGAGTAAGAAACTCAAGATTCCGGCTCCCCAGTGTGTGTGTGACTCTGATTTAGTTCAGATGTTACCTGGAACCTTGACAGCCAGAGTTAAAGGACAGACATTTAAAGAAGAGAAAAGGCAGGAGGTCAGCTAAGTCCCCCTCCCTTGAGGAAGGCCCCCACCCCAGACCCACTTCCGGGCCGTGGATAGTTTCGAAACCAGGCCCCAGAAGCAAACAGAGCTGCTAACCCGCCACTCGCGTGGAAACCCAGAAAGGGTTGGGGAGGGCTGCCCTACTGCATTCTGGGAAGCGGGTTGCTGTCACTCACTAGGGAGGGAGGAGAGGGGGGCCACACTTAGCAAATACTCGGGGCTCTTCTGGGACCCTCCCATCTTAACCCAGGGCACAACCTGCCACGCCCTTCGGCCACTGGGCCCCCGGTGCCTCCTTCCACAGCTGGAGGGACAGAGCTGCCGGACTTACTCGGACGTCGCTCTTCTGGGCCGAGTGGGGCACGATGATGGGCCCTTCCAGCTCGGCGCTGCTGATCACGTTGCCCCGGCTGCCCAGGGTGAAGACGGTGTTCCGGCTGCGGAGGGACGGCTTGGAGAAGAAGCGTGTGGACGGCCGCAGTCAAGGAGAAAATGGCTGCCCCTTCCGTGCCCAGCTCAGGCTCCTGCCTCCCTCAACCCCCACACACGAGCCAAGAGGGGGGGGCAGATGCACCCAAAATCCCTGGGGAAGGATATCCTTCTTGCCGGTGTCTTCCACCCCCATCAGGTCGTCCTTCTCAGCCACCTCCTCGTACTGCAGGTTCAGGAGACAGAAAACGGGGACCAGCTTGGCACGGGAGATGGGACACACTGGAGCCGGAGGGAGAGGGGGGGCCCTCGAGTCCAGTAGGGGGGGAGGAAGACCAGCCCCCCTGCCCAGGGAGCTCACCTGGAGCTTCATCAGGCGGTTGGTGTAGGACTTGAAGTAACTGAGGTAGATCTTGCTCATGGTGTCCACATACTCGTCCCGCACCTCCTTGGCGATGGCCCTCTCGTGGCCCAGCAGGAACTGGTAGAAAAACCTGCCCCCCCCCCCAAAAAGAGTGAGGAACATCACTTGTCCCCCACCTCCACAAAAGTGCGTGTGTGTGTTGTGTGTCCCTTAACCCAGCAGGAATCTTTACAAGGTGCCCCCGCCGTAGTCTCCCAAGCGAGTGGGCGTGGACCGTGATTCTGAGAGACCCCCACGCCGCTCCCCGGGAGCCCCAGGGCATGCTGGGAGGCACCGCGGCCACCTGGCCCGGCCTCCTACCTGTACTTGAGCAGGGCGTTCTGGGGGATCTGGTAGTTGGTCATGGGTTTGCGGAAGGAGTAGACTTTTTGCAGGATGAACTCTCGGATCTTGGCCACCGCCTGGAGGAGGAAAAACCCCTCATGTGGCACCAGAAACCCCCAGGCGGGTGGTTTTTTTTTTTCTTTTTGAAGACGTTTCCCTTCCCTCCGGAGAAGCTTCCTCGGCTCCGACTGGACGGTGGGGGACTGGATTTATTCTCTCTGCAGACGGCTGGTCATTTCCATCCCTTGAGAGAGTCACCGAGGCCGCCTGGAGGTCTAGAGTGTCCCCTCCAAGTGGGCTCAGGGACCCTCGCAAAGGACCAGTTGAATAAATCCTTCCGTTCCCCACCGTCCAGTCGGAGCGGAAGACGCTTCTTGGAGGAGGAGCAGAAAAGTCTCCAAATAAACTCCTGAAACGAAAGCACCTTTGGGGCAGGAATCCAGGGTCCTTTTTTAATGACTTAATTTCATTTAATTAATTGGATTTTTTATGCCGCCCCTCTGCCAGGACTCTTACAATGAAAATGTTTTCAGCTTGTGCTAAAACCGTTGGTTTCCGAATTTGGCAACAATTTGGTGGCGAAAGTGGCGAGAGTGCAGTACTGCAGGCTACTTCTGCTGTCTGCAGGCTGCCTGGAATTTGGCAGTTCGAATCTCACCAGGCTCAAGGCTGACTCATCCATCTGTGGTCGGTAATATAAGAACCAGAATTGTTGGGGGCCGGAGGCTGACTCTGTAAACCGCTTGGAGATATATAAGGTATGTAAGTCTGAAGTGCTATTGGTTACGCTGCAGGAGTGACACCTGCACACTCGAAGGGCCCGTGGCAAAAGGGGCGGGGCATCGGAGCCCCTCCACTCCGGCTCTGAGTTCCCCTCTTGGCTTCCCCCACCTTGGCCTTCAGCTTGTCCAGGATGTCGGCCACATCCGTGCAGGCCATGGTCTCTCGGAAGGCCTGCTCCTTGACGGCGTTGATCTTGTTGTTGAGCTCGTGCAGCTGCTCCAGGAAGGCCTGGTCAGTCACCGGAGCCTCCAGGATGGTGCTGGGGACGGGGAAGAGCATCAACCGGCCGTCCTCTCCCCCCTCCAGACACCCTGCCCCACTCTCTTCTCTGCCAGTTCTTCTCCCCCCTTCCCCACCCCGTCCCTACTGCCTGTCCAGACCTGATCATGACGTTGGGCACCACCAGCTCGTCCACCAGCTGGGAGAGTCGCCCGCGGACGGCCTGGCGGTTCCGCAGCCGGACGTTCATGGCGACCGACTGCTCCTGCAGCGTCTGGATCTCACAGCTGATGCTGCTCAGGTCGGACTGGAAGGAGCTCAGCATGGCCTCCATGCGCTAGGGAGGGGCAAGAAAGGGACCCCCCCTCAGTATCCACAAGCATTCTGGGGTGCAGGATAGGGGTCCGGATCTGCCTATAAATCAGCCTGCCTAACCTCTACCAAAAGGGGAAGGAGTCATCCAGGCAGAAGCCCCCCACCCCTTCCCACCTCAGGACCCCTGGGAGAGAAGCCCCACAAGGGGCCATGACTGAAGAGGGGGAGTCTTTGCCTTCGGTCTTGAGTAATTTACGAAAGACAAGGAGTGTGGGGGCAGTTCTAATCTCCGGGGGGAGTTGATTCCAGAGGGCCGGGGCCGCCACAGAGAAGGCTCTTCCCCTGGGGCCCGCCAAACGACATTTGTTTGGTCGACGGGACCCGGAGAAGGCCAATGATTTGTTCCGCCAACTGTCCATACGACATTGAGTTAGTTTTTCTGTACTGGTCCTTGGTTTGCTTCACCTTGAGAAGCTTCCTATTGTTGACCTCCATCAACGCTGACTCTTTGCTCCCCTTCACACAGTCAGCTAATGCATGCTTCTCTTCTTCCACTGTCTGCTTCACTTGCAAAAGTCCTCTGCCGCCTATTTCCCTTGGTAAATACAGCCTGTCAATGCCACTGTGGGGGGGCGCAGTGGATGATGGATTGTCATTAATTTTCTGGTTTTTCTGTCCACGTTGTCCAGCTCTGCTTGAGTCCAGTTGTTGTAGTTATTATTATCATCATCATTATCATTATTATATTTCTATGCCGCCCTTCTCAACTGATTTAGGGCACCTCACAACAGAAATAAATACAAATTCAAAGCATGCAAGTAATCTAATATTTAAAAATTCTAAAACCCCAGTTTCCTAAGAAACAATCCTCCACTTTGATCCAATTAAATTAACCATCCATGACATCGGGCGGAGTTAGCTCTTAACACTCACGCCCCCTCCCCCATGCCTGCCAGCAAAAATGGGTCTTTAGGGCCTTGTGAAAGGCCAGGAAGGTTGGGGCGGTATGAATCTCCGGAGGGAGTTGGTTACAAAGGGCCGGGGCCGTCACAGAGAAGGCTCTTCCCCTAGGCCCTGCCTGGCTGACGGGACGTGGAGAAGGCCGACTCTGTGGGACCTGACCGGTCGCTGGGATACACGAAGCAGAAGACGGTCCCATCGGTGATCTGGTCCTAAGCCACGCAGGA
Source organism: Erythrolamprus reginae (assembly GCF_031021105.1). Lineage (NCBI taxonomy): Eukaryota > Metazoa > Chordata > Lepidosauria > Squamata > Dipsadidae > Erythrolamprus > Erythrolamprus reginae. The sequence goes on from NC_091951.1 coordinate 327,165, forward strand.
CGCATCTAGAGTGCTTAGATCTTGCATTTGACACCCCTCCTCTAGTGGCACAGTCCTTTCCTGCCACCCTACTCCAGGGAAGCCCAGGCCCTCCCTCCCTCCAGAGAGGAAGAGGGCAGGAAGTCCCCAAGGGGAGGGGAGGGGAAATGCAAGCTAGGTTCCACGCTCACCTCCAGGACAGCGTCGCAGGCCGTGATCTGGGTGTGCAGGGAGGCAATGTTCTTGCTCTCCTTAATATCTGGGGGTGGAGGGCTGCTAAGGACCACTAAGGTGGGCTGAAGGGGTGAGGGAGGGGGGGGTTCTCCTCGTATTAGCTCATGGGGAAGGGAAGCCCCAGGGAATCGGGGGCCCCTGAGCAGGCAAGAGGATACAGTCCTTGATGGAGGCGTTTTCGATCTGCTGCAGCTCCTGTTCCACCTGCTTGGAGTAGTGGCGGAGGTCCACCCCCTGCCAACGCAGAGGGAGAGAGGGTGAGGGTGAGTGAGGGGGAGCCCCCTCCCCTCAGCCCCATGGCTCCAGGAATGGACTGCTAGCCAGGACGCCAAATTGCGCTCGCCGCCGCGGCTCGTGAGCGCTAGCGTGGCCAGCGCGATTTTGCTTCTGCACCTGTGGAGGTAACAAAATCGCGCACAGAGCCTCAGGTGCGCCCGTGTTTCGGCATGCGCGGAAGCAAAAAAAAAAAATACTCCGGCGCACCTGCGGCTCCGTGCGCGATTTTGCTACCTCCACAGATGCAGAAGCAAAATCGCGCTGGCCACGCTAGCACTGACGAGCCGCGGCGGAGAGCCCGATTTAGCCTTCCAGCAAGCACCCCGCCCCTGCACGGCTCCCTCCCTCCCTCCCAGCTCCGGCTTCCGGCCTTCCCCACCGTCTTCAGGGCCTCCTGCACCAGAGCATCCTCCAAGTTGGCCTGGATGTGAACTGAAAGAGAGAGGAGGGGAGAGGGAGATAAGGCCCGGAGCAAACAGAATTCGGGCCCCTCCCCTGGTGAGCCAACCCCCACCCCCAGGGCTGTTCTGAGACACCGCAGCTCCTACTGGGTGACTGGGAACCGCTCTTCCCAACAGCAGGACCTTTCTGGGAGAACTGGGAAGGGGAACTTCGTGTGTGTGGGTGAGAGAGATGACACTACAACGGACGCAAAAACCGTTGTAGCTTCTCCCGGGCACCAGCGCTTCCATCCTCTCTGAAAGGGACTTATAGAGGAGGGGTCTCCAACCATGGCAGCTTTTAAGACTGCTGGACTCCAACTCCCAGAATTCCTCAGCCTGCTATAGAGCGCGGGAATTCTCTTTTTACTCTTCGGCTTGGGGGTGGCGGGAGAGGGGAATTCTCGTTAAAGCATCAACACCCCCCCTCCGCCAACCGAAAACAGCCAGGAAGCTGCAGGGGTGAGATGGTAGAGGACAACCCCCCCCCCCAAAATGTATGACCAGCTTACTGTCCACTTCATCCAGGATGAACTCTTCAGAGGTTAGGTCCAGCTCTCCCAGGTTGAGGGGTAGCGCCTCATCGCTCTGGCCCTGGGGGGGGAGACACAGCACAGGGCCCCTGTTATGCCCCTGATTTGGGCTGGGGGGGAGCAAGGGCCTTGACCCCCTTATAGCCCACCCCCACTGCTCCCAGCAAGGCTGGCAGGGATTCAAGGCCTTCTTCACTGGGCCTGAGAGCATCTGACCCCTCGCATTCTGGACACAAACTGTTTCAACTCCTGCCCTCAAAATGTGGCTTCAGAGCCCTGCACACCAAGACAACTAGACGCAAGGACAGTTTTTTTCCCCAACGCCCTCACTCTGCTCAACCAATAATTCCCTCCACACTCTCAAACTATTTACTAAGTCTGCACTACAATTACTACTAGTTTTTTCTCAATGTTCCCATCATCCTTTTACTCCCACTTACGGCTGCAGGACTATAACTTGTTGCTTGTATCCTTAAATTTTTAATTAATATTGTTTCCTCATTGCTTATTTGACCCTTATGACAATCATTAAGTGTTGTACCACCTGATTCTTGACAATTATCTCCGGGACAGCCTTCTGCTGCACAAATCCCAGCGACCAGTTAGGTCCCACAGAGTGGGTCTTCTCCGGGTCCCGTCAACTAAACAATGCCGCTTGGCGGGACCCAGGGGAAGAGCCTTCTCTGTGGCGGCCCCGGCCCTCTGGAACCAACTCCCCCCAGAGATTAGAATTGCCCCCACCCTCCTTGCCTTTCATAAGCTCCTCAAAACCCACCTCTGCCGTCAGGCATGGGGGATTGAGATACTCTTTCCCCCTAGGTCTTACAATTCTATGCATGGTATGTCTGTATGTATGTCTGGTTTTTTATATTAATGGGTTTTTAATCGTTTTTAGTATTGGATTACTATTGTACACTGTTTTATTGTTGCTGTTAGCCGCTCCGAGTCTCCGGAGAGGGGCGGCATACAAATCCAATAAATTAAATTAAATTAAATTAGATTAGATTAAATAAAAATAAATAAATGAATATAAATAAATAAATAAAAATAAATAAAAATAAATAAATTAAAATAAATAAACAAATTAAAATAAAATAAATAAATAATAATAAATAAATAAATTAAATAAATAATAAATGAATAAATAAATGAATATATAAATGTCTCTTTTTATTTTATGTCCACTGAGAGCATCTGCACCAAAGACAAATCCCTTGTGTGTCCAATCACACTTGGCCAATAAAGAATTATTATTCTTATTCTTGTTCCATTAAGGGCAGGTTCCTTTCGGCAGGGAAGGATGGGCCACGTAGTGCAGAGGGCCAGAAGGAAAGAGGTCTCTTGTGCTTTTACCTCCCCTCAAGGGACCTTTGGAATAGAGCTGGAAGGGACCCTTGGAGGTCTTATAGTCCAGCCTGCTGCTTAGGCAGGAGACCATAATAATAATAATACTAATAATACTAATAATACTAATACTAATAATAATAATAATAATAATAATAATAATAATAATAATTATTATTATTATTATTATTATTATTATTATTTATTAGATTTTTATGCCGCCCCTCTCCTTGGGATAAGTGACTGTTCTATAGTCACTATTCTATTCTAGATAAGTGACTGTCCAGACTCCTCTTTAAAACTGGTGGCAAGGTGTTCCACTGGTTAATTATTCTCAGTGTGAGGAAGTCCCAGGTTGCTTCTGTCCTTGACTACCCCATTTCCCCCCAAAATAAGACCTCTCCCGATAATAAGCCCAATTGGGCTTTTGAGTGCATGGCAACAAGATCAAGCGCTTATTTCAGGGTTCAAAAAAAAAATATAGGGCAGGGTCTTATTTTCGGGGAAACGCGGTAGTTTCCATCAGCTGTTTCTTGTTCCACCCTCAGGGGCTTTGGAGAATAATTTCACCCCCTCTTCTCTGTGTCAAACACTGGAAATCTGCTATCGTGTCCCCCCTAGCTCTTCTGCCCTTTAAAGTACATATGCTATTATTATTATTATTATTTATTAGACTCAGGGCAGCTCACAACAGTGATAAAAACAACACGTGGAAACAAATCTAATAATTTAAAATCTAAAATAACAGTTTTTACATTAAAAAGTCTAAAAAGAAAACCCCAATATATAAAATACATACACACACACAGTCACAAAACTACATAGTCAAGGGGGAGATGTCTCAGTTCCCCCAAGCCTGACGACAGAGGTGGGTTTTAAGGAGTTTACGAAAGGCAAGGAGGGTGGGGGCAGTCCTGGTCTCTGGGGGGGGGGGGTCCTACAACTGCTCTTTTTGTATATTTTAGTCTCCAGGCCTTTTGATCGCCTTAGTTGCCAAAGAAGCCAAACAATAAAACAGCCCAAACAAGGAATCACCAATGAGAGCAAATCCCATTCCTTACTAGCCCTGATAACGTTCCCTAGTCAGATAATGAAATGTCTGCGCAAAAAGGAAAGAAAGAAGGAAGGAAGGAAGGAAAGAAGGAAGGAAAGAAGGAAGGAAAGAAAGAAGGAAGGAAAGAAGGAAAGAAGGAAAGAAGGAAGGAAGGAAAGAAAGAAAGAAAGAAGGAAGGAAAGAAAAAAGAAAGAAAGGAAAGGAAAGGAAGGGAAAGAAAGAAAGAAAAGAACGAAAGAAAGAAAGAAGGAAGGAAGGAAAGAAAGAAGGAAAGGAAGGAAGGAAAGAAGGAAGGAAGGAAAGAAGGAAGGAAGGAAAGAAGGAAAGAAAGAAGGAAGGAAAGAAGGAAAGAAGGAAGGAAGGAAAGAAAGAAAGAAGGAAGGGAAGAAAAAAAGAAAGAAAGGAAAGGAAGGGAAAGAAAGGAAAGAACAAAAGAAAGAAAGAAGGAAGGAAGGAAAGAAAGAAGGAAAGAAAGGAAGAAAGGAAAGAATGAAAGAAAGAAGGAAGGAAGGAAAGAAAGAAAAAAAGAAAGAAAGGAAAGGAAAGAAAGGAAGGAAGGAAAGAATGAAAGAAGGAAGGAAAGAAAGAAAGAAAGGAAAGAATGAAAGAAGGAAGGAAGGAAGGAAAGAAAGAAGGAAAGAAAGGAAGAAAGGAAAGAATGAAAGAAAGAAGGAAGGAAGGAAAGAAAGAAAAAAAGAAAGAAAAAAGGAAAGGAAAGGAAGGAAGGAAGGAAGGAAAGAAAGAAGGAAAGAAAGGAAAGAATGAAAGAAAGAAGGAAGAAAGGAAAGAAAGAAGGAAAGAAAGGAAAGAATGAAAGAAAGAAGGAAGGAAGGAAGGAAGGAAAGAAAGAAAGAAAAAAAGCTACCACATCTGCTGGAAGTTTGTTCCAAGGATCTACTACTCTTTCAGTAAAATAATGTTTTCTCATGTTGCTTTTGATCTTTCCCCCAACTAACTTCAGATTGTGTCCCCTTGTTCTTGTGTTCACTTTCCTATTAAAAACACTTCCCTCCTGGACCTTATTTAACCCTTTAACATATTTAAATGTTTTGATCATGTCCCCCCTTTTCCTTCTGTCCTCCAGACTATACAGATTGAGTTCATTAAGTCTTTCCTGATACGTTTTATGCTTAAGACCTTCCACCATTCTTGTAGCCCGTCTTTGGACCCCTTCAATTTTGTCAATATCTTTTTGTAGGTGAGGTCTCCAGAACTGAACACAGTATTCCACATGTGGTCTCACCAGGACTCTATATAGCGGGATCATAATCTCCCTCTTCCTGCTTGTTATACCTCTAGCTATGCAGCCAAGCATCCTACTTGCTTTCCCTACCGCCTGACTGCACTGTTCACCCATTTTGAGACTGTCAGAAATCACTACCCCTAAATCCTTTTCTTTTGAAGTATGAAAGAAAGGAAAGAATGAAAGAAAGAAGGAAGGAAGGAAAGAAAGAAATAAAGAAGGAAGGAAAGAAAGAAAGAAGGAAGGGAGGGAGGGAGGACAAGCATCCAGGGTCCCTTATCCCAACTCTGGCCTACAAAGATCCTCCTGTAGCTGGGGTGGTTAGAGTGCAGCACTGCAGGCTCCTTCAGCCAACTGCTAGCTGTAATTCAGCAGTTCGAATCTCAAGGTTGACTCAGCCTTCCATCCTCCCCAGGTGGGTCAAATGAGGACCTGGATTGTTGGGGGCAAGTGGCTACTTAGAGAGGGCTGTAAAAGCATTACAAAGTGGTATAGAAGTCTAAAGGCCGTGGCTATTTGTGGCTTTTATTCCCCTCCAACCCAGAAAGTCCATGGGGAGAAGCCACTTACCACCTCTGGGCTAACTAGTTTTAAAGACTGCACGGATTTCCTTAACAAGTCTGACACGAAAGGTCGTACAGTAGGGCAAAACTCACAACGTCCCACTCAACAAACAGAAAGGTTGGGCTTAATTGTGGTCGTATGTCGAGGTCTACCTGCATACATCCCAACGCAATTACAGGTTTAAGCAGTGCACACATATAAGCTATGCTAGCAATGCAGCACTTGAGGTAAAACATTAAACTAGGATGAAGCCATGATAAAATTGCCAGGTTGTGAGAGCCCTAGAGCAGTGATGGCGAACCTATGGCACAGGTGGCACCTAAAGCTATATCTGCCTTTGCCAACCTCAGCTCCATTGTGCATGTATGCGCCAGTTTGCTGATTTTTGGCTTGCACAGAGGCTCTGGGAGGGCGGGTTTTTTTTACCCTCCTCCGGCTGCAGGGAAGCCTTGGGAGCCTGGGGAGGGCAAAGCATGAGCCTCCTGGGCCCACCAGAAGTTGGGAAACAGGCCGTTCCCAGCCTCCAGAGCAGCGGAAGGAGAAATGGAGGGAAGAAGGAAGGAAGGAAGGAAGGATGAGATGAATGGAGGGACAGAGAAAGGAAGGACTGTTTTGGGGCGGAGTAATTTTTTCTCTCAACATACATTCAAACAACCCAGTGTACCATCTAATTTTCCATGAAGAAAATGCAGTATTTTGTTAGTAACTAATATCAATCATCAAAAAAATTGCAAGTTTTTTTTCCTAATTTTGTGATCCAGTTACATTCATTTTCTTTTAATTAAATTCCCTCCTTAATGTTCCTTCAAAAAGTGCAACACCAATTATATTTCTAGCTTATTAACCATTATGCCAAAGTGCTTCCTTCTTTCTTTATACATTTTTCATAAGCCAAGAAAACCTTCTATAGCCAATCTGATATCAACCAAAGAAAATTAAAAACAAAACATAAACATATACAAATTTCAGACCTTCTCCCTCCTCTAAATAGTTCCCATTTTGTTTTTTACTTTAAAACAAGGTATGTGCAGTGTGCATAGGGATTTGTTCATAGTTTTTTTAATGGTCCGGCCCTCCAACAGTCTGAGGGAGAGTGAACTGGCCCCCTGTGTAAAAAGTTTGGGGACCCCTGCTCCAGAGGGCCTGGGGGGAAGCTTTTTCCGCCCTCCCCACGCATTGAATGATGGGTGTGGGCGAGTGCAAAAAGGTTCCCCATCCCTGCCATATAGAATGGGCAGATGTCCAAGGTGTGTGCGTAAGTGTGAGAGAGAGGGGGGAGGGGTTCCCCCCCGCAGTCAGGTGGGGGAGGGGCCGGGCCAAGGTGGGGGGTGCAGGAAGAGCCCCCCCCGAGAGCCAGCTTTATGGGGCGCCCCTGAGGCCCAGGTGCAGTTGGCGGGGGGGCGGTGTCTCCCATGGTTTGGGGGGGGCAGGGAAGGGCCTTCAACCTGCCCCCAGGAGGGAGGGGGCGCCCAGGAAGGCCCGGAGGGGCGGAGGCGGCCTTGCACGGGAAGAGCATCTCCAGGCCGAGACTCCCCCGGGGCGTCGCCTCCGGGAGCCCGAAGGTGGCAGGCGGCCCCCCGCCAGGAGAGGCTGCAAGGGGTCAAAGGCGAAAGAGGGGCGTGGCCGCGAGGGCGTGGCCGGGCGTCCCCCCAGCGAGGCCCAGGGAAGGCGGGAGAGCGAGCCCACCTCCTCCTCCTCCTCCTCCGTGTCCCCCGGGCCGAGCGGTCCCTGCGGGCGCCGACGCATCTCCTCCGCTTCGGAACCCATCACGGACGCCATCGCCGCGCCGGCTGGAGGAACTTCCGGGTTGCGGGAGGTCACTTCCGGCCCCCTTCCTAAACCCGGGCCGAAGGGGCTCCGACTCCCAGGATTCACTGCGGCGACGTTAACCTCCGCGGCAGGAGTCACTGAGACTTACTTCCGTGTGGAAAATAAATTTTAAAAAGCACGTTTCTAAATGTTAAGCGGGTCGGAACTTTTGTTTCTCCTTTCTAATTTCCCCTCCGGACACAATAGAGCGAGCACACAATAGGGCGAGCCCTGACTACGCTATGCCCTCAAGCCTCCTCAGGGCGCCTCTCTACATTTTATCTCTATGATGTAGGCCCAAAGTGGCTCAGTCTCTAAGGTGGCTGCGGCGAGCGACGCTCCTCCGTTTCTATGGTCGCCCTACCGGAAGTCTCGGTAGTTTCCCTTCGGCTCCGGGGGCGGGACGGAGGACGTCGGGCCTCTCGCGCTGCGCCGCTTCCTTTTCCGGCCGAGTCGAGAGCGAGAGGAGCCGGTGCGCAGCCATGGTGAGTGATGGGGGCGGCCGGTAATCCACCGCCATCCGCCGCGGGGGCCGCGCTGGGCGGGTCGGGAGTGGGGCCCGGGGGCGCCGGGGGGTCTGCTGCAGGGGCCGGGATGGGGCGCTCCCCGGGCAGCGGTTCACCTGACGAGGGGACCATTGGACATCTGCCCTACGGCGGCTCTAGGGCTCCACAACATGGCGATTTTTATCCTGGTTTACTTCGCCTGTTGCATTGCCAGCATCGCTTGTATGCGCGCGCCGTTTAAACCTGCGTTTTGACGTAATGCAGGCGGTCCTCGACTTACGACCACAATGGAGCCCAACAGTTCTGAGTGAGACATTAAGCGGGTTTTGCCCCGTTTTACGACCTTTCTTGTGACAAGTTGTCCAGGAGTCTTTAAATGTAGCAACCCAGAGATGGTGTGGACATTGCTGGTCACCAGGTCACAAAAGGGGATTCATGGCAAGGCCCCGAGACGCTACAACCCTGGTTGCAGAGCATCCGAAATTGTGCAAAGCTGCTTGTTTCAGGGCCGCTGTAACTTTGAAAGGTCACTAACGGAACTGTCGCAGGTGGAGGACTATCTACTAGTGTTTGTTAGCATTGTGTATCAGTGTTTGCACGACCTCTGTGTGTGCCCTGGGCTAAATAAATATTGGACCCGGTCCTGGTGCCCGGCCAGTGCCCTCTGCTTCTCTGGCCTTCGTCTCTGGCGCTGCCAGCGGAGGAGCAGTGGGGCTTTCTTGGGTCTGGGGGGGGCAGGGGCCGCAACGGGGGCCACGTCCCAGGAGAGCAGCCCTGCCCTCTCGGCTTGTCCACTCCCCCCTCTCACGCCAGCTGCTTCCTTCTCCCCACAAGTCTCTCGTGATCCCAGAGAAGTTCCAGCACATCCTGCGAGTCCTGAACACCAACATCGATGGGCGGCGCAAGATCGCCTTCGCCATCACGGCCATCAAGGTGGGTGAGAAACTGCTGGGCAGCCAAGGGTGTGGCTACTTTATGAGGGCCAGGAGGCCGTGGGGGAAGGGGGGGGGTTGAGCTGAGCAAGAGGAAACCATGAGGCTGAAGTGTCACCATTGGATCCGATCAGAATCTGGCATCTACCCTGCGGCTCTTGCCAAGGTCTCTGTGGAGCCTCAAACATCGTGCACAGGTGGCCCTTGGGTTACGGCCACAACGAAGCCCCACGTTTCTGTCGCTGTGTGAAACATTTGCTACGTAAACTTCGTCCCATCTTGCGACTTTTCTTGCCGTCGTTAAGTGGAATCATTGCGTAACTTAGTGACCCGGTGGTTAAACGGATCTGCCTTTCCCCTTGACTTTGCTGGCAACGGGCCCCCCACCCAATTCTCTTCCGGAAGGCGCTGAAGACCTGGTTCTCTGCCAGCGGACCTGGGGAACCCAGAACGGGATGGAGCCCATTAACTGGCCGTGTGTGATTGGTTGTCACCGGTGGGGGTGATTTTATTATGTTAATTTATTTGATTTTTTTAAAAATTAGATTTATGCTTTTTTGATTTTCTACATTCCGTAAGCCGCCTTCAGTTGCCAAATAGGTGGCAGTATAAATTTAATAAATTAATCACATGACCCCAGAGCACTTTGGCTGTCATAAGTACAAGTTAGTTGCCCAGTGTCTGTATTTTGATCATATGAGTGTGGGGGATTGGCACAGCAGCTGTAAGTGTGAAAAATGGTCCTAATTGGCCTGTTTTGGTGCTGTTGTAGCTTTGACATAATAATAATAATAAAATAATAATAATAATAATTTATTGGATTTGTATGCCGCCCCTCTCCGTAGACTCGGGGCGGCTAACAAAATAATAAACACAACATGTACAATCCAATAATTAAAAAAACAACTAAAAACCCTTATTATAAAAAACCAAACATACACACAAACATACCATGCATAACTTGTAATGGCCTAGGGGGAAGAGCCATCTCAACTCCCCCATGCCTGGCAGTATAAATGAGTCTTGAGTAGTTTACGAAAGATAGGGAGGGTGGGGGCAGTTCTAATCTCTGGGGGGAGCTGGTTCCAGAGGGCCGAGGCCACCACAGAGAAGGCTCTTCCCCTGGGGCCCGCCAAACGACAGTTTAGTTGACGGGACCCGGAGAAGGCCAACTCTGTGGGACCTTATCGGCCGCTGCGATTCGTGCGGTATCAGGCGGGTCTGGAGGCAATCTGGTCCGATGCCCTGAAGGGCTTTAAAGGTCATGACCAACACTTTGAATTGTGACCGGAAACTGATCGGCAGCCAATGCAAGCCGACATGGCCACTAAATGAACTGTTGTAAGGCGAGGACTGCTTGTATATGCAGGGTCTCCACAGAGCTGCCTTAGAGACTTCAAGGCCTGAGAAAAGGCATTTGATAGTGTAAGCTAAGAAATGGAATAATATTAGTAACTGACTAATGCTTCCCTGGAATTCTGCTCAGGCCACACTCTTTGATACCAAGAGCTGAGTGAGGGTCTCCCCCCACCCCTCGCCTTCATTGAGAGGGCTGCTCTAGTTCCCCCCACCTGAGCAAAGACCCTTGTTGGGTCAGCAGCCGAGACAACCACAGGGTCTGGCATTTTGAGCCGTGTAATGCAGATCAGTTAAAAATCATATTTATCTTGTTGGGTGCATTGGCTCAACTTCCATTGGCGCTCTGCTGCGTTGACTTTGAATGTGGGGGGCAGAAGCCTGGCAATAGAAGCCCCCCCCCCTTTATTCTGCTGAGATCTGAAAACGTGACACTCCCTCTTCCCCCCATATCTCGGACCTTAGCCGCCTCTGAACTTCCTACATTGTGTAAATTCAGAAAGCCAGGTGCCTTGTGAAAGCTGGTGGCTGTGTGTGTGTGTTGCCCCCCCTCTGAGAATCTTCTGCTTTTCTCCGCAGGGGGTGGGCAGGCGCTATGCTCACGTGGTGTTGCGCAAAGCAGACATTGACCTGACCAAACGGGCTGGGGAGCTCACGGAGGACGAGGTGAGAAGAGCTGGGGGAGCCTGCATTTTGGGGAGGGTCCGGGACCTCGGAGACCCTCTTTTAGGGAGCAGGGAAGCCCAGGACACCCCGGTGGTCGCTCTGGAAGGGAGACTAGCTTTCTATCCTGAACGACGTGGTGGGGTGGTGCAGGGATTGGATGACCACTTGGGTCCTTCTGTAATTCTAGTCCGGTCCTTTCTTCGGCACCCCACGAGGGGAGGGGTCTGGTTGTCCAGCAGGCACCAGGAGTGTCTGCCGTGGGGGATGGGCTCCAGGCCAGCTGGGGGGGGGGAGAGAGGTGTGTCCAGAGGGGCAGAGATTGTCTGGCTGATCATCTGGCGGGAGCCCCTCTGCGCCACCTGCCTGCCCACCGGGGGGGGCCCCTCTGACCTCCTCTGGGTCTCCCGCAGGTCGAGCGCGTCATCACCATCATGCAGAACCCCCGGCAGTACAAGATCCCAGACTGGTTCCTCAACAGGCAGAAGGACGTCAAGGACGGCAAGTACAGCCAGGTGAGAGCCGCCAGGGTCCCTTTCCTTGGGGGTGGGGAGGGCGGAGGTGGCAGCCAGAGGGCCTGGGTGGGGCTTGGGGGCAGGGGCCGGAGGGGGCTCTGGGTAGCAGAGCCTTTGCCGAGACCTCCCCCTCTCCCCAACAGGTCTTGGCCAACGGGCTGGACAACAAGCTGCGCGAGGATCTGGAGCGTCTGAAGAAGATCCGGGCCCATCGGGGCCTGCGCCACTTCTGGGGGTGAGTGCGGAAGGCAGAGGGGGGGCGTACTGGGGTGAGGGGGGGCCTCAGGGACCCCTTCCTGATCCGACGTCCTCATTGGTCGCTTGTTCTTCCCCCCTCCCCAGCCTCCGCGTCCGTGGGCAGCACACCAAGACCACCGGGCGCCGCGGCAGAACCGTGGGCGTCTCCAAGAAGAAGTGAAGAAGCTTTTGCGCTAATAAAATATTTTCGTCACAGGGGTCTCTCCATGTGTCTTCCTTGGGGCGGGGGGGGGGCGGAGCTGGGCACCCGGCAAGGGGCGTGGCTGGGTTGGCAGAACCAAAGGGGGCGGAGCCTGGGCCTCCCAGGGGGTCTCCCTTCCAGAATGGAGGTTGCGGCACGGGGGGGTTCCCAAGGTTTCTTGGGGGGGGGGGTGTTTAACACTGGAGAAGCTGCGGCTGTTGTGGGGGGCTCAACCAAGAAGGTTGTGAGAGTGCATACACACACACACACACCCTGTAAAGTGAAACAAGGCACCTTTCAAAGGGAAAGTGACCCAGTTGATTCTCCTCCAGACCAGGCACTGGCCCGGAGGCCATCCAATGCCCAGGGTCTGGTCCAGCTGGCTGGGCATCAGGGTTGCTGTAGTAGGTGACTCAGTTGCAGGGGTTTAGGCGGCATCAGTGGACTCCCTCCTGGTGGCTCCCCTTAAGGGCCCTTCACCAGGTTCTGGAACTGGCCTGGTTGGCCCAAGTGACCGAGATTTCAGTGGGGGAGGGAGGGGCCGCTCCGTGGCTCCTTCCAGCCCCGTTGGGCCCTCGGCAGGCAGCCATGAGCTCTCCACCCCAAGCATCCGGGGAGGACTACAGCTCCCATCGCCCTGAAGCCCAGCCAGGCGCTGCAGCCGGACTGCCCGCCTCCACCAGGCGAGGGAAGACGCGCCGCTTGGCAGCCGGATCCGCTCGCGGGCTTTGGCGCGCCGCCAGCCAGCCAGTCCGCCCTCCCGCCGGCCCCTGCCCTCCCGCCCCGGGCTTCCCGTCAGAGCCGCCTCCGGCGCAGGGGAAGCGCGGACGGCCGTCGGGCTCGGGGCTTCCCGGCTGCCGCAGCGCCTCCTCCCTTCCGCGGGGCCGGGGCGGCGGCTGCACGGCTGGCGGAGGGGCAGCGCCGCGCGGGGTCTCCGGATGCTGAGCCGCTCGCTGCGCTCCCTGCGGCTGCCGGGCGACGGCGAGGCCGAGGCGGCGGTGACGCTCCGCGCCGTCCGCAGCCGCAGCCCCGACGGGCCGCCGCCGCCGCCGCCGGTGAGCAGCCGGGAGTCCCGCGACGGGCAGCCCCGAACCCCGCAGCTGGGCGGGAGGGAGCGCGTCCCCGGCAGCTGGAATGCGGCCGGGCCTGTTTGGGGAAGTGGCGCTGGGCGAGGCGGGCGGAAGGCGGCGCGGGGTGGCGGCGGGCGAGGCCCTGCGGTGGGTGAGGGCTCCCCGGCGGACGCCCCCTCCTCCTCCCCCTCCTCCATGAAGGGCCTCCGCCGCCTGGGGGGCTGCCTGGAGGCGGGGGCCGCGCCCGACGGGCCGCCGCTCACCCGCACGCGCTGGTACTGCCCGCCCGCCAAGGTAGGCGAGGGCGGCGGGGGCCGAGGCGGGGGCAGCCTCCTCCCGGGCGGTTGCAAAGCGGACTCTCTTCTCCCTCTCCCCCCCCGCAGGCCCCGGTGACGTCGCGGGAGGAGGCGGAGGAGGGCGCCGTCTACACCGTCAGCGCGCGGGGTCCGGAGGGGTCCGGAGCGGTGAGTGGATTGGGACGTAGCGCGATGCGGCAATGCCCAGCTTTGAGGGCTTGGGGGAATGTGGTCCCTTGGTTTGATACGGTCTCATCGGGTTTTGTGGCGATTGTTGATGTAAGCCGCCCTGGGGCTGCATACAAGTATGTATCAGTGACGGGCCACCAGAGGAAGGGGGGGAGTGTGTACACGCACAGTGTGGAATTCAGCTTTTGCACAGAACCAGAAGCTGTGAGGACACGCGATTTCTGGGTTTTTGCTTGGGCGAATGAGCAGAAGCAAAAAAACCCAAAATAGCAAAAAGCAGGTAAGTAATCTCCCCCCACGGCCTCCCCTGCCCATTTGCCCACCCGCTACCTCCCCTGCTGCAAGCGCCGGCTCTGCCACCTGTGGCCTGAGCACTCCCCCATCAGTCACCTCCCCTGCCACTTGCATATATGTACATAGGATAATAATAATAATAATAATAATAATAATAATAATAATAATAATAATAATTTATTCGATTTGTATGCCACCTCTCTCCAGAGAGGCTCACAACATAATACATCATGTACAAATCTAATGTTAAAATCAATTTAAAACCCTTATTATAAAAACAAAACAATCACGCAAGGTACGTATGTAGTTATGTATATGTAGGTCTTGGAATATTCAGGTCTTTTCCCCTATACAGTTGATCGAATCTTGGCGATGTTTTAACGAGATCCCACTCGTATCTTCACACTATTGTTTTCGGCTTTGTGCTCGTGGTCTGAAATGCCCTATAAATACTGGTGGGGTGGTGGTGGAGCTGCCGTCCCTCTATAAACACTGGTGGCGGTGTGTGTGCAGTTGAGCCATCACTCCACACACCCACACCAGTATTTATAGAGGGAAGGCAGCTCAGACCATACTTTGTTCGCCCTAGCGCAAAACCAACCTGAAGGTGCTTTCGGCTTTGTGCTCGGGTGAACACAGCGTGACCTGAGCTGCCTTCCCTCTATAAAAAAAGGGAGGGCAGCTTTAATAGAGGGAAGGCAGCTCAGGTCTTGCTTTGTTCACCCAAACACAAGGCCGAAAGCACCAGCCTGAAGATGACGAGTGGGACCTCGTCGAAACGTCACCAGGAATCTCTGAAACTTACATGGGAAGAAGCCTGAATATGCCAACACTTTCACACACACACTCACACACACAGTGATGAATAATGAATGAATTAATCCATGCATGAATGTGGGGGTGGCGGGGTCCGCACGGGGCTCAGGCGCTGCTTTGTCCCGCTCTCCACCTGCTTCCTCCTTCCTCTACAGGTCGTGTGGGCGGGCGGCGGAACGGAACCATCCAAAGGCAACGCGGGAGCCGCCACTGCCACACAGTCCCGGGCGCTGAAGGCCGGCTCGCTGCCCCGCCTAGTGCGACACCTGCTAGAGGCTCCGAGCCTTGGAGATGCAGGCTATCGTCCGGCCTTCCTCGCCACCTACCGCAGCTTTGCTCAGCCCTCCGATGTCCTGGGGCTCCTCCTGGAAAGGTGGGTGGGGTGGAGGTGGCACTGGGATTCCACAGGAGCTGCCCATGGGGAGGGGCCCTTAGTGAGCTGGGCTGGGTGGCCCCACACCTCCCTTGGGCTCCTTCTTTCTCAGCCTGGCCCACTTCACAGGGCTGTTGTGAAGATACCATGGGAAAGCTTCTTGGAGGGGGGGGAGCCATCCTTCTGGCTTTTGAAGCTTCCCCTTTTCTCCCCCCACCTCAAAAGGCTCCACGCAGTGACCGGATCCAATGCTCGCAGCCCCCAAAGGACGGAGGACCTGCAACGGTGAGTCTCCCCCTTCTGGCCTCCCTTTGCTGGTAAAATCGGGGCATCTTCTGCTAGGGCTGATCCTGCCGTGCTCAGAGGCACCCTTGTTCCTGATCGGGCCCTTTGCAGCCGCATCTGTGTGTTGCCCGTACTTTGGAGGGGCCGTCTCTCAGCTGGGCTTTTCAGCTGGCCAGACCATGCGGCCTTTTGTTACTGGTCTCCACCCAGGGTGGGGCACCTGGTAGGGGAGAACGCAGAACCTCCATCACCAGGAGTAGTCAGTCTCTCAATATCAGGGTCCTGCGGGTTGGACAGCAAGGTCATCCCTCGTGGGGGGGGCAGGGGTGTTTCTGGACTGGAAGAGTTTGTAATGTCCGTCCTGGCTGGAGCAGGGGGAGGCGGTCCGGCCCTGATTGTGTCTCCTTCCTGCTCCCCGCAGAGCCCTGGCCTCACTGCTCTGCTCCTGGCTGGATGGCTACCCCCAGGACTTTATGGGGCTGGAGCCCCACCTCCGGGAAGAGCTGGTGAGCTGGCTGCACTGGGCCTGGGGACGCAGTCCAGGCCCCGAGAAGACCCTGCCGGACGCCCCCAGCAGGAGAGGCCCTCTGACGGCTGAGCGTGGAGGAGAGGAGGGCCCCAGCCAAGATGGCGACCCTGATCCCCACTACATCCTGGGGCTGCAGGCGGAAGAGGTAGCCGGGCACCTCACGGCGCAGGACGGGGTGAGTGCAAAGGGCCGGTTTGGGCCGTACCCTCCCCTCCCAGCTCTGGCATCTCCCCAGGACCCCCTGGACACAGAGCGGTGGGGAGGGGAATGATTTTGGGGGGCGCCCTGCTAATGGGCAATTCCTGACATGGGGTTCAGGGCAGCAAAGGCCTGCCGGCTTCGGCACTACTGGTGCGCCCTCCGAGGTTGGCGTGGGTGACTCCAGCGTGGCCGTGTGCGATTTGGCTTCTACGCAGCAAGTGAACTCTTGTGTGAGGACATGCGCGAGAGGCGAGAGCGAGATTTCGGCGGTTTTCACCGGTATTTTTGCTTCCGCCCATGCGCAGGAGCAAGAAATCAGGGACAATCGCCAAAATTTATTTTTTTTTTTATTTATTTGTTTATTTGTTTATTTATTATTTGATTTGATTTGATTTGATTTGATTTGATTTGATTTGATTTGATTTGATTTGATTTGATTTGATTTGATTTGATTTGATTTGTATGCCGCCCCTCTCCGTAGACTCGGGGCGACTCACAACACAATAAAAACAGTTCATGACAAATCTAATAATTTACAATTTAAGATATTTTTAAAAACCCCATTATTAAGCAGACATACCTACAAACATACCATGCATAAATTGTACAGGCCCGGGGGAGATGTCTCAGTTCCCCCATGCCTGACGACATAGGTGGGTTTTGAGGAGTTTACGAAAGGCAAGGAGGGTAGGGGCACTTCTAATCTCTGGGGGGAGCTGGTTCCAGAGATTCGGGGCCGCCACAGAGAAGGCTCTTCCCCTGGGGCCCGCCAAGCGACATTGTTTTGTTGATGGGACCCGGAGAAGGCCGACTTTGTGGGACCTAATCGGTCGCTGGGATTCGTGCAGCAGGAGGAGGTCTCGTAGATACCCTGGTCCGGTGCCATGAAGGGCTTCATAGGTCATAACCAACACTTTGAATTGTGACCGGAAACTGATCGGCAACCAGTGCAGACTGCGGAGTGTTGGTGTAACATGGGCATACCTAGGTAGGCCCATGACTGCTCTTGCAGCTGCATTCTGCACGATCTGAAGTTTCCGAACACTTTTCAGAGGTAGCCCCATGTAGAGAGCGTTACAGTAGTCGAGCCCAGAGGTGATGAGGGCATGAGTGACTGTGAGCAGTGACTCCCGGTCCAGATAGGGCCGCAACTGGTGCACCAGGCGAACCTGGGCAAACGGCCCCCTCGCCACAGCTGAAAGATGTTTCTCTAATGTGAGTTGTGGATCGAGGAGGACGCCCAAGTTGCGAACCCTCTCTGAGGGGGTTAGTGACCCCCCCCCAGGGTAATGGACGGACAGGTGGGATTGTCCTTGGGAGGCAGGACCCACAGCCACTCTGTCTTATCAGGGTTGAGTTTGAGTCTCACTACCATCCTTACACAAGACTTCACTTGCTGTGCGTGTGTAGTAGCGGGGGGTGCTCAAGCGCAGGTCGATGGCACACAGCTACGTACGCATCCCAAAAATCGCTACCGGTGGTACCTTAACGTTCCGGTAGGAGGCCACCACTGGGTTCAGGGTATCCAGGCCCCACACCTGGCTTGGAGGGCCGGGGACTGAGCTGCCCCCTTTGTGAAAAGCTACTTTTTCCTGCAGTGCACCTAAATTCTTTCTGCAGTGCGCCACCCGGTGGTTGTGTGCCTCCATTGCAGGCTCCTCAGCGTCCTCTTTTCGGCTGGGTCTTTTTACCCTTTGTGGTTCTTCTCTTACCTGTGGGTCTCCCAGAGGTCCTTCTTCTTTTCAGAAGGCAGCTGGACTTCCTGGGTTTCCTTTGAAGACTTCTTATCCAAGAAGCTTCTTCAACTCTGACCGGAGGGTGGGGAAGGGGAGGATTTATGCTCCGGGCAGGCAGCTGGCCCTTTGCATGCTTGTGTGTCCCCCCAGGGTCACCTGAGTGGTGCAAATGGGTGTGGACTCTCCTTGAGACTGCTGAAAGGACCGCGTGGTAGACTGGAGATAGACGGTTTTATTGATTGGTTGATTGATTGATTGATTGATTGATTTGTATGCCGCCCCTCTCCAAGGACTCGGGGCGGCTCACAGCATATCAAAAAACACAGCAATATATCTAGAATCTAATTAATACGGTTAAAAAGCTTTTAAAAGACTTTAAAAACTCCAATATAATTTAAAAGCATTCATCATCATTCGTTCAACAAAACATACTAAAACACTTGTTAGTCGGGGGGGCTAGGATCTAGGGGCCCCAAATCTGGAGGCATAAATAGGGTGTTTAATATTTTACGGAAGGCAAGGAGGGTGGGGGCAGTGCAAATCTCCGGAGGGAGCTGATTCCACAGGGCCGGGCCCCCCACAGAGAAGGCTATTCCCCTAGGCCCCGCCAAACGACATTGTCTGGTTGACGGGACCCTGAGGAGGCCGACTCTGTGGGACCTGACCGGACGCTGGGATTCGTGCAGCAGAAGGCGGTCTCAGAGGTAATCTGCTCCGATGCCATGTAGGGCTTTGTAGGTCATCACCAGCACTTTGAATTGTGTCCGGAAACTAATCGGCAGTCAATGCAGTCCGCGGAGTGATGACGATATATGGGAAGGTCCTTGGAAGGCCCCTAATCGCTCGCGCACTGCGTTTTGGACGGTTTGAAGTTTCCGAACACTCTTCAAAGGTAGCCCCGTGTAGGGAGCGTTGCAGTAGCTAAACCTCGAGGTGATGAGGGCATGAGTGACCATGAGTAGAGACTCCCTGTCCAAATAGGGCCGCAACTGGTGCACCAGACGAACCCAGGCAACCCGAAAGATGGTGTTCTAAGGTCAGCTGTGGATCGAGGAGGACGCCCAAGCTGCGGACTCTCTCCGAGGGGTCAGCAATTCCCTTACCCCCCAGGGTAATGGATGGACAGATGGAGGTGTCCTTGGGGGGCAGTACCCACAGCCACTCCGTCTTGTCTGGGTTGAGCTTGAGTCTGTCGTGTCCCTCCCCCTCGGTTGACAGAGCTGTGCAGTTTTGATGCAGGTGGGCTCTTTTTTTTAATAAAAAAATATATTTATTAAATTTTTCCATTTTTTAAAAAAAAGTACATAGTCATATTTACAGATGAATCTACATCGTATATACCTTCCTATCGACATTGTCTTCTAATTGCTTTTAGATTTCTTGATATTTCGATGTTTCTTTTGAGTTTCTTTTTTTTTGTCCATTGTCCAGGTTTCATAATAGTCCGATTTTTTTTATTATTAAGCTCCATTGTCCATCTGTCCATCTCTGCACAGTTGTATATTTTCTTGATGATCTCATTGTCTTCAGGTATTTGCGGATTTTTCCAGTTCTGTGCAAATACAATCCTTGCAGCTGTTGTAATATACAAGCTTAGATATTTCACATTTTTAGAATAGTTACCTCTCAAAATACCCAGTAGAAAAAACTCTGGCGTATATTCTGTTTTTGTATTTGTTATTTGACACAACCAATTATTTATTTTTTTCCAATATTTTCTTGCCTCTGGACATAACCACCATAGGTGAAAGAAGGTGCCTTGAGTGTTTCCAACACATTGGGCTGTAATTTTTGTGCATTTTGGCTAGTCTTTTGGGTGGGAGATGCCAACGGTATAGCATTTTATATTTATTTTATATTTATATTTATATTATATTTTATATTTATTTCTTTGTATGTTGTGGATTTTGTTAATTTGATATTTCTCTTCCAAATCTGTTCCCATTCCTCTATATATATACTGTATTGTGGCCAACGTTTTTCGCCCAGGCAATCATTGTACCTTTAACTATCTCCCCTGGTCTTTCATATTCCATCAGATATTTATATATTTTAGATATTGCTTTTTCTTCCGGGCCTGTCAATAGTTTGTCTAGTGGTTGGGTAGTTCTTTCTATACCTGATTGTTCCATATCTTTTTATATCTAGATTGAATTTGTAGATATGTCCACCAATCTATATTTATATTTTGTATTATTAATTCTTCCCTACTTTTGAGTTTACCGTTCGTATCTAATATTTCTTTGTATTTAACTTTTTTTTGTCAATTCTATTGTATGTGGATATATTAGAGCTTCCATTGTGGATAGCCCATTGGGTATTTTTATATAATGTTTATGTCTTATCTCTTTCCATGTTTTGCTCAGTGTTGTCTGGGTGTTTTGTCTTTGGGGTGGACAAGCTTCTTCCTGGGGTGTGTGTCTATGTTGTGTTGGCCGAAGAGCCTCCTGAGCTGTTCTGATACGCCTGCGACATACGGAATGACAACGTTGCTTCTGGTTGTTTATTGTGTTCTTTGCCATTTGTTCTGGAGGATCTGCTGTAGCAGGAGTGGGCAATTAATTTTGCCATGGAGCTGCATGAGAAATTGGGGTGGTTTTAGAGGGCCGGACTAATACAATTAACTCAGTTCTACCCAATAACTTTTAGTCTTTGGAGAGGGGCGGCATACAAATCTAATTAATAATAATAATATTAATAATCATAATAATCATAATAATTTTTAAAGTTGGGATTTGGTAAAGGTGGTATTTAGAGAGGGGAAGAAGTCTCCTATTTGTATATGTTTATCTTTTGTTTTTAATTTTCTTTTGATAACATCTGACTGGCTATACAATTGGTTTATAGAAAAATGTATAAAGAAAGAAGGAAGCACTTTGGCATATTGGTTAATAAGTTAGAAATATAATTGGTGTTGTACTTTTTGAAGGGATCATTAAGGAGGGAATTTAATTAAAAGAAAATGTGGGTGACAAAATTAGAAAAACAACTTTTGCAATTCTTTTGATGATTGGTATTAGTTACAAAATACTGCATTTTATTCATGGAAAAGTAGATGACACACTGTATGGTTTGAAAGAATGTTGAGAGAAAAATTAAAAAAAATTACCCCAAATCCTTCCTTCCTCTGTCCCTCCATTCATTTAATTCTTCCACCTTCCTTCCTTCCCTCCCTCTCTCCCTCCTTCCTTGTTCCCTCCATTTCTCCTTCTTTCTTTCCTTCCTCCCTCCCACCTTCCTTCCTCTCCACTTCTCTTTCCCTCCCTTTCTTTCCTTTTCCAAATGTAAAATAATGCACTTGGGGAAAAGGAATCCTCACTCTGAGTATTGATTGGCAGTTCTGTGTTAGCAAATACTTCAAAAGAAAAGGATTTAGGGGTAGTGATTTCCGACAGTCTCAAAATGGGTGAACAGTGCAGTCAGGCGGTAGGAAAGGCAAGTAGGATGCTTGGCTGCATAGCTAGAGGTATAACAAGCAGGAAGAGGGAGATTGTGATCCCACTATATAGAATGCTGGTGAGACCACATTTGGAGTACTGTGTTCAGTTCTGGAGACCTCACCTACAAAAAGATATTGACAAAATTGAAGGGGTCCAAAGACGGGCTACAAGAATGGTGGAAGGTCTTAAGTATAAAGCGTATCAGGAAAGACTTCATGAACTCCATCTGTATAGTCTGGAGGACAGAAGGAAAAGGGGGGACATGATCGAAACATTTAAATATATTAAAGGGTCAAATAAGGTCCAGGAGGGAAGTGTTTTTAATAGGAAAGTGAACACAAGAACAAGGGGACACAATCTGAAGTTAGTTGGGGGAAAGATCAAAAGCAACGTGAGGAAATATTATTTTACTGAAAGAGTAGGAGATGCTTGGAACAAACTTCCAGCAGATGTGGTGGGTAAATCCACAGTAACTGAATTTAAACATGCCTGGGATAAACATAGATCCATTGTAAGATAAAATACAGGAAATAGTATAAGGGCAGACGAGATGGACCATGAGGCCTTTTTCTGCCGTCAGTCTTCTATGTTTCTATGTTTCTTTCTCTCTCTCTCTTCCCTCTTTCCCCTCTCTCATTCTTTCCCTCCAGGTCTCTCTCATTTCTGTGTATTTCTCCCTCTCTCCCCCCTTTCTCTCTCTCATTTGTTTCTGCCTTTTTGCTCTCATTTCTCTCACCTTAATTTCTGTTTCTCTCTCTCTTTCCTCTCCCTTTTTCTTTCTCTCATCGTAATCCGGAAGCTTTCCCCGTTTTCTTCGGGGAGGGGCCATGTGCCTCTGGTGGTGGTGGGGAGGCTGAGCGTGAGCTTTAAAAAGAAAGGCGGAGGGAGGGCGAGGCAAAAGCTCCGGTTTGGGCAGTGCCGTCACCCGAACAACAGGAGCGACCGCCCCTTTTCCCCCACTGGACACACACATTAACATACTCCTGCGGCGCTGCCCAAACCAGAGCTTTAAAGCTTGTGGCGGGGGGCTCGGCTTCCTCCTGAGGCAGAGAGCCCACAGGGGTTTCTCCCCGGCCAACAGCTTGGGAGGGGCAGATCGGCTGTTAGGCGGGGAGAAACGGCGTTGGCTCCACTGCGTGGGGGTAGAAAACCCCACGCGGTGTTTGGTTTTTGTCTGTGTGGCTGTCACAGATAGCGACGGGCCGGTCACGGACAGGTCTGTCCTTTAGGGTCTTTGTTGCCTCTTGAAAAAGCCTTTTTGGGACAAGCCATCATTTGGAGTTAGACCTGGGTGACTGAGAATCTCCATAGACCAATTTCATTGAGGGCTGCATCAGGGTTTTATTTGACTTTGGTGTGTGTGTCTGTGTGTGTATCTCTCTCTCTGCGTGTGTCTGTGTTCAGGGTCACTCATCAAGGCTCCATTTTGGGCTGCAACGACCTCCTGGAGTCCTTTGCCAGTGAAAAAGGGGCTTAGGGAGGCCGCACGCAGCCCGCCTGGGCCCCTGTTTTCACTGGCAGAGGGCTGCAGAAGGCTGTTGAGGTTGGAAAGAGAGCCCTCCTGAGTACGTGGCCCTCACAAGCTCTATTTTTGCCGGCAGGGGCACCACAGACAAGTCTTTCACTGTTTCCATGGTGGGCCCGCAGGCCAGATCTGAGCAGCATGTGGGGCGGATTCTGCCCCTGGGTCATGAATTTGACACCCCTGCCCTGGACGTTTACCTGTAGCTCATTTTTACTTATTTATTTGCTGCCCATCTCTCTCTCTTTCTCTCTCTCTCTCTCTCTCTCTCTCTGTGTGTGCTTGTGATATGTCTGTTGCCCCAGGGGACTCTTTGGGGTCTGGTCAGAAAAAGTTGAGATGGCAGTCCCAATGGTGCGACGGAAGAGCTTCCTGCATAACAGCCTTGATTGCATCAGCGGAATCCCGCCCGGCCGCTCTGTTTAGGGTAACCCGCTCCCTTCTTAACCAGGGGGGAGTTGGGGAACCCTTACAGAGTAGTGCCGAGGATTTTAACACATTTTTTGCTGGGCGGACCTCGACTCCAATTGGGAAACAGAGTCGACTGACAACGAGTCAGTCGAGATGACTGGGGCCCGTACTTGTCCACCTGTCTGGGAAGAGTTTGATCTGGTGACACCTGATGAAGTGGACAAGGCCATTGGAGCTGTGAGTTCCGCCACCTGCCTACTGGATCCATGTCCCTCCTGGCTGGTTTCGGCCAGCAGGGAGGTGACACGGAGCTGGGTCCAGGAGATTGTCAACGCTTCTTTGGGGAGAGGGTCCTTCCTGGATCCCTACAAGGAGGCACTTGTGCGCCCCCTCCTCAAGAAGCCTTCCCTGGACCCAGCCATTCTTAACAACTATCGCCCAGTCTCCAACCTTCCCTTCATGGGGAAAGTTGTTGAGAAGGTGGTGGCGCTACAGCTTTGCTAGTTCTCTGACCGTTAGCACTGGCCGGGTTCTTTCAGGTGCATTTGTTTCCATCACGTGGACTAGAACCTTGCTTGGTCTCAATGAAAGCGAAGGTCGCGATAGCTTTCTTTCCCCTGGTGCAGGGGTATCAAACTCAATTTCATTGAGGGCCGCATCAGGGTTGTGCATCACCCTGGGGAGGGGGGCTGGGTGTGGGTGTGTGGGCATGGCCAGCTTGAAATAGCACTCATGTTGGAAGCCCCTGTGGCAGCCTGAGTGCCAGGGAAAATGGGCTCCTGAATTCCATTTTCGGCTGTGATGGCCTCTTGCAACCCTGCCAGCGAAAACGGAGCTCAGAAGGGCCATGGGCAGCCCTGCCGAGCTCCATTTTTGCTGGCAGTGGCACCGCATTCCAGTCCCTCACTGTTTCCAGCGCAGCCTCACGAGTCAGGTCTAAGCACCACCCCTGCCCTGGTGTATCTGCTGTGCCGTTGTGTGGTCTGTTTTGGGGTGGGGAGAGACACGGCCAGTCTTTGGTGACCCCTCTCTTTCCGTCCCCCTCCAGGACCTCTTCCTGCGCCTGGTGCCCCATGAGTGCCTTGGCTCCGCCTGGTCTCAGCGCGACAAGAAGGGCCACGAGGGGGACTGCCCCACCGTCCGGGCCACCGTGGCCCAGTTTAACCTCGTGGCCAACGCCGTGATTTTTTCCTGCCTGTGGGACACAGGGCTGCGTGCTGCCCAGCGGGCCCGGCTACTGGAGAAGTGGATCTGCGTGGCCGAGGTGGGTCCCGATTCAGCCCTCCCCGGAATGGCCTCCTGGATCAGGACCCCCAACACCTCCTCTATTCTCTCTCTCGCTCTCTCTGCCCCCTCCCCCAGGAGTGTCTCCTCATGCGCAACTTCTCCTCACTCTACGCCGTGGTCTCTGCCCTGCAGTCCACGTCTTTGCACCGGCTGAAGCGGACTTGGGAGGAGACTTCCAGGTGGGTGAAAAGGAAGCGGGAGGGAGCCACCAGCCGCCCCTCCTCCTCGCTTCCCTCCCCCCATGCTGAGTGCCAGATTGAGGGGTGAGGGGAGGAAAACGGGCCCTGCCCCCTTGCAGGACAATTGAAAAGGCCCCGGTCAAGATGCAGATGTGGGGCAAAGAGGGGACCCCTGGTAGAAAGGGGGTGGTGTTTGTTGGGTATCATCCCTCCCTTAAAGTGGTTATAAAGAGTGCTACAATAGGTCCTTGACTTCCAACTGTTCGCTTAGTCACTCTACAAAGTTACAAGGGCCCTAAAAAGAATGACCTTCTGTTCCCGCATTCCCAGGGCCATGTGATCAGAATTCAGGCGCCTGGCAACTGACTTGTGCTTGTCACAGTTGCCACATCCTGGGGTTGTCAAAAACCTCACCGTTCGGGGTTTCCCTAGCCGGCTTCTAATGAGGAAAGCCAGTGGGGGCGGGGAGCCGGATTCCCTTTACGACAGCATGGTTCACTTAACGGCAGTCATAAAACGGAGCATCATTCATTGAACGATGAGTTTGTTTAGCAACAGAAATGCCGGCTCAGTTCTGGTCGTAAGTAAAGGAATATCTCTAATGTAGAGCCAGTTAATACGAGGAAATGTGTTTTAATCGAGAATTCTGAAAAAGAACTGGGGCCATTATCCAGATGCGCCTAAAAGTGCCCCTGAAACAGGGCTGGCAGAAGGGAATTCTGGGAAGCAGGTGCCACCCCAGGAAGGCCCAGATCCTCTGCCTTCAAGAGCCACAGTGGAGGATGGGTTCTGTGTCCCCAGGAGCCCTATTTTTCAAAAGGGATGACATAAAAAATTTTCCCCACCGGTTCTGTGGGCGTGGCTTGGTGGGCTTGGTGCGCGTGGCAGGGGAAGCATCTTGCAAACTGTCCACCCCCACCCCACCGTGGGGCCAGCCAGGGGTGGTGTTTGCCGGTTCTCCGAACTACTCAAAATTTCCGCAACCGGTTCTCCCGATCCTGGTTGAACCTGCTGGATTTCACACCTGGGCCATTAGCCCCATAATGGCAACCAGGAGTGTTTCTGTAGGGCCAGACTGGTCCCCATGGTCGAGGGGGGTCTGGGGTGGGGAGGTGCCCCCTTGAGAAAATCACGCCTTTCCTCTGTTGGCAGGGAATCTGCCCGATGCTACGAAGAGCTCAGCACCATTTGCTCGGAGCAGGATAACTACAGCCAAAGCCGGCAGCTCCTCTTCCAGGTAAGGTCCCACGGAGCCCTCCTCCCTCCTGCCCTGTCTGTGAGTTGGGGGTGGGGCACCTGCGGGGGAGGGCTTGGAAATTTTCACCAAAATGCAGCCCCACCCCCAGGAATTTTAGCAAATTGTGACGGGGGAATAAACCTCATTTAGTAGAAAAGAACGTCTATATCTCAGGGTTGAACCATGATTGGTTGTTCACTTGTGGGGTGTTTTGTTTCCCCACTAGGTAACATCAGTGTGGGGTTTGATCCCCGTTTATATAGAACAGCTTGCCTTGCCAGTGTTGGTGGGAGTGTAATTTCCCCCTTGGTATTGTTTTATGCTTGATGGTTCGTCTGGTATTAATACCCGTTTATCTGGCTGATACCAATAGGAGACAATCGCCGTAGTACAGGACTGGACCGGGGACTCCTTTGGTTGCTTGCTTGCAGGCGTTTCGTTACCAGACTAGCTCACACCTTCAGTGCCAGTGAGTCTGTGGTTTGCTCTCTCTTTTCATACAGCAGCTGCCAGAGTTGGTGTGTGAGTGTGATTTTTCTCCTCCATAGGCCCTTGACTAGGGCATTGTTTTCTGCTTGGTTGTTTGTCTGGGCCCAATCCCTGCTTCTCTGGGTGTTGGCTGCTCACGAGGAGGAATTCTAGTCATTTTGTTTCCAAGTAACTTTGTGACCGAATATCGACCCAACTTTTTTAAGAACAGAATTCAGATGGGATACAAACGTACTACGGCAATCCAGCAAAATGGATACCATGACAACTTTATAAAAAATATGCCGGACCATCTAACCAGGACACGATGATCTACACGGTCCTTTCCAACCCTGATAATCTGTTAAACTCAATCCACTACAACACAACCAGCATAAGGTGTGAAAAGTTTAATGTTTATAGATTGACGGAAGGGACCTTGTAAGTCATCTAGTCCAACTCCCCACCCAACCTCTTCTTGAAAGCTGTTTTCTGGAGGAATGGAAAACATGATGGCGGTATTCTCCCAGCTTGGATGTTTGTTTGTTTGTTTGTTTGTTTGTTTGTTTGTTTGTTTGTTTTGTCCAATACATAATACACATTGAAGAGAAAGATAATGTAATAATATAAGTAAAGAAAAGAATAGAAGAAAAGATATAAAAGTCTAGGTGAACATATTTGAAAGGAAGAAAATATACATGAGATAAGCAGAGACAATTGGACAGGGGACGGAAGGCCCACTGGGGCACTTATGCACGCCCCTTACTGACCTCTTAGGAACCTGGAGAGGTCAATCGTGGAGAGTCTAAGGGAGAAATGTTGGGGGTTAGGGGTTGACATTACTGAGTCCGGTAATGAGTTCCACACTTCGACAACTCGGGTGCTGAAGTCATATTTTTTACAGTCAAGTTTGGAGCGGTTAATATTAAGTTTGAATCTGTTGCATGCTCTTGTGTTGTTGCGATTGAAGCTGAAGTAGTCATTGACAGGTAGAACGTTGCAGCATATGATCTTGTGGGCAATACTTAGATCGTGTCTTAGGCGACATAGTTCTAAGCTTTCTAGACCTAGGATTGATAGTCTGCTTTCGTAGGGTCTTCTGTTTCGAGTGGAGGAGTGAAGGGCTCTTCTGGTGAAATATCTTTGGACATTTTCAAGGGTGTTGATGTCCGAGATGTGGTATGGGTTCCAGACAGATGAACTGTATTCAAGGATGGGTCTAGCAAAAGTTTTGTAGGCTCTGGTTAGCGTGAGATTGCCTGAGCAGAAGCTGTGTAGGATCAGGTTAACAACTCTGGAAGCCTTTTTGGCGATATTGTTGCAGTGGGCTTTGGCACTTAGGTCATTCGATATTAGTGTGGGTTGGCTGTGAGAGATTGTTTATTCAGTTTATATATGAGGTTCGGATTCCTTTTGCCGATGTGGAGGGTAGAGCATTTGTTGGTTGATATTTGAAGTTGCTAGGTGCTAGACCAATGTGAGACAAAGTCGAGGTCTTTTTGGAGAGTAGATGTGTTGTCCGTGGTGTTGAAAAGTTTTACATCGTCGGTGAAAAGAACACAGTTGCTTGTGATATGATCGCAGAGGTCATTGATGTAGAGAATGAATAGAGTAGGTCCTAGTACGCTGCCCTGGTGAACGCCACACTTGACAGGGACGGGGATGTATTGATTGTCTGGGCGCACCCCCCCCCAAGCCTCCTCAACATGGATGCCTCCCACCATCCTTTGAAGGCAAACAGCCCTCCCCCAGTGGGTCGACCTCTAGGGAGGCACAGAATGCCATGATTGCCACATCAGAATGAAGCAATGGAGAAAGTTTTCTCTCAATGAGATGACCTCGATTGTATCGAGATCTCTCCTTTTATTGTATTTCACTTTTCCTGACATGTGGTACAGAATAACCAATCCGCGAACGCCACATACATTAAGCCATCCCCCAACTACCATTCACTCATGCGCTGTATGAGGCAATCTCCTTGTGGCTTTCCTATAGGTAATTAACGGAAGCTCCGTTCTTTGCCTTTTCCTGGATTGTGTGTTTATTGGTGATTAGCAAAGGAATGAGAGTAAGGCATATATTTCCTTATATGGAAGTTAGCTATAGGTTTTCTTCATGCTGTATATCAAGTCAATTATTTCCGAACATGATCATGGATTCTGCAGCTTGCTTACTCAGCCTGGACTTTGCTTCCTTTCAATAGAGGAAGAATTAAGGTTTTATACAGCACCCATTAGGCTTAAAACATCACTCTCCAGTAATATTCCATTCCAATGTTCAGTGCCTATGAACCTATGATTACAACAGTCCTTGGGTTTTCAACTCCCACCACCGGTGGTCGCATCCTTAGCAGGGGAGTGATGTGTCCCTCCGGGGTCCCAGAAGGGGATTGGAAACTTGGCTTGATGGGGAATCGAAGCTGGATGTTTGCTGTGCCCCCCGTCCATTTCAGTGCTGCATTATGGGGGCTCCTGTAGGCCTTGAGGGGGGGAGGGGGCTATTGGGGGGGGGGTTTCCTCACCCTCCCAGCTCTTTCTGTTCTGCTCTTCCAGGAAGGTGAGCCGGGGGCGACGGCGGGAGGGGCCGAGCTCCCCCACCGGAAGCATCAGCGGAGGCTGCCGGAACAACGCCCAATGGTGAGGGGGGGGGTCTGATCTCAAGGAGTAGTGGTGGTCTCAGGGAGGGCATGATCCTTAGTCTCGGGTGGTCTTGCAGGGCGTGATCCCCTACCTGGGCACCTTCCTGAAGGACCTGGTGATGCTGGATGCGGCCACTCCCACCCGCCTGCAGGTGAGTCCCAAGGGGGGGAGAAGGGGGGCTTTGTGGCTGCCTGCCCCCCCCCCCCGGCCAGAGGGCTTGGGTGGTAGCAGGCGGGGGGGGAGGGGATGCCCAAAGCGTTGGCTGATCAGGCTGAAGGTTGTGTGTGCAGATGGTTCTCAAGTTACGACCATCTAAGAGCCGGGGTGACGCAGTGTTTAGAGCGCGGCCCTGCAGGCGACTTCCGCTAACTGCTAGCTGTAGTCCAGCACTTCAAATCTCCCCACCAGCTCCAGGTGGACTCAGCCTTCCGTCCTTCCGAGGTGGGTCAAATGAGGACCCAGGTTGTTGGGGGGCAGGTGGCTGATTCTGTGAACCGCTTAAAGGGGGCTGTCAAAGCACTAGGAGGCGGTAGACGAGTCTAAATGCTATAATGCTATTGATTGTTCGGAGACACGGTATGGAAAACAGTCCATTAGGGTTGGTTTGCAGTCTTATGACCAATGATTCGCTTAGCAACCGCAAAAAAAGGACAAAATTCACTTAACGACGGCCTTGGTTAGCAAGGGGAGTTTGGGGCTCCATTGTGGTTGTAGGTTGGGGATTTGTGTGCGTGCGTGCGTGTGTGTGTGTGTGCAGTGTTGCGTCACCCTCTCTCAAGGGGGCCCATGGCAGCTTCCCCCCCCCCCGCCCGCTTCATTGGTGCTGAGGGGGGGCTGGCTGGGGCAAGGAGAGCCGTAGGGTCTCGACTTCAAAGACCTTCGCCCGGCTTTGAACAGCTCCGCTGAGGCGGAGTTCCAAGCATCTCACTTTGGGGAAAAGTGACGGGCAGGTTTCGCGTTGGGGCCGTCCAGAGGAAGCCGAGGAGTCAGGTGGAGGTGGCGCTCGCCACCTGGACACCTCAGGTGCTCCTTGAATTGTGCCGCCTTTCTCAACATGCCCACAAACGGAAGTCCACAATTGTGTAGGCGACTCAGTTGTAGCTAACCAGGGGAGAGTATGGGTGAGGAGTCGTGCAGGCGGTGGGGCAGCTCTTTCGGGGGCGGCGGGCAGCAGCCCGTGTGCCTTGCAGGGCTCTTCCGAGGTGGGGGCAGTCTTGAGGGTGGGGAGGGGCTTGGGTGTGGCCGGGGGCTGACCGGGCCTCTCTTGACTCTCTCTCTGCAGACCAGCGGCTACATCAACTTTGAGAAGCACCGGAAGGTGAGGGCCGTAGGGCAGAGGGTGGAGTAGGGGACCCACAGCACCCGCAAAAGACACCCCCCTCACCTCACTGCTCCCCTCTTTCCTCTTGTCTTCTCTGCAGGAGTTTGAGATCCTCACCCGTCTGCGCCTCCTGCAGGCCAAATGCCGCAACTACACCTTGGTCCCCGACCGGGCCCTACAGCAATGGCTGCGGTGCCTGCCCCCCCTCAGCGAGGCTCAGAGGTGGGTGTGGGGGCTCTGGAGGGGGGGGGCTGGCCTTAGACACCCCCCGTCCTCTCCCCCTTTTCCCATTCGCTGCCCTCTCCCTCCCAGTTACCAGCTGTCCTGCGCCATTGAGGCCCCCAGCGAGGGAGGGGCTCCCCCCAAGCCCAGCAAGCCCACCTTGGTGATCACACGCTGCACAGAGTAAGCACCGGGAGGGGGAGGGTCTCTCGGGTCTCTTTCCCCCCTCCCCCACATTTCCCAGTGAGCCTTTAATTTCCTTTCCAGCCTGATCACCTCGCTGGGCATGAGTGCCCCACTGCCCTGGGACCGGACGGGCTCCCCCCACGTTTCGCCCACCCTGCTGGATCTGTCGGCTGCTCCCCCCACCGCCTTGGGGGCCCCCCAACCTGTCCAGGTGAGTCAGCCGCCTTTCCTGGGGGTGGGGGAAGCTGGCCTCCAAAGCGAAAGGACCTCAGCCAAGTGTTGCTGAGCCAAGGGGCTAGTCCTCAGTGTTATTTCAAAGCCAAGCTAAGGAGAATGGTGGGGTTCTAAAAATTATGGGATGTGTCGACACTTAAACAATAAAGAAGACTCAAAAGTGTTACAAAATTTGGAATACATTTTATGAGTGGTTAGAAGCAAGGAAAAAATAAAACTAATATATATAACGATGAATTAGATACATGAATTAGGATAACGTTATTTAAATAATAACACTTTGAAGGTTGATTATGAACTATTTGGTTTGTAATAATGGAGACATTGTAGTTTTGATTGACTTAAGGGGGTTAAAAGGGGCTTCCCCGATTCGCCCACGTTTCTGCAACACTCCGTGGTCTGCACTGGCTGCCGATCAGTTTCCGGTCACAATTGAAATTGTTGGTTATGACCTTTGGACCAGAATACCTCCGGGACCGCCTTCTACTGCATGAATCCCAGCGACCGATAAGGTCCCACAGAGTTGGGATTCTCCGGGTCCCGTCGACCAAACAATGTCATTTGGCGGGCCGCAGGGGAAGAGCCTTCTCTGTGGCGGCCCCGGCCCTCTGGAATCAACTCCCCCCAGAGATTAGAACGGCCCCCACCCTCCTTGTCTTTCGCAAATCATTCAAGACCCACCTATATCGCCAGGCATGGGGGAACTGAGACACCTCCCCCAGGCTTTTATATTTTATGTTTGGTATGTATGTGTTGTATGGTTTTAATTGCTGGATTTTTATATATTTTTTCTTTAATATTAGATTTGTATCACGGTT
This sequence comes from Erythrolamprus reginae, assembly GCF_031021105.1. Lineage (NCBI taxonomy): Eukaryota > Metazoa > Chordata > Lepidosauria > Squamata > Dipsadidae > Erythrolamprus > Erythrolamprus reginae. The sequence continues at coordinate 358,805 of NC_091951.1, forward strand.
GTATTGTTTTTAATGTTGTTGTGAGCCGCCCCGAGTCTGCGGAGAGGGGCGGCATACAAATCTAATAAATTATAATAATAATAATAATAATTATTATTATTATTATTTAATTATTTATTTATTATTTATTTATTATTTAGATTTGTATGCCGCCCCTCTCCACAGACTCGGGGCGGCTCACAGCAACAATAAAAACAATCTAACCGTGATACAAATCTAATATTAAAGAAAAAATATATAAAAACCCAGCAATTATATTATATTAATTATATATCATTATTATTATTATTATTATTATTATTATTATTATTATTATTATTATTATATAAATTAAATAACCAGAATGAATTCTTCTTTGGTATCACCGTCTGTAGCAGCTGTAAAAATGATTAAGAGGATAATGTGTTTAACGGACATGAATAATTCAATTTAATTTTTCCCCCCTATGTTTGTGTGTATAATTCTTTGTCTTAAGTGTCTATATGTTGTGTTTTCAATAAAAACAAGGGAGAGGGTGAGGTTCTTCCTGTCATGGGGTCTTGTTTGGGGGTCTTAAACCTGTTCTCTGATGGACTTCAAAGGGCCCCCTCCCTGTACTTCATGGCCCCTCTTGCAGAAGGGACTTTGCATTGTGAGTCCATCAGCCAAGACCAAAAAAAGGGCCCCATCGCCCCCTCGGGGCCGCTTCTCCCCTTGCAAGGGGGACCCACATATAAGGAAGCCTTCGGAATCAATGAAGATCAGAAAGTTTGTTTTTCCTCTTCACAGAATAAAGGGGGGGAGAGAGAACGAAGAGTCAGAGAAGAGAAGGAAGAGGAAGTGTGGAAGGGGAGGAAGGAGGAAGGGAGAGGAGAGGTAGGGTAGGAAATAGGAGAGAGAAGGGGAAGGAGGAAGAAGGGCAGGAGGACAAAGGGAGGAGGAGGAAGAGAAGAGAGGAAGAGATCAGTGGTGGAGAAGGAAATAGGAGAAGGAGGAGGAGGCAACGAAGAGGAAGGAGGAGGAATGGAGGAGCAAAGTTCTGGAGACCTCACCTACAAAAAGATATTGACATCAAAGACGGGCTACAAGAATGGTGGAAGGTCTTAAGCATAAAACGTATCAGGAAAGACTTCATGAACTCCATCTGTATAGTCTGGAGGACAGAAGGGAAAGGGGGGACAGGATCGAAACATTTAAATATGGCAAAGGGTTAAATAAGGTCCAGGAGGGAAGTGTTTTTAATAGGAAAGTGAACACAAGAACAAGGGGACACAATCTGAAGTTAGTTGGGGGAAAGATCAAAAGCAACGTGAGAAAATATTATTTGACTGAAAGAGTGGTAGATGCTTGGAACAAACTTCCAGCAGATGTGGTTGGTGAATCCACAGTAACTGAATTTAAACCTGCCTGGGATAAACATAGATCCATCCTAAGATAAAACACAGGAAATAGTATAAGGGCAGACTAGATGGACCATGAGGTCTTTTTCTGCCGTCAGTCTTCTATGTTTCTATGTTTCGAAGTGGAGGAGGAAGAGAAGAATTGGAGGAGGAAATAGAGAGGAGGGGGAAGAGACAAAAGGAGGATGAGGAAGGAAAGAGGACGGAGGAAGGAGGGGAAAGAAAAGAAGGACCACGCGAAAGGAAAGAGGAGGACGAAAAAGGAGGAGGGGGGTCTTCAACACAGATGGGCCAGTGAACGTTCATGTAACACACGTAGACGGGGCCCTCCTGGGTCCTCGGGCCAGTTTTCTGCTAGGAACCCTTTTTCAAGCAGGAGGGCCACAGTGAATGGCCACGGCTGGTCCCCTGGGGCCCCACCAAGTCCTTTCCCTGAACCCCTGTGGCCTCACTTCCCTTCCTCTCCTCTGCAGGGCAAGTGGCCCTCCGTCTCGGCCTTGGACGTCTCACCCCCGTCCTCGCCCGGGGATGGCCTGGCCCCCCTCCCTGCCACGGGGGGCGGCTTCACCAAGGGCCACCGGCGCTCGGCCTCCTGCGGCTCCGTCTACCCCCAGGCCCCCGACAAGGGGGGCGCCAACCCCTCGGACTGCTGCATCATCCGGGTCAGCATGGCCTTGCAGAACGGCACCCTCTACAAGAGCATCCTGGTGAGTAGGGGGGTTTGGGACAGGGGGTGGGGGTGTTTGGACGTTTGACATCCCCGCGGTCACCTGATCAAAGCTCAGACGCTTGGCAGCTGACTCACCTTTATGACCGTCGCGATGTCCCGAGGTCGTGGGGTCACCTTTTGCGACCTTTGGATAAGCAAACGTCGAGGGGGGCAGCCGGAAACACTTAACAACCGTGTTACCAGCTTAACGGTGATTCGCTTAAGGACTGTGGCGGGAAAAGTCGTAAAAGTGGGGCAACATTGACTCTCTTGCTTAGCAACAGAAATTGCGGCCTCGGTTATGGTCGTAAGCAGGGAATGGCTGCAGTCTTTGGCGCTACCAGGGCGCCCTCCGATGGCGTCGCAGGTGGCCGTTTACCTGGCAGACATGGGCGCACCCGTCAGTGTGAGATTTCGCTTCTGCACATGCCCAGGAAGTGACACCTTGTGTGGAGACGCTTGCTCAAGCGAGATTTTGGCGATTTCCCCCAATATTCTTGTTTCCGTCCATACTTCGCGTGAGGTCGCCTTGAGGAGGGCGGCATAGAAATCGAATTAAAATATAAAAAATAAATAAAAATGGGTTTCGCTTTTCGCGCATGTGCAGAAGTAAAATCTTGCGCAAGGGCGCATTTTAGTGGCGCGCAGCTGCGCAAGCATCCCAAAGATCACTAGATGAGCTGGGGTGGCGCAGCAGGTAGAGTGCAGTACTGCAGGCCACTAAAGCTGACTGCTAGATCTGCAGGTCAGCGGTTCAAATCTCATCCCCGGCGCAAGGTTGACTCAACCTTCCATCCTTCCGAGGTGGGTCAAATGAGGACCTAGGTCAGTGATGGGGAACCTTTTTTCCTTCGGGTGCCGAAAGAGTGTCCACGTGCACTGTCGTGCATACATGAGTGCCCACACCCATAATTCAATGCCTGGGAAGGGCGAAAACAGCTTCCCCTGCCTCCTGGAGGCCCTCGGGAGGCTGGAAACGGCCTGTTTCCCAACTTCTGGTGGGCCCATTAGGCTCGTGTGTTGCCCTCCCCAGGCCCCAAAGGCTTCCCTGGAGCCGGGGGAAGATTAAAACACACTCCCCACCCCCTTGGAGGCTCTCTGGAAGCCAAAAACGCCCTCCCAGAGTCTCTGTGTGAGCCAAAAATCAGCCAGTGGGCACACACATGCATGTTGGAGCTGAGCTAGGGCAATGTCTCACGTGCCAGCAGCTATGGATCCGCGTGCCACCTGTGGCACCCGTGCCATAGGTTCGCCATCACTGACCTAGGTTGTGGGGGGAGGGGGAATAGGCTGGCTCTGTTAAAAAGTGCTATTGCTAACATGTTGTAAGCTGCCCTGAGAAGGGCGGCATAAAAATCGAATAAATAAATAAATTTAACAAATACAAACCGATCGAGTAGAAGGCCTTCACTGGTCGTAAGTCAAGGACTACCTGTATTTATTCGTTTTATTAAATTTATATGCCACGTATCTCCCTATTAGGGTGGGCAGTTTACAGCCTATACAAAGATAAATAGAAAGCAACTAGAAATGTTCAAGTTTTTATTTTAAAGTTTAATTGGATTTGTATGCTGACCCGCTCCGAGGACTCAAAGCTAAGCCCCCCCCCCGCCGCTTGCAGTTTAACCCCCTGGATTTCTGTGGCTGCGTCCTAGTTTTCAGCGAGCAGGGCCTAAGCTGCTTCTTCGACCCGCTGGACCGCTACCCCACTCCGAGGTCCCTGGAGGGGCTGCGGATGCTGGTCAGGGCCATCCAAGCACGGGAAGGGCCTCGGCTTGGCCAGCCCTGGGGGTCGCTCCTGCCTCTGAGGGAGGGAGGCCTCCGTGGGGCTGCTGGCTGACCCCTTTCTCCGCCTGCCTCCCCAGGTAACAAGCCAGGATAAGGCCCCCACGGTGGTGGCGAAGGTGCTGGAGAAACACAACCAGGACCAGAAAATGGCACACGACTACGAGCTGGTGCAGTTGTTGCCGGATGGCAGAGGTGAGGTGTGGTGGGGCTGTTGGTGGGGCTGCCCCACAAGGAGGGCTGAGCGGGTGGGGTGAGTGTTGCGGCCAGCGTGGAGCTTTCCTTTGGAAGTCAACCTGGGAGGGTGGGGCCCCTGAAAATCTGATTCCGGAAATAATAATAATAATAATAATTTATTGGATTTGTATGCCGCCCCTCTCCGCGGAAAGCGACCTCTCTGCGCGCTCAAGACCCCACGGTCCTGATGGTTGAGGGCGACAGCCTGCTGAGGCCTGGCCTGGATGATGTGTGTCGGATGGGGGGGTTCCTGGGGTGTTGGGGAGGAGGAAGGGGCCCCGGCCCTCTGGAATCAGCTCCCCCCCCCCGGAGATTCGTATTGCCCCCACCCTCTAAAGACTCCCTATGCTGCTGAGCTTGGGGTCGCGAACTAGATTCTCCCCCCCCCCGGCCGATGAATGTGTAGTGGGTTTGTTGATTGAATGTGGGCGTTTTAATTGGTTCTTTAGTTTTTAGGTGTAATTTTTAATTAATTGGATCCCGATATATATTGTCGTTTCCTTATGTTTCTTTATTATTTTATTTTTTAATTGGATTTGTAGGACTCAAAAGATGTTGTAAGCCACCCCGAATCCTCAGAAGGGGGGGTGGGCAGCGGCATATAAATCCAATAAAACTAGACTGGACTCTTGGGGCTGCCCCCTTGACACCCCCCCTCCCATTCTCTCCCCCACAGAGCTGGTCTTCCCCCCCATGGCAAACGTCTTCTATGCCCGGAACGGCTTCAGCCTGGACTTCCTGCTCCGGCCCAAGGGACCACCGAGGAAGACCCCCCCTCCGACCCCCCCGCCCAGGAGCCTCCGAGCCAGGGAGATGGACATTTGCGCCACCTTCCCCAAGATCAAGGCCACTGGCCGCAGGATCGCCCGGGCCCTTTTCTGAGGGGGGGGAGCTCTGGAGTGGGAGGGGCCACACATGGCTCTATTGGGGAAACACACACACCCCGGTCAAGACTGGGACCTCCACCCAGGACACAATGTGGGGGGAGACCCTCGGCAGCACCCCAGGCTGTGCAGGAGTCCCAGAGTCTCCGCTGCCCAGAGGACCCAAAGGCAGGAGGGAGGCCGTGCGGCTGAGTGGGCCATCCTGGAAAAGGCCCCTCGGGGAGAGTGTCTCCTGTGTCTGTCTCTGTGTGTGTTTGTGTGTACATCTGCATGCCTGTTCAGCAGAGCCTTTGCTGAGATATAAATATGGGGAGGGGGGCTGAGTTTGTCCCCCCTCCCCAATCCCCCTTGAGGGCTTCTCTGCGTCTCTGAAATGACCCGTTTTCTGGTCCTCCTTCCCCGAGGGGGGTTGTTTTCGGAGAGGGGTCTCATGAAGGTTGCGGGGGATCCCTGGATCCTCTGGGATCTTCCCAGATCTGGTGGCCTTGGCTAAAGGCATGAGGGGTTTCAGCTGGAGGGTGGCAGCTGTTGCTGTGAGTGGGAGGGGTCTCTCGTGGTTGGGGGGGCGTGTCTGGGGATGACCTCTACCTCCTCCCTCCAAAGAAAGAGAGGCCTTGAGCCTCAGCAGGGGAAGGTCCAGCCGTCCTTCTTCTCTCCCACCTGCCGGATTGACCTTCCGTCTTTCAGGAGATTGCAAAAAAAAAATGCCAGAAATTCATCAGTGACAGAAAAATATTATTTTGCATCCGATATCTGGATTAACTCATGAATACTCGGGGTGCGGGGCGATGAGGAACAAAATTAGAATATGAAATAAAATATTTGGTGTAAATATTTGTGGAAAATCTATGGGGATAAACGGATCCCTTCCCTTTCAGCCCCCCCTCCTTCAAAAGGCCCCCACACTGAAGGGGGCTGGTTGATAGACAGAGACTGGAGGGAGGGAGGCTCTGCCCCTTTGGGGAAAGAAAATGCTGGGAGGGGCCAGGGGCTGCTCCCCATCTCCTGGGACTTCCAAGGCGGGGTCCGAGTTCAGCCATGGGGCTGCAAGAGGGGGGGGGCTCCAGAGTGACAAGATGGAAATGATCCCTAATTGACTTAATTATAGTGTTAAAAAGAGGTTTCCTATTAAGCAGGAAGGTGGGGTGACCACGGGGGGGGGGGGAGGGGGGCAGGGGGGCACAGTGTCAGCCTTCCAAATAGCATCCGAGAAATAAATCGGGGTCCAAGGCTTGGCCTTCTTCAGAGCCATGTTAGCACCTGAATCTGAAGTCACGAGGGTAGAATAATTATTTATTATTATTATTATTATTATTATTATTATTATTATTATTATTATTATTATTAGAATCTCCCCCTGGGTTAAAGTTCATTTCTTCGCATCTCCACCCACAAGCCCATCACATGCACCATACAGCTTCTGCCAGCGTGTCCTGCAACTCCCAGCAGCTTCCGGCCAGCACGTCCTCACATCGTTCAGCGTCTCCAGCCAGTCTGTCAGGGTCACTGGTTTGAAAGCAGGAGAACCCAGTGCTGCTGTGGTGTGGATGGCGTTGTGATGTGGTACTTCTGCAAATGGCAGCCGCTCCTGCTGATACTCTATGTAACAACGAAGGTATTGCTCTACCGTCGCATTGGTACGTTCCGCGGCCCCATTGGTGCTTGGATGAAATGCTGAGCTAAGTCCCGGTGTGGATCCGACGGATCTTAGGAGTTTCCTCCAGAATGTGACAGTGAATTATACCCCACGGTCAGAGATGATCCTCTTCGGGACTCCATGTAAGCGGTAAATGTACAGTAGTACCCCTAGATACGAGCATAATTTGTTCCATAAGGGAGCTTGTATCTCGAGGCAACTCATATTCTAGAACAAATAACTTTTTCCCCCTCCGAGATAACCAAAAGCAAGGATTCTAACCAAAAGCAAGGGTTCTTGCGCCACCTAGTGGACACTCGGTTCGTATCATGAATTTCAGCTCAGGAGTAGAACAGAAATGTCTCTCCCCTCCTAGCTCGTATATGGAAATATTTGCATGTAGAGCGGCTCGTATCTAGAGGTACTACTGTATTGGGAGGAACAGGTGTCTATCTGAGGGTAATCCGGAACAGGCCACGAAAAGAGCTTGCTTGGAGAACAAGTCGCTGACAGTCCAGATCACAATATTCCCTTTGTTGCTTGGGAGTTCACCTATGAGGTCCATAGCTATTTCTTCCCAGGGTTTGCTGGGATTGGCTACTTGCTGTAACTGCCCCGGCAGTTTTCCGGGGCTGTGCTTTCAGGTAGCACAGGTAGCACAGCTCTTTTCATAGTCCTCCACTTTGGCCTTCATCTTCGGCCACCAAAATCGCCTTCGTGTTAGGTGTGATAGATTGTTTAGGGAGACATATATCCACAAAACAATTCAAAAAACAGTGTTAGGCGTGAGTGGAAATAGTAATGGACAGTTCAAACACATAAACCAGTACAAAATATATATTATATACAGCAACAAGGTAATCTATTTACATTTCTAATCACAATCTCAATATCCAATACAAACCAGTTAACTTCCGCAGACAGCTCTAGACATAAAATAAGTACTATCAGTTAAAAAAACCCTCCCCCCAAACAGGAACTCCTTTGGCTCCCTCTTATGGCAACTATGATCCATCTCTTAAAGGTATATCATGTAAACATACATTCATAGCTTATATGCATTGTAACCTAATATAATTACATACAGGGTACTGACAAGGTAAACGGGGTTTTTGGAACCCAAAGTGTCCTCCCAGTTTGGAGTTGTGACTTCACTGGAGACTGGCAGGCTTGTACAATTTGGACCCCTTCCAAGCCAAGACTTCCCTCATGGTCAGATCTCCTTGTTCTTGTTAATTGGGTCGCTGCCCCTCCCTTCTCTTCCTTCAAACACACCCTTTCAGTGCCTCTCCAAGCACTCCGTTCGCATTGCTTCCTTCACACCAACCCTGGCAACGGAAATCCTGAGGTGGGGTTTTCCAGCGAGGGGAGCCTCAAGGGATTCCCAGCAGCGCAAGAACAGGTGCTTCGGCTGGCAACGGGAGGCGGGGCATCCCAGCGGCAGTGACTTGGGTTCGTAAGGTGAAAATAGTTCGGAAGAAGAGGCAAAAAAATCTTAAACACCGGGCTTGTATCTTGAAAAGTTCATTAGAAGAGGCGTTCGTAAGACGAGGTATCACTGTATAAGATTCATTCATATTTTTGGAGACACAAAATTAGAGATTCAATATATGGGACTAAAATTAAAAAAACATCACTACCTGAAAATACTGATCTGGCTTTCAGGCGTGGAAGCTATAATACACCCTAACACAACGGATTTAAATAAAATGGTTGTGTATTTGGAAATTTTAGAGGAAGGAGAAAAACTAAAATCAGTTCAAAAATTGGAACAAGAAGGAATTAAAATCAATTGGTGGCTCTATTTTTAAATTAAGGCAAGACTAGAAAAAGATAAAAGACAATGTGGAATACAAAAAGAAAAATCAGAATTAGATAAAATCCTATTAGGCCAAGACTTGAAAATGATAACTAAGTACATTTCTACTAAAATATCAAATGGAAGAAGTCTGCGGAGAGGGGCGGCATACAAATGCAATAGATAGATAGATAGTTAGATAGTTAGATAGATAGATAGATAGATAAATAGATAGATAGATAGATAAATAATTAAAATATTCAGTTATAATATCAATTTGGAATAATGGGATACAATTTGGAATAGAAATTATAAAATGACTAAATCAACATCTTATAAAGAGAACTTGTATAAAATGTACTATAGATGGCACCTTCCTCCGTCGAGATTGGCCAAAATACAGTGATACCTCGTCTTACAAACGTCTCACGATACAAACTTTTTGAGATACAAACCCGGGGTTTAAGATTTTTTTTGCCTCTTCTTACAAACTATTTTCACCTTACAAACCCACCACCGCCGCTGGAATGCCCCACCTCCGGTCTTCCATTGCCAGCAAAGCATCCATTTTTGTGCTGCTGGGATTCCCCTGAGGCTCCCCACCATGGGAAACCCCACCTCCAGACTTCCGTGTTTTTGTGATGCTGCAGGGGAATCCCAGCAGGGGAATCCCAGCAGTGCAAAAACGGGCGCTTTGCTGGCAACGGAAGTCAGGAGGTGGGGTTTCCCAGTGAAGGGAGCATCAGTGAAATCGCAGCATCACAAAAATACAGAGGTCCGGAGGTGGGGTTTCGAGGACTTTGGTGTTTTTGTGATGCTGCAATTTCACTGATGCTCCCTTCACTGGGAAACCCAGCTCCAGACTTCTGTTGCCAGCGAAAGGCTCGTTTTTGCGATTCTGTGACTCCCCTGCTGGGACTCCCCTGCAGCATCGTAAAAACACAGAAGTCCGGAGGTGGGGTTTCCCATGGAGTGGAGCCTCAGGGGAATCCCAGCAGCGCAAAAACGGGCCCTTCGGCTGGCAAAAGGGGTGAATTTTGGGCTTGCACGCATTAATCGCTTTTCCATTGATTCCTATGGGAAACAATGTTTCGTCTTACAAACTTTTCACCTTAAGAACCTCGTCCCGGAACCAATTACGTTTGTAAGACAAGGTATCACTGTATATTCGAATCTTATGCCAAATTGTTGGAGATGTCAATATAAAACCAGATCATATTACCACGTATGGTGGACCTGTCCACTTATTTTTTAAAAAGTGGTACAAAATTCATGATTAGCTAAGGGAAATTACCAAACAGGAAATAAAACCTGGAGCATTCTTACTAGGAATAATTGATCAGAGAATGGGGGGGGGGGGAAATCACTATATCACATGACACATCTTAACCGCGAAAGGAATCCGCATAGCACAATATTGGAAACAAAACGATATCTCAAGTGAAAGTATAGCACTGTATGTTTCGGAATATAAGACGCACCTTCATTTTTTGGTGAGGAAAATATGGAGAAGAATTTGCTTACCAGGTATTCATCTGGCTAGCACCCTTAGTCTGGTCAGCTTCAGCACATAATTTTATCCCCTGGGTTGTTGTGGTTGGCTCTGGCCCAGCTCCTGCCCCCGGGAATGGGGAGGTGGATGCACGGGGAACTTCAACATGTCACAGGCCTGTGTTATTGCCGACAGAATCAGTTCAGAGTTTAGTTTCCATCCACATGGCATAGAAAGATAGGAACATAGAAGTCTGACAGCAGGAAAAGACCTCATGGACCATCTAGTCTGCCCTTATACTGTTTTCTGTATTTTATCTTACAATGGATATATGTTTATCCCAGGTAGGTTTAAATTCAGTTACTGTGGATTTATCTACCACGTCTGCTGGAAGTTTGTTCCAAGGATCTACTACTCTTTCAGTAAAATAATATTTTCTCATGTTGCTTTTGATCTTTCCCCCAACTAACTTCAGATTGTGTCCCCTTGTTCTTGGGTTCACTTTCCTATTAAAAACACTTCCCTCCTGAACCTTATTTAAGCCTTTGATGTATTCAAATGTTTCGATCCTGTCCCCCCTTTTCCTTCTGTCCTCCACACCTGCTGATCCCACTGAGCACCTCCGAAGACCATCTCCTCCAGCGGTGGATCCTCCACCTAGAGACGGATGACAGACACTCCCAAAGCTCCATTTTTCATTGGCTGGGCTCGATGTTCGACTTCCTGGAAGTTAGAAATAGATTTCCGTGGTGCTCCAGCTCTTCCCCCTGCCCATCCCTCCCTCTCTCCCTTCCCCCTCACCTTTCCTCTCCCCTCCCCTCTGTCTCTTTGCTCCCCCTCCTTCTCCCCCTCCTTCTCCTTCATCCTCTACTTTTCCCTCTCCCTAGCTCCCCCTTGCTCTTCCTTCTTCCTCACTTACCCCTCTCCATCCCCTCCCTACTCTTCCCTCTCCTCTCCCTTGCCCCTTGGCCTTCCCCTTCCCCCTAACTCCTTCTCATCCCTCCCTTCTCCCTCACACTTTCTCCCTCCCTCTTGCTTTTCCATCTTCCTTCACTCTTCCCCCCTCCGCTCCCACCCCGTTTTCCACCCTGTGTGGGCAGCCTTTCTGCCCTCCTGACACAGGACTGGGGGGGTTTGCTCCCGTGGGAGGAAAGTAGAGGGGCTTGGAGACCCCCAATTATTTCCCTTGCGTCTTGAGCCTCAGGAAGGTGGGGGCAAGGACCAAGGAAGGTGAGACCTCCTAGTAGCCACCCTTAGGGTTTCTGCTCCACTCTTAACCTTCTCCCCTCTCTGTAGACAAGGAGAATTGGGGTCTCACGAGGTCTTCCAAACAGCAGGAACTGAGCAAGGGGGGATGGGGGGAGTTTCAGGGAGATCAGGCAAGGCTAAAAGAGGAATGGGAAGTGGATCTTTTGAGGGAGGCGAGTTCGAGGAGGGCCTGAAACTTCCCCCTCCTTGTCTTGGAGCAGTTTCAGCCTACGCGGTAGCCCAGATGCCTCCTGGTGGTCTCCCATCCTCAGACTGGCCAGGCTGATCTCCCTCAGCTAGGTGAGGGCAGGGGAGGCTGGGCAGCTGTCAGCTGTTGAGGGCAGAGAATGAAATGCCAGATCAGAGCCCCAACCCTCTCCCGGCTGCAGCAGGCAGACATCCCACAGGGCCTGTGTCCTGAGATGGCCTCAGTCCTTTCTTGGGATGGGGGAGGGGGCTGGAGAGGTCAAACTCCCCCCTGGCCCAGCACCGGCCTCAGAAGGACAGAACTGGGTCTCCACCTGCAGCTGAAGGAGGCAGAGTTTGAACCTGCCCCACAATACAGCTCATCTGTCTGGAACCCACACCACATCTCAGACATCAACACTCTCGAAAACATCCAAAGATATTTCACCAGAAGAGCCCTCCACTCCTCCACTCGAAACAGAATACCCTACGAAAATAGACAAACTATCCTGGGTCTTGAAAGCTTAGAACTGCGGCGCCTAAAACACGATTTAAGTATTGCCCACAAGATCATACACTGCGGCGTCCTTCCGGTCAACGACTACTTCAGCTTCAACCGCAACAACACAAGAGCACGCAACAGCTTCAAACTTAATATTAACCGCTCCAAACTTGACTGTAAAAAATATGACTTTAACAATCGAGTTGTCGAAGCGTGGAACTCATTGCCGGACTCAATAGTGTCAGCTCCCAACCCCCAACATTTCTCCCTTAGACTCTCCACGATTGACCTCTAAAGGTTCCTAAGAGGCCAGTAAGGGGCGTACGTAAGTGCACTGATGTGCCTGTCGTCCCCTGTCCAATTGTCTTTCCTTACCCCTTATATCATATATATTCTCTCCTTCCCATCTACTTCTCTTCTTTTTTTACTTCCTATCTTTATATATATTACTTAATGTCTATTCTCTTTCATATGTATTGTATATTGGACAAAGAATAAATTAAAAAAATAAATTAAAAAAATTGTGCGCTTACACACACCGTCACACAAAATTGGCCCCGGATCCAGAGAGACTCGTGGAATGCCCATCGCTCTCCTGATCAAAGCAGAACTTCTGGGCTCTTTTCATACCCCAAAACACACACACACAGAGCAGCTCTTCTTTCTGCAACCCACAACAGCTGCAGAGGCGCGTGGGCTTCGCTTCCCCAGCCTGAAGCCTTGGGCTCCTCTGAAGTGGAACTGAGGAACTGGCCAGGATCCAGCAGGCAACAAGCCTGGATTCTTCATCAGGGCAGCTCAGGGACTCCCCTCCTCCGCCCCATGGCTGAGTCTCCAGGTGGGGGCAGCCCCTTTGTCCTGGAAAATGTGACTCTTTGTACACTGGAAAATGTGACTCTTTGCCTAATATTTCTTTTTAAAAAGTTTATTGTTTGGAATGTTTTTTTTAATAGTTTCATGTAAATACCCATGTTTAACTTATTGTGAGTTGGGGGGCTATATAAATTTGAGAGATGGTGTGCATGTGTGTGAGAGAGAGGGGATAGATAAACCCTATCCTTTATATTTTGAATATAAGAAGAAACGTTTTTTAAATTTTATTTTATTTGATCAGCCTACTAGTTCTACATTGCTGTTATATATTGTTACCTAAATCTTGAACTTTATTAATTTCAATCGTATTGAAAAAAGTTGTCAAAAATTTATTGCTAAACAACAGTTTTATGTTGTATGTTTATTTATTTATTGTCAGAGTTGAAAGGGACCATGAAGGCCATCGAGTCCAACCCCCTGCCCAAGCAGGAACCCTATAGTACACCAGTCAAGTGGCCGTTCAATCTTCTCTTAAAAATGTCCGTATCTAGTAAACGAAATAAGTAACAAGATTGCTTACACTTTATTTCCCTTTTACCCTGTATACTTTCAAGATCTGAGCGATTTGACTGGTTATAAATATTTAGGCTTTTAGATATTTTTTTTGATTAACCCAATCCTACCATCTGCTCCAAGTTTGATAGAATTCAGTATTATCTCTTTCTTGTATTTCCAATGTTATCTTATTCATCTCTGCAATTTCGCACATTTTTTTCTATTTAGCGTTGAGGAGAAACAATAGAACCCTAGTTGTTCACACCAGCACGTTGTCCGAGTCTTCGGAGAGGGGCGGCATACAAGTCCAACTAATAAATAAATAAATAAATAAATAAAGAGTAACCTCTTTAAATACAGTGGGGGAGGAGGAGAGTATTTTACCCCCTGAGAAAGAAATGATGAGTCCTCGAAGTCATGAAGGTTTCACAGCTGAAGTTTGAATCTGCAGCTCCCTCCACAGATTTTCTCCGGGATTCATCCCGTTTATTCCTCGTATTGGTGCATCGGAGTCCCCTTTTGATTGACCCCATATTTCTTTTCTACTTCTGCTGTATTGTGTTACTTTTTTCTTCCAGTTTGGTTGATTCCACTGAGTTTTGAGTTGGGAATCAGCTTCTAAACCTTCGTCTCCCTCTCACTTCAGTTTCACTTTGGATGAGGAGAGGTGGTGGGTTCCCACAGCTGACCTTCTGGGTCCTTGTGAGGGGCAGCTCATCCCCTGCCAGAAGCCCCCACGTGGGTGTTGTGGACCATGGTCCAGGGATCCCAATTCCTCTCTGGAGAGACCCGTCCCCTAAGCCAGGCTGGATGCTGCCTTCCCTCCTTGGACAGTTCCCTTTATGGGCAGAGCGGGAGAGAAAACCTCCTGTCCCCCATCTCTGGGGCTCCCACTGGGCCCTCCTGCTCCGAGACTCTTGGCCTCGATTCCAGGGAGTTTATCCTTCCTTCCCGCATGAAAAAGGAAAATGGTTCAGATGGTTATCTAACTTTAAAAACAATAAAACAAAAAACCAATCAAAATCTCTTATTATAAATTAAAATAAAGACATACACAATAGAAATTCGGACCAAAACCAATACAATCCCTGTCTGAGTTCAATCCACTTGATAATTATTAATAACTTACTAATATCATAACTTAAAATACTTCTCACTAACAAAAATAACAAACATAATCAAACTAAGCAGTCACAATCCACATGCCTGCTAGTTCGCAGGTATTACCCCTCCTCTCTTTTTCTCTCTTCTCTTTTCTATCCCATCTCCAACTACCTTTCCTTTCCACGTCACCTTTGGACCATTAAACACTAGTTATAAGATTATCCAAATAAGAATATTGAATACAAAATAATTACATATAGACAAATATTTGGAATGTATATACAATATATAAAAGCTGCTGTATAAAAACAGTTTACCCCCTCCCCCTCCTACTTTTCTTTTTTGTATCCCCATCCCCCCTCTCCCTGTTTTTTTTAATATAACCTAATAAAGTATATTTTTTTAAAAAAAGGAAAAGGAAAAGGATTGATGTGGAGGAAATATGGAGCTGCTGTGCAAAGGAAGAGGGACGCGCGAGCACAAATTTGTACTTTCACGTCAAAATAAACACATTGAACATTCGCAGCAGAGAAAACAACCCGGAGCCTCCTGAGGTAAATCTCAAAAGGAGGCTTGAAGAAAAAGGCAGGGGAAAGGGAAACGCCCCCTTTCCACCCTCAGCAACCAATCTGAGCGGAGATCCCCTCCGGCAGGAGCCCGCCCTCCCTCAGCTAAAACGGAGGAGGCTGAGAAGGAAGTGACATCACCGAGCCTTGCCACTCTAGGACGCCCCACTCGCCCTCCTTAACCCCTGGTGCTGTTATGAGACGGAGAGTCCAGCTGGAGGACATCCAGACGTGCCCCAGGTGAAAGGGAGGCTCTTCCCGGTCCCCATGTTCCCCTGCCGCCCTCTCCCTACAGGGGAAATGGGAGGGTGGGCTTAGCAGGAGGGGAGGAGGAGGCGGGATTCGCCTCAGGCTCCCCGAGGGCCCGATCCTGTCTCCGGAGGGGGAGAGAAGCGGGGCGGCCTCTGCAGCTGCCTCCTTCCCGGTCCTGCTCGGGGGCCCTGGGCCCTGCGCTGGGATGAGCCTCTTGGGGCTCCGG
Organism: Erythrolamprus reginae; assembly: GCF_031021105.1. Lineage (NCBI taxonomy): Eukaryota > Metazoa > Chordata > Lepidosauria > Squamata > Dipsadidae > Erythrolamprus > Erythrolamprus reginae. The sequence continues at coordinate 374,177 of NC_091951.1, forward strand.
GCAGGTTGGGTGAAGGTCGCTCAGGGGCTGAATTCCACCTTCTCATTCTGGGCCTTTGTTTTCCCTTCCACCTCAGAGACAGAAACCGGAAGCCATTTGGGGTCTTTGCAAGGCCCCATTTTCTCCTGGGGGAAGAAGAAAAGAGCGGGATCACCTGGAGGGATCCGTCCTGTGTTCCCAGAAATGGTCCCGTGAAGGAAAAGGCGTCTGGAGACCCACAAGAGTCCTTGGACCCCTTTGGAGTTGCTCTGCAGGACAGAGGAAGGATGGAGACCCCACCTGTTGCAAAGGGGGGAAGCGGAAAAGGCCCTGCAGCCGCTCAGCCTGGGAAAGGGGGGAAGCTCTGGACAAGACCCGGGCAGAAGATCCTGGAGGAAGAACCCATCCTCCCTTCGGAAGTTCAGCCCTGGAACTCCATCCAATACCGGGAGGCTGAGGGTCCCCGAGGACTTTGCAGACGACTCCACGACTTGTGCAGGCGATGGCTGAGGCCGGAGAAACACACCAAAGTCCAGATGCTGGACCTGGTGGTTCTGGAGCATCTCCTGTTCCTTCTGCCCCCAGAGATGGAGGGCTGGGTGCGGGAGTGTGGAGCAGAGACCAGCTCCCAGGCGGTGGCCCTGGTGGAAGGCCTCCTCCTGAGCCAGGCGGAGGAGCAGAAGGAGAAGGTGCAGTTGCAGGTGAGACACTTTTGGGAGCTCAGAAAACATAGAACGTGGTTGAATACTTCACCCCTCCTTCCAAAATTCTTTGACTTTCATAATATGTGTCATTCGTCAATTCTTGTAGGACATTGCTCCATTTTCTCACTGAGAATGGATGTTGTGGGCTTTGATGTTGTGTTGTGAATCTGGGAATCCTCTTTGTGTTGTGTGATGTACATTAATTCTGCTTCTTTTTCCCTTCCTCCTGTTTGAAGTGCTGCACTGTGGAGATGAGAGATCCTGAGGGAAAGAGGAATCCATCAAATCCCCCTCAGGAGCCAATTTCCTGGAGGATCCCTTCGGAAGATCCACGTCAGGACACCACAGAAGGTAATGGAAGATCCTCCGATGACCCATCTGTCCTACCTCTCTCTCTCTTCTCCTCCTATTTTGTTAATTATGCATTTTGAAATTATTTATTCCCAACAGAGAGACAAAGAATGAAGCTTTCTGGTTATTATGACGGAGATCAAACAGCGGTTGAACCTTCAAATCAAGTAAGAAAGGGGAAAGTTTATTGATTAATTGATTGGATTTATATGCCCTCTCTCTCTATTATTAGATTTCTATTCTCCTTTTAGGAAGTGACGCGGGCGTGCAGAGTGCTCTTGCCTTCTATTTTCTCCCCTTGTTCTGATTGGATTATTTTTGTGTTCTCCCACAACATGGAGAGCAGAATAGGAGGTTCAAATTCCTTTCAGCCAGCATAGCTTCCTCTGGTTGTCTTCTTCTGCTAGGTGTTCTTCCAACTTTGAGTTTACAAGAAGCAATTTTGTAAAAGTTCTTCAAGAAATTTTATTTTAATCCTCCCAAAGTCTCTTATTGCTAAATCACCAGACTTCTTTTAACCTAAAATGTTGCTTTTGCCAAATTCATTATATAATCCTCAATCAATAGTCAATAGTTAATAGCCAGACTCTCAGGTTTATTCTAACAAAAAAATTCCACTGCTTCCCTCTCCTTACAGTATAAATTTCACTCCATGGGTTGTTCTTCCTCTCTGTAATGGTGCTTCCCTCTTGCTGATAGTCCTCTTCCGCCTCTTCCAATCTCCGTTACCATCGCTTCACTCACCGCTCCTTCTGTCAAGCATTTCTCCCCATCGCTGGTCACCGCTTTTTCCCCAGCCGGTTCTCCGCCACGCTACTGTTCTCTGGTCTCCCCTTTCTCTTTCTGACTGTCTCATTTCTCCCTGAGTTGCTTTCCACCGGTCAGTGCTTGTCGTTCCACACTCGCCCCAATCAGTCTTTTAACTCAACCGATTCATTCGTGTTCAATGCCATCTGGAACCAGAAAACTATTTTTATTTATTTTTATTTATTCATTTGTCCAATACACAAATACATAGGAAGAAAAATAGACATATGATAATATAAAAGAGGGTGAAAGTGAACTTAGAGGAGAGGATATATGACAGGAAGAGAATATATAAGATAGGTGAAAGAGAGGAAAGACAATTGGACAGGGGATGAAAGGCACACCAGTGAACTTATGTATGCCCCTCACTGACCTCTTAGGAACCTGGAGAGGTCAATCGTGGAGAGTCTAAGGGAGAAGTATATATAAAAGTCTCGATCCCCTTTTTGTTTCATTTATTAAGATATCTTTCACAATTCTTTTCTCTTGTTTTACTTTTTGCTATATTTTACGTGCTCCCTCCTCCGCGGTTTCCTTTCTCTTCCCCCCCCTGACAGGTAACCGCTGTTTAAAGTTTAAAGCCTCTTTCTCACCCTCACACTTATTGAATTATCCATGGAGAGGGGTGGCTGGCATATGCGTCCAATTAATAAATAATAAATAAAATTATCAGTCAAGCCGAATAAATTGTTTAGATACCATATAGGGTATCTTCTTGATCATAGATTCAGAGTTGTGTTACATCCTTTTTTGTTCCTCTTTTGCAATGGGCTGTCACGATACTACCGTTGCCATGTTGACAGGCGACTCTCCTGCGATGGAGTTTGCAAGGCTTTTCCTTCTTCGCGCTGGGTGATGGCTTTTCTCCACAACCCCTAAGGAATCCCCCGCTCACTTCTCCAGGGTGGAGGTGCCCGATCTCAGGCCTCTGATGGCCAAGGATCCAGGTTTGGGGAGCAGAGCCCGGCTCTCCCGTGCCCGCTCGTCATGGTCCCACCCTGGAAGTCATTGTGCATTTGGTTTTTTCCCCTCTAAATGTAGAACCTTTATGCGATGAGAAGAAAGAATTCTCCAAATGAACCACTAAATGGTTGGTGTTGCCAAAAGAACTTTGGATTACTGGACCTCAGACTGATAAGGACAACTTTAGAAAACCTATGGCCCAACTAGTCAGGATGGCTTTTGTTGTGGTTAGCTCTGGCCCAGCTCCTGCCCCAAGGACTGTGGATGTGGGGGAAACATCCACATGCTGCAGGCCTGTTTTGCCCCCGGTGGAATCTGCTGATGAAGGCTCCTCTGACCAAGAAGACATGAGTGACAGGGAGAGTGTGGCAGACAGCTCAGAAGGAGATCAATTCTCTAGCTCCTCCTTGGATTCAGAACAAGAGTTAATGATACAGCCACGCATGCAGAGAGCGATGCATAGGCAGCAACAACTGAGAGATTATTATCAAAGAAAATGAGGCCACCTGTGGTTGGGTGGGGCTGTGGTCATTAGTGAGGCTGCTATAAAGAGCAGCCTGTGGGTTTGGCCATTGTGGAGGATTATCTGATCGTTGTGTTTCGTGACTGCTTTATTGACTTTGACCTTTTGTGTGCTGCTTTTTCCCCGCTTTGAAACTAAACCAGGGCAAAGTGTGTTTCACTTTGTGAAAGAAGGACTGTGAATTGCCTCACAGCTGCAAGCTAAGTATCACAGGACTGATAAGGGACTTGTACAAATTACCATTTTGTTTGGAGACGAGTGCTCTTGGCTATACCAAAAGAGGGCTTGGTTTAAGTGAATCTTCATTATAAAGAACATGTGTGTTCAAACGTGTGTGTGTCTGAAATTTGTACCTGTGAATTTTGGGGAGGATTCTACCAGAGAGCCCGACAGAACAGCTTTAAACTAAAATTGTGAGGAGAGTGTGACCAATCTACAGGATCTGCAGGACCTAACTCCAAGCAAGGCAAATAACGAATTACGAAAGGATGGGAAAAAACACAAACATCGAACAGGAGACGCAGAAAGCACACCCAGAATCAGGCACAAAGAACTCAAATGCCTTTACACAAATGCACAAAGCCTGCGGAATAAACAGGGAGAACTTGCAACCAACATGGCCATACATACAAACTGGTTGAAACCACACTCAACAGCAGCGACTGCGAGAGGGACCTTGGAGTCATGGTGGACAACCAACTAAATATGAGCCAGCAATGTGCAGGGGCAGCCAAAAAAACCCAATACAATCCTAAATTTCATTAACAACGGGATTCAACCCAGGACTAGGGCGGTACTAATACCACTATATAAAGCCCTAGTTAGACCACACCTAGAGTACTGAATCCAATTTTGGTCACCACACTACAAAAAAGACATTGACCCTCTAGAGAAAGTGCAGAAGAAGCAACCAGGATGATAAGGGGGCTGGAGACTAAAACATACGAAGAGCGGTTGCAGGAACCGGGCATGGCCAGTCTATTGATTGATTGATTGTTAGAGTTGAAAGGGACCATGACGGCCATCGAGTCCAACCCCCTGCCCAAGCAGGAACTCTATAGTACACCAGTCAAGTGGCAGTCCAATTTCCTCTTAAAAATGTCCAGAGTGTTGGAGTTCACAACGTCCGCTGGTAGGTTGTTCCATTGGTTGATCGCTCTGACCGTCAGGAAGTTCCTCCTTATCTCCATGTTGAATCTCTCCTTGGTCAGCTTCCAGCCGTTGTTCCTCGTCTGGCCCATGTGTAGTGGGGAGAAGGACCAGGGGTGACATGATCGCTGTGTTCCAATACTCGAGGGGCTGCCACAGAGAGGAGGGGGTATCCGGCCGTTCTCCAAAGCACCAGGAGGTCAGACGAGGAATAACAGGTGGAAGCTGACCAAGGAGAGATTCAACCTGGAAGTAAGGCAGGAACTTTCTGGCAGTGAGAGCGACCAACCAGTGGAACAGCTTGACTGCGAAGATTGTGAGAACTCCAACTCTTGAGATTTTCAAAGGTAGATTGGATGGCCATTTGTCCAAAATAGTGTAGGGACTCCCGCTTGAGCAAGGGGATGAACTAGATGACCTACAAGGTCCTTTCCAACTTTAATAATAATCATAATCTAAACCCGTACATTTTTCACTGTTGATTTTGCTTTGTCAGATGGGGCCCATATCTGTTGATCCTTCTATATCTCGATCTTATATCCTGGAGTGTTGTTATACCTGTCGATTTGGTCTTGTCTACAAATGTGATGAGTTCCCCTTCTATCCTCTTGTCTAAATGAATGATGAAGATAAACAGATCTTGTGAATCCTCCCGTTCTGTTCTTGTTCCCGTGTTCAGGAGAGTCCTGTGTCCTTCGCGGAGGTGGCTGTGTCTTTCTCTGAGGAGGAATGGTCTCAGCTGGATCCTGACCAGAAAGCGCTGCATTCGGAAGTCATGCTGGAAAACCATAGGAACGTGGTCTTTCTGGGTAAGAGTATGACACCAATCAGAGTTCAAGAAGAAAGATTATAGTTAGTTCTTTATTTAAACAACCAATATAATGAGACATCGTCTCCTGGGCGGGAGAAGGAAAGGATCTGGCCTTCTGGTGCTCCAAGGAAGGAAAGAGTCAATGTCTCTTGGCTTAGATGCTTCATGTGCCATTTCACATCTGTATTTTTCCATTTCTATTTGAACTTATATGTTGGGGTGTGTAAAAAGAATGAGGTGTGCTTTTGTGTGTCCCCTGGAGGTCATGTGAGAGGAGTGTGTTGTCATTTGTCTCAAACCTCAAAACTTGTGTGAGAACAGGACTTTTCTCCCAATCCAAGAACAAAGGCTTTCTGCAGTGTCACCGCAGAAAAAGACCTCATGGTCCATATATCCATCCTAAGATAAAATACAGGAAATAGTATAAGGGCAGACTAGATGGACCAGGAGGTCTTTTTCTGCCGTCAGACTTCTATGTTTCTATTTAGTCTGCCCTTATACTATTTCCTGTATTTTATCTTAGGGTGGATCTATGTTTATCCCAGGCATGTTTAAATTCAGTTACTGTGGATTTACCAACCATGTCTGCTGGAAGTTTGTTCCAAGGATCTACTACTCTTTCAGTAAAATATTTTCTCACGTTGCTTCTGATCTTTCCCCCAACTAACTTCAGATTGTGTCCCCTTGTTCTTGTGTTCACTTTCCTATTAAAAACACTTCCCTCCTGGACCTTATTTAACCCTTTAATATATTTAAATGTTTCGATCATGTCCCCCCTTTTCCTTCTGTCCTCCAGACTATACAGATTGAGTCCATTAAGTCTTTCCTGATACGTTTTATGCTTCAGGCCTTCCACCATTCTTGTAGCCCGTCTTTGGACCCCTTCATTTTTGTCAATATCTTTTTGTAGTTGAGGTCTCCAGAACTGGACACAGTATTCCAAATGTGGTCTCACCAGCGCTCTATATAAGGGGATCACAATCTCCCTTTTCCTGCTTGTTATACCTCTAGCTATGCAGCCAAACATCCTACTTGCTTTTCCTACCACCCGACCACACTGCTCACCCATTTTGAGACTGTCAGAAATCACTACCCCTAAATCCTTCTCTTCTGAAGTTTTTGCTAACACAGAACTGCCAATGCAATACTCAGAGTGAGGATTCCTTTTCCCCAAGTGCATTATTTTACATTTGGAAACATTAAACTGCAGTTTCCATTGCTTTGACCATTTATCTAGTAAAGCTAAATCATTTGCCATATTACAGAGGCCTCCATGAATATCAACCCTATTGCATACTTAGGTAATCAAGGTAATCCTTGAGTTACAACAGTTCACTTAGTAACCATTCCAAGCTATGACTAGCACTCCCCCAAGTACTTGAGAGGCAGTCCTGAAATAAGAGCATTGCAGTAGCAGCACCGCTATTGCTCATATTTACTGATGACAGCAGAGGTGCTACAACATTTGCCCTACATATTCCCCCCCTCCATATTTCCCGCCAAGACTATAAGAAGCAGTGGGCGAAAATGTCTGTGCGTCTTATAGAACGATTACAGGCCTTGGACGCGACACGCGGAGGCCAAAAAAAATTTTTTTTTCTTGTTTTGCTTTTCTAAACCTAGGTGCATCTTATGGTCCAAAAAATATGGTACTTTATGATGTTGCGGAGAGCCGTCGGTTCCTTTGCCTACTTGGGTGCATCTGCAGAAAGAAGAAGCCTAAAGTATTGAGAGATGTGTGAAGTCAGTCGTAGAAAACGTAGCACTATTGATCTCACGTGATATCGCACTATAATGCTCTAGGCCTCTGTTCCCGGCTACCCAAGGCCTGCACAAGATCCAGGGCAAAATGTTGGCCGAGAGAGGGAAGGTCCCTTCGTCTCCTAAGACTTTTGCCCTGGATCTCGTGCAGTCCTCAGTTCTTAAAGTTCTTCAATGCCTGAAGCTGTGAGATCACCTGATATTAGTCGCCTGGGATCTTGCACTACTGATCTCGTGTGATCTATCCCTAAAGTACTTTAGATCTCCGCTCTCTGCGAACTGACTCCTGTGCCACATCCAGAGTGATGGCAGTGTTCCAATTGATTGTTTCTTCATTGCTTATTGGACTCGTATGACAATCATTAAGTGTCGTACTTCATGATTCTTGACAAATTTATATTTTCTTCTATGTATTCTGAGAGCATATGCACCATAAACAAATTCCTTGTGCATCCTAATCACATTTGGCCAATAAAGAATTCTATTCTATTCTAAAAATATCTCAGGGGCTGCCACAAAGAAGAGGGAGTCAAACTATTGTCCAAAGCACCTGAGGGCAGGACAAGAAGCAGTGAGTGGACACTAATCTAGATTAACTGGATTTTATTTATTTTATTTATTTATTCGATTTTTATGCCGCCCTTCTCCTTAGACTCAGGGTGGCTTACAACATGTTAGCAATAGCACTTCTTAACAGAGCCAGGCTATTGCCCCCACAATCCAGGTCCTCATTTTACCCACCTCAGAAGGATGGAAGGCTGAGTCAACCTTGAGCCGGTGATGAGATTTGAACTGCTGACTTTCAGATCTACAGTCAGCTTCAGTGGCCTGCAGTACAGCACTCTACCTGCTGCGCCACCCTGGCTCATGCCTTTCAGTCCGGTTTCAGGACCGATCACAGCACAGAAACCACTTTGGTCGCGCTGGTGGATGATCTCTGGCGGGCTTGGGATAGGTGACATTCCTCTATCCTGGTGCTCCTCGACCTCTCAGTGGCCTTTGATACCATCGACTAGGATATCCTTCTGCGACGACTGGAGGGAGTGGGAGGCTCCCCCCATCTCTCCGGGGTCGTTTTCAGTTGGTGTTAGTGGGGGGACAGAGGTCCACCCCTCAGCCCCTCCTCCGTGGAGTGCCGCAGGGGTCTGTTCTCTCCCCCCCTGCTGTTTAATATCTACATGAAGCCGTTGGGCGAGATCATCCGACGGTATGGGGTGAGGTATCATCAGTACGCTGATGATACCCAGTTATACATCTCCACCCCATGCCAACTCAGTGAAGTGGTAGATGTGACGTACCCGTGCCTGGAAGCTGTGAGGATCTGGATGGGGGCTAACAGGCTCAAGCTCAACCCAGGCAACACCGAGTGGCTGTGGGTATTTCTTCGATCTGTCCATCCATTGTTCGGTGGGGGGGGGGGACATTGTTCCACTCAGATAGGATCCGCAACTTGGGTGTCCTCCTGGATCCACATCTGAGTCTTAACTATCATCTTTTGGCTTTGGCCAGGGGGACCTTTGCCCAGGTTTGCCTGGTTCACCGGTTACGGCCCTAATTGGATCCGGAGGCTCTGCAGTCACTCAGGCCCTCATCACCTCCCGTCTTGATTATTGCAATGTCCTCTACATGGGACTACCCTTGAAACGTATTCGGGGAGTGAAAATAGTCCAGAATGCAGCCACGAGAGCTGTCATGGGTATACCTCGGTAACACCTGTGCTCCGTCAGATGCACTGGCTTCCTATTGGTCTCCGGGCATAATTCAAGGTATTGGTTACTACCTATAAGGCCCTACACCACTCAGGGTCAGACTACCTACAGGGCCACTTCCTGCCATGTACCTCCCAGACACCAATAAGAGCACACAGAGTTGGCCACCTCCAGGTCCCGCCGACTAAATAATGTAGGTTGGAGGGACCACGGGGGAAGGCCTTCTCTGTGACTGCCCCAGCCCTATGGAACCATCTACCCCTCGATGTCCGCACTACTCTCACCCTGCTGGCCTTTTGTGAGGCCACAAAGACCTGGCTTTGCCTGGGGGCCATGAATTATACATCTTTCATGGCCAAACTATATGAATGGTGTGTATGCGTGCAATTATGACTGTTTTTTATATAAATGGGTTTTATTGCGGGGTTAGTTTTAGAGATTATATTCGACTTCTTTTTATTGCTTGTGTCTTTTGTATGGTATCATATTATTTGGTAAGCCGCCCTGACGCCTTTGGGTTTGGGCGGCATAGAAGTCGAATGAATGAATGAATGAACGAACAAACAAACAAACAAACAAGGAGAGAAAGAACTTAGAACACAGGAGAAATTCCCTGACAGTTGAAACAATTAATCAGTGGAACAGCTTGCCTCCAGAACTTGTGAATGCTCCAACACTGGAAGTTTTTAAGAAGATGTAGGATAACCATATGGGGGTTGGACTAGAAGATCTCAAAGATACCTTTTGTTTTCCTATTCTATTCCTTAATTCAAAACTGACTCTGAGTGAGATTTGCAGATAGGTAGGTAGGTAGATAGATAATTGTAAAGATAGATGTTTTCTAGATATTTTCAAAGCTTTCATGACTCATCAATATAGAAATCATCATGTCTATATTATACCACTGTGATACATACAACCTAGTGGAATTTTGGAGAAATTCGGAAGGAAATTCACTTGACTTTCTACATTTTGATGCTTTTCTCTAACTTTGTAACCATTTTCATTTCCCTTTTGCTTTGAAGGTCATAACGGGCAAGAGAATCAAGATTCCTGTGAACTGTTCCAAGTCATCAATGCTACCGATGGAAGGGAGAAGTTTGGAATTCAAACGGAATTTGAAAGCCCTGAGAGAAGCCAGTCGAAGAATTGGAATCAGGAAAACTCATCTTCCACTGATGCTCCGATGCAAAACATTCTTGCCCAACTAGAGAAAATCAAAGAAAAATATATTGGAAAATACCTTACCTCTCAAAAAGCAATTGACACAAAAGATAAACCATATAAATGCATGGAGTGTGGGAAGACCTTTGTTCAAAGAAGTAATCTTACTTCCCATAAGATGATCCACACAGGGGAGAAGCCATATAAATGCTTGGACTGTGGAAAGACCTTTGTTCAAAGAAGTAATCTTACTTCCCATAAGAATATCCACACAGGGGAGAAGCCATATAAATGCACGGAGTGTGGAAAGACCTTTGCTCATAACAGTCATCTTATTCGTCACAAAAGGATCCACACAGGGGAGAAGCCATATAAATGCATGGACTGTGGAAAGACCTTTGTTCAAAGAAGTAATCTTACCTCCCATAAGATGATCCACACAGGGGAGCAGCCATATAAATGCATGGAGTGTGGAAAGACCTTTGCTCACATAAGTCATTTAATTACCCATAAAAGTAATTAAGTATGGACAATTGAAAGAGCTTTTATTAAGACTTACAAAGTGGCGCTCAAGGCGGCAAGATGCGCGTACCATGCTGCCTTCTTAACCAGGGGGGAGGTGGGGAGCCCTTGCAGAGTAGTGCCGAGGACTTTAATACATTTTTCGCTGATAAAATCGCTCGGATCCGGGCGGACCTCAGCTCCGATTGGATAGCAGAGTCGACTGACAATGAGTCAGTCAAGGTGACTGGGGCCCGCACTTGTCCACCTGTCTGGGAAGAGTTTGATCTGGTGACACCTGATGAAGTGGACAAAGCCATTGAAGCTGTGAGTTCCGCCACCTGCCTACTGGATCCGTGTCCCTCCTGGCTGGTTTCGGCCAGCAGGGAGGTGACGCGGAACTGGGTCAAGGAGATTATCAACGCTTCTTTGGGGAGGGGGTCCTTCCCGGCTCTGTACAAGGAGGCACTTGTGAGCACCCTCCTGAAGAAGCCTTCCCTGGACCCAGCCGTACTTAATAACTATTGTCCAGTCTCCAACCTTCCCTTTATGGGGAAGGTTGTTGAGAAGGTGGTGGCGCTCCAGCTCCAGCGGTCCTTGGAAGAAGCCGATTATCTAGTTCCTTAGCAGTCAGGTTTCAGGCCTGGTTACAGCACAGAAACCGCTTTGGTCGCGTTGATGGATGATCTCTGGCGGGCCCCTGTCTTTATGTCTATGTGTTTGACAAGCATTTTTGTGGAGGCAGCAATGGTTAAAAGAGTTCTGGTAGTTGTGTGTTTCACTACAGGTGCAAACACTTCATCAAAATCCTCTCCATGCTTTTGTGAGAAGCCCTTTGCCACAAGTCTTGCCTTATATCTCTCAACTCTGCCATATGAATCTTCCTTTATCTTGAATACCCACTTACCGCCTATGACATTCTTTCCTGAGGGTGGTTCTGCTAAAGTCCATGTTTGGTTCTGTTTGAGAGACTCTATTATTTCATCATTGGCGGCTTCATACCATTTGGCGCCCTCTGCTGGAGGCATATTTTTAATATCATTCCAGCTGCTAGGTTCCTGAGCTTGTACAGAGTTCACAAAATAAGAAAACCTGTCAGGTGGAACTCCTTTATTGATACGAGCCTTGTAGTGGTGTCTTGTAGTGGTGTTGCTAGATGTGGCTAGCTCTTCTTCATCAGAGGTTTCACCACCAGAATTTATTTATTATTTTATTATTTATTTATTATTTGGATTTGTATGCCGCCCCTCTCCGAAGACTCGGGGCGGCTCACAAAAAGTGGAACAAATCATAAATAATCCGACTAAATTTAAAATATTTGAAGATTTAAAAAAACCCATATAGTAACAGACACGCACACAAGCATACCATGTATAAATTAAACATGCCCAGGGGGAGATGCTTCAGTTCCCCCATGCCTGACGGCAAAGGTGGGTTTTAAGGAGTTTACGGAAGGCAGGAAGAGTAGGGGCAGTTCTAATATCTGGGGGGAGTTGGTTCCAGAGGGCCGGTGCCGCCACAGAGAAGGCTCTTCCCCTGGGGCCCGCCAACCGACATTGTTTAGTTGACGGGACCCGGAGAAGGCCCACTCTGTGGGACCTAATCGGTCGCTGGGATTCGTGCGGCAGGAGGCGGTCTCGGAGATATTCTGGTCCAATGCCATGAAGGGCTTCAAAGGTCATAACCAACACTTTGAATTGTGACCGGAAAGTGATCGGCAGCCAATGCAGACTGCGGAGTGATGGTGAAATATGGGCATACCTAGGTAAGCCCATGACTGCTCTCGCAGCTGCATTCTGCACGATCTGAAGTTTTCGAACCTCGAGGTGATGAGGGCATTACTTTGTTGCTCGTTTAATTTGGCTTCACTCTGCTCACCCTCTTCCTGTTCATCATCTGATGCAGGCGGGGTTACTACCTGTGCAGGTGTTACTAATTGTAAATCACTCACTGGTTCAGACGTGTCAATCAGTGTAGGCAGGTGTATTAGTGGTCGATTCTCTATCTCTGCCTCACGGTTTATATTTGGGGTTTTACTAGTATCCCCAATTCTCTCATTCTCTTTGAAATGTATGACAGGTCTCACATTTACGACTCCAGTGTTAATGTCCAGAATTCTGTAGCCTTTGTTTCCTGGGGAATAACCGACTAGGATCCCCTGTTGTGCAGTGGAGTCCAATTTATTTCTCCTCTGCTTGGGTACAGGAGTGTAGGCTACACTGCCAAATGTCCTTATATGCGACAGGTTTGGCTTTCTCCCGTGCCACAATTCGAAAGGTGTGCATGAGGCCCCCTTTGTGGGAAGCCTATTTTGCAGATAAACTGAGGTCATGGCTGCTTCTCCCCACATTTTCTTGGGTAATTTGGCCACAGCCAATAAACATCTGGTCATTTCCATTATTGACCTGAATTTCCTTTCAGCGACTGAGTTCTGTTCTGGTGTGTACGCAACTGTTGTGTGGTGAACGATACCTTGACTTTCCAGGTATGATTCTATTTCTCTTGATACAAACTCACCGCCGTTGTCAGATTTGTGGAATCTTGGGCCTTCTTTCAAACTTGTTGGACACCAGATTGATGAATCTCTCCAGCATTTCTCCAACTTGACCTTTCTCTCTCAGCAGAAAAGTAGATTAGATTAGATTTTTTGGATTTATATGCCGCCCCTCTCCGCAAACTCGGGGCGGCTAGTGGTGTATCTAGAATAGTCATCAACAAAGATTAATATGTATTTATTCTGTCTCATTAGAGGCCACATTAATTGGACCACAGAGGTCTGTGTGAATAAGATCCAGCGCCTTGGTGCTTCTTTTGTAGGTGTTCTTTGGAAATGAGGGTCTTGCCCCCTTTTGAAGCAAGCAACACTCACAGTTTCCAGGCTTTTCAGCATGATCTGCAACATCAACTCCGCATGCAGGTCCTTTTCCTTGGAGTTGTTTTATTGCTTCGTTATCACGATGACCTATGCGGCGATGCCACGTTTCAATGCTGCACTTGTCTTCCTTCTTGACCTTGGCTAGGTTGGAAGACTCTGCAAAAATACTTAATTCATAGACATTATTTTTCATAGGAGCAATAGCATAAAGTTCATCATTTTTGGATATTGTGCACTTGCCTTGTTCGAAATGGACTGCGAAACCACGTTTGTCCAAGGCTGAAACACTGAGCATATTGCAAACAGCTTGAGGTAACAACAAAAGATCGTTTACTACATTTTCCTAAACAGAGCTGAAACTTGGAATTCCAGGAGTCGGCTTGTCCCAGCTCAGGAGGTTTTCGCTGTCCGCCCCCGCTCCGCCAATCAGACCAAAACCACCTGCAGCCCTTTTCTCTTCTTTTCTTTTGCTGAGCTACGACTTTCAGAGGCTGAGAGGCTGAGCTGAACTATCGAGCCAGCCAAATTGAAACAGCCAGACCCACCAGACATACTAACTGTCCTGAGACGCAGGAACACCGAATGGTGGGGGTGTTCGGCGTCAAAAGACCAGCCAGGTGGGGAGCTGCAGCAGGAGGAGAGAGAGGAGACAGGGGGCTATGGAAAAACAAAGAGGCCAAGGAGGAGAATACTATTATGACCATCAAAGGAACATACTGTGGCTGCATGGAGGCTCTGAAGGTCTGGAGGTCTGGAGGTACTGTAAGAGTGGATGGGACAAGAGAGAAGGAAGATCTGGAAACATCGACATCAAGGAGTTTGAGAGACAGAGAAATTAATTTAACAACCAGCATACTTGGGATAAGGACACTCTACCCCCCCTTCTTTGATGAGGGGGGGAGATATAGAATGACTCTTGACTCTGAACAATCTTTGACTCTTCCACCTGAGACTTTGGCTCTTTTGTCATTTGCTGCTGACTGGATCTATTTTAACCAACTGAATTGCTGCATTATTACCTATATTTTATATATTCTATTTTTTCTATTTGTATCTATTATCTTTTTATTAGTATTTTAATCTTAATATTTTTAATTATAAATTGATTCATATTTTAACTAAATTATTGGGGGGGGTGTTTTAGTGATGGATAATTGGGGTGGGTGTAGTGTGTATGGAGCGAATGATTGGTATGGATGGGATGGGTGGGATGGGTGGGGTCACAGTATGGGTGAGATGAATGGGAATGATGTAAATAATATATTTGGCCTACCTGGCACTGGAGAGGCAGGAGGGGGAGGGACATCTATCTCTGGGGTGACAGAGGGTCAGGATATTTCAGTGTTGCTGGGGAGAGGCAGATATGGTGGGAGCCACGGAGTTAGCCGTTCCAGGGGAAGGAGGGATCGTTGCTTAATAACGATCCCTTGTTCCGGCTCCGTGAGCTCAACCCAGAATACTGGTGACGAGTGTAAGTCTGGCCCTGGGCTCAGGTTGCTGCTGCTCAATGCCAGGTCGGTGGTAAATAAAGCTCTCCTCATCCGGGATTTGATCCTGGATGAGGAGGCCGACCTGGCATGTGTAACTGAAACCTGGCTGGGCCCAGAGGGAGGAGTTCCTCTCTCTGAAATTTGCCCAGCCAGGTTTCAGATATGGCATCAACCTCGACCCCGGGGAAGGGGGGGAGGAGTGGCTATTATAGCCAGGGAGAGCTTTTGCCTGCGTAGACTCGTTGCTCCGGAGATTGCGGGTTGCGAGTCCCTCCTGGTGAAGTTGGACTTAGGGGTTCAGGTGGGCTTGTTTCTCACGTACCTGCCTCCCAGCTGCGTGGCACAAGCCCTGCCTGTGCTGCTCGAGGAGGTAGCCGGGCTGGCGGTGGGGTTCCCTAGACTTATTGTTTTGGGAGACCTCAACCTGCCGTCGCTCGGCGAATCCTCTGGATTGGCACAGGAGTTCATGGCCACCATGGACCTGACTCAAGTAGTACAGGGTCCGACTCATGAGGGGGGACATGCACCCGACATGGTATTCCTCTCTGAGCAACTGAGTAATGGTCTGAGACTAAGGGGCTTAGAAGTGCTGCCTGTGTCATGGTCAGACCATTTTCTACTGCGGCTTGACTTCCTGGCTCCAATCCTCCCCCGCAGGGAGGCGGAATCGATTAAGTTGTTCCGCCCCAGGCGCTTGATGGATCCAGAAGGTTTTCAGAAGGCGCTTGGGGTTCTTCCAGATTCCTCCTATTGGGGCATCAGAGTCCCATTTTGACTGCCCCCATATTTGGTTTCTACCTCTGCTCTTTTGTGTCCTTTTTTCTTCCAATTTTGTGGATTCTCCTGAGATTTCAGTTGGGAATCAGCTTCTAAACCTTCGTCTCCCTCTCACTTCGGCTTCACTTCCAAGCCCTGTGGACGAGGCAAGCTGTGGGTCCTTGTGAGGGGCAGCTCATCCCTGCCCAGAAGCCCTCATCAGGGTGTTGTGGACCATGGACCAAGAATCCTAGTTTCTCTGGAGAGAATTGTCCCCTAAGCCAGGCTTGACTTCTAAGGTGCACCCTTCCCTCCTTGGGTGGTTCCCTTTGGGGAGAAGAGAAACCCCCCTGTGCCCCCATCTCTGGGGCTCCCACTGGGCACTCCTGCTCCCAGTCTCTGGGCCTGGATTCCAGGGAGTTTATCCTCCCTCCCCGCAGGAAAGAAGGGGAAAAGGTCCATGGGGAGGAAACACGCGGCTGCTGTCCAAAGGAAGAGGGAGACACTGAGAAAAATCTGCCCTTTTATATCAAGAGAAATGAACGTTCGCAGCAGAGAAGACAGTCGGAAGCCTCCTGAGGTAAATCTCACACAGCGCCCAGAGGGAAAAGGCGGGGAAAGGGGACACGCCCCCTTCCCACCCCCAGCAACCAATCAGCGCAGATCCCCTCAGGCAGTAGCCCGCCCTCCCTCAGCTAACACGGGGTGTTGGGGACCTTTGTGCACTTTCCTTCTCCAGCCATGAAATTCCCTCTCTTCGCATTGAAAGTCTGAGCTGAGATTGAATTGTCAGGCGCGTCTCTTTCCCGCCATTCCTCCCATGCGGGCACTTTGCCCCAAATCCACCAGGGGGCGATGTCTGCCCAGGGAAAGAAACTCCCCATTGGCCCACCGGAGGGCGAACGTCACGGGGGGGATTTGCAGAGGAGGCTGAGAAGGAAGTGACATCACTGAGTCTTGCCGCTCTAGGACGCCCCACTCGCTCTCCTTCAACCCTGGTGCCGCGTGAGAGCGAGAGCCGGGCGGGGAAACCCCCAGACGTGTCCCAGGTGAGGGGGGGGCCCTTCCCGGTGCCCATGTTCCCCTGCCGCCCTCTCCCTGCAGGGGAAGCGGAAGAGGCGGGATTCGCCCCAGGCTCCCCGAGGGCCCGATCCTGTCTCTGGCCTCTGCAGCTGCCTCCTTCCCGGCCCTGCTCGGGGGACCTGGGCCCTGCGCTGGGATGAGCCTCTTGGGGCTCCGGGCAGGTTGGGGGAAGGTCGCTCAGGGGCTGAATTCCACCTTCTCATTCTGGGCCTTTGTTTTTCCTTCCACCTCAGAGACAGAAACCGGAAGCCATTTGGGGTCTTTGCAAGGCCCCATTTTCTCCTGGGGGAAGAAAAAAAGAGCGGAATCACCAGGAGGGATCCGTCCTGTGTTCCCAGAAATGGTCCCGTGAAGGAAAAGGCCTCTGGAGACCCACAAGAGTCCTTGGAGCCCTTTGGAGTTGCTCTGCAGGACAGAGAAAGGATGGAGACCCCACCTGTTGCAAAGGGGGGAAGCGGAAAAGGCCCTGCAGCCGCTCAGCCTGGGAAGGGGGGGAAGCTCTGGACAAGACCCGGGCAGAAGATCCTGGAGGAAGAACCCATCCTCCCTTCAGAAGTTCAGCCCTGGAACTCCATCCAATACCGGGAGGCTGAGGGTCCCCGAGGACTTTGCAGCCGACTCCACGACATTTGCAGGCGATGGCTGAGGCCAGAGAAGCACACGAAAGCCCAGATGCTGGACCTGGTGGTTCTGGAGCAGCTCCTGTACCTTCTGCCCCCAGAGATGGAGGGCTGGGTGCGGGAGTGTGGAGCAGAGACCAGCTCCCAGGCGGTGGCCCTGGTGGAAGGCCTCCTCCTGAGCCAGGCGGAGGAGCAGAAGGAGCAGGTCCAGTTGCAGGTGAGACACTTTTGGGAGCTCAGAAAACAGTAGAGAACGTGGTTGAATACTTCACCCCTCCTTCCCAAACTTCTCTGGCCTTCATCACATGTGGCGGTTCTCAAATTCTTGTAGGACATTGTTCCGTTCTTTCACTCAATCTCACGGGTGGATATTGGGGGCTTTGATGTTGTGTTGTGAATCTGGGAATCCGCTTTGTGTTGTGTGATGTACATTAATTCTGCTTCTTTTTCCCTTCCTCCTGTTTGAAGTGCTGCACTGTGGAGATGAGAGATCCTGAGGGAAAGAGGAATCCATCAAATCCCCCTGAGGAACCAATTTCCTGGAGGATCCCTTCGGAAGATCCACGTCAGGACACCACAGAAAGTAATGGAAGACCCTCCGATGACCCATCTGTCCTACCTCTCTCTCTCTTCTCCTCCTATTTTGTTAATTATGCATTTTGAAATTATTTATTCCTTACAGAGAGACAAAGAATGAATCTTTCTGGTTCTTGTGACGGAGATGAAACAGCGGTTGAACCTCCAAACCAAGTAAGAAAGGGAAAAGCTATGAGATCCCTATTCTCCTCTCAGGAAGTGAAGCGGGTGTGCAGAGGGCTCTCTCCTTCCATTTCCCCCCCTTGTTTGGCCCGGATTATTTTTGTGTTCTCCCACAACATGGAGAGCAGAACAGCAGGTTCAAGGTCCTTTTAGCCAGCACAGCTTCCTCTGGTTGTCTTCTTCTGCTAGGTATTCTTCCAACCTTTAGAGTTTACAAGAAGCAATTTTTAAAAAGTCCTTCAATAAATAAGAATAAATATACACAAAACAAATACAAAATAATTTCCAGTCCTGTGATTTGCGCCTTGATTAGGAGATCAAACATTCCCGCCTTGCAAAAGCTGAGAAATGATTTTCCCAGGGAATTTTCTCTCTGTTTTCTTCCTTTCAGCCAATGGGTCACACTACTAGATCAATCAAAGATAGACAGGGCAATAGATCACTTGATCCAGAAGTGGGATTACTTTAGTGAAAGGCACTGAAGGTTTTGCAGGATCAATGAACTTGATAAAGCAATGTTCATATTTGCCCATTCTCTCACCTGAACCTACAACTTCTGTGATGCACAACCATTTAATTTGGTGCATCTCTTTGCTGTAGTAATTTGGGAACAATGGAACAGAGTAACAGTTGGTAGGGATCTTGGAGGTCTTCTAGTCCAACCCCCTGCTCAGACAGGAAGCCCTATAACATTTCAGATAAATGGCTGTCCAATTCCTTCATCAACACCTCCACTTTTGGAGCAACCACAATTTCTGGTGGCAAGTCATTCCACTGATTAGTTGTTCTCACCATCAGGAAATTTCCCCTAACTTGTGGGTTGGTTCTCTCCTTGAAAACTTTCCATCCATTGTGTCTTGGACCACTGCTATCATGTCACTCCCTGGTCCTTCTTTTCATGAAAGTAGACACCCCCAATTCCAGCAACGGTAAAACAGCCATGCTTTGACCTCTGGTCCAGTAGTCATTTTTGTTGCTCTTGTCTGCACTATTTCTAGAGTCTCGAGATCTTTCTTACATCTGGCAACCAGTAGTGGAGTCAATATTCCAGGTGTGGTCTTATCAAGGCATTATACAGTGGTACTAACACTTCATGTCATCTTGATTCTATCCCTCTTAATGCCGCCTGTGATTTTTTTGGGTTTTTGGTGGCAACTGTACATTATTTGCTGACTCATATTTAAGTGTTTGTCCACTAGGACTCCATGATCCCTGTTGCACTTACTACTGTTAAGCCAGGTATCACCTCTTCTATGCGAATGCATTTGGGTTTTCTTTCCTAAATGAACGTGGTTACATTTTTCACTGTCGATTTTGCTTTGTCAGATGGGGCCCATATCTGTTGATCCTTCTATATCTCCATCTTATATCCTGGAGTGTTGTTATACCTGTCGATTTGGTCTTGTCTACAAATGTGATGAGTTCCCCTTCTATCCTCTTGTCTAAATGAATGATGAAGATAAACAGATGTTATGAATCCTCCCGTTCTGTTCTTTTCCCCGTGTTCAGGAGAGTCCTGTGTCCTTCGCGGAGGTGGCTGTGTCTTTCTCTGAGGAGGAATGGTCTCAGCTGGATCCTGACCAGAAAGCGCTGCATTCGGAAGTCATGCTGGAAAACCATAGGAACGTTGTCTTTCTGGGTAAGAGTGTGACACCAATCAGAGGTCAAGAAGGAAGATTATAGTTAGTTCTTTATTTAAACAACCAATATAATGAGACATCGTCTCCTGGGAGGGAGAAGGAAAGGATCTGGCCTTCTGGTGCTCCAAGGAAGGAAAGAGTCAATGTCTCTTGGCTTAGATGCTTTATGTGCCATTTCACATCTGTATTTTTCCGTTTCTATTTAAACTTATATGTTGGGTTGTGTAAAAAGAACGAGGTGTGCTTTTGTGTGTCCTCTGGAGGCCATGTGAGAGGAGTGTGTTGTCATTTGTCTCAAACCTCCAAACCTGGGTGAGAACAGAACTTTCCATCGGTTCCTTTGCCTACTTGGGTGCATTTGCAGAAAGAAGAAGCCTAAAGTATTGAGAGATATGAGAAGTCAGTGGTAGAAAACGTAGCACTATTGATCTCATGTGATATCGCACTATAATGCTCTAGGCCTCTGTTCCCGGCTACCCAAGGCCTGCACAAGATCCAGGGCAAATGTTGGCCGAGAGAGGGAAGGTCCCTTCGTCTCCAAAGACTTTTGCCCTGGATCTCGTGGAGTCCTCAGTTCTTAAAGTTCTTCAGTGCCTGAAGGTGTGAGATCACATGATATTAGTAGCCTGGGATCTTGCACTACTGCTCTCGTGTGATCTATCCCTAAAGTACTTTAGATCTCCGCTCTCTGCGAACTGACTCCTGTACCACATCCAGAGTGATGGCAGTTTTCCAATATCTCAGGGGCTTCCACAAAGAAGAGGGAGGCAAACTGTTCTCCAAAGCAGCTGAGGGCGGGACAAGAAGCCACGGGTGGAAACTAATCAAGGAGAAAAGCAACTTAGAACTAAGGAGAAATTTCCTGACAATTAAAACAATGTTGTCATCATTTTCATTTCCCTTTTGCTTTGAAGGTCATAACTGGCAGCAGAATCAAGATCCCTGTGAACTGTTCCAAGTGATCAATGCTAAGGGTGGAATGGAGAAGATCGGAATTGGAATGAAATTCGAAAGCCCTGAGAGAAACCAGTCAAAGAATTGGAATCAGGAAAGCTCATCTTCCACTGATGCTCCGATGCAAAACATTCTTGCCCGACAAGAGAAAATGAAGAAAAAATATATTGGAAAAAGTGTGAAACTAGTTAAAGCTAAAGTAGAAGTAAATGAAAACTATTTAACCCAAAACAAAGGAGAAGATGCTATAAGAAGTCACAACGGGCAAAATTACAATGGCACATCCATTCTTTCTTTTGGAAATAAGTACCATACATCTGAAAAAGCGATTGAGACAAAAGAGAAGCCATATAAATGCATGGAGTGTGGAAAGACCTTTGCTCAAAGTAGTGGTCTTGTTTCCCACAAAAGGACCCACACAGGGGAGAAGCCGTATAAATGCGTGGAATGTGGAAAGACCTTTGCTCAAAGACGTCATCTTATATTCCACAAAAGGATCCACACAGGGGAGAAGCCATATAAATGCATGGAGTGTGGAAAGACCTTTGCTCGAAAGGATACTTTTAGTTCCCATAAAAGGATCCACACAGGGGAGAAGCCATATAAATGCATACAGTGTGGAAGGACCTTTGCTCGACGATATCATTTTATTTCCCATCAGAGGGTCCACACAGGGGAGAAGCCGTATAAATGCATGGAGTGTGGAAAGACCTTTGCTGATAAGAGTACACTTACTTCCCATAAGAGAATCCACACAGGGGAGAAGCCGTATAAATGCATGGAGTGTGGAAAGACCTTTGCTCAAAGAAGTCATCTTATTTCCCATAAGAGGATTCACACAGGGGAGAAGCCGTATAGATGCTTTGAGTGTGGAAAGTCCTTTGCTCATAGCAGTACACTTACTTCCCATAAGATGATCCACACAGGGGAGAAACCATATAAATGCATGGAGTGTGGAAAGACCTTTGCTCAGAATCGTCATCTATCTTCCCATAAAAGGATCCATTCTCTGGAGAAACTGTATAGCAATAGCAATTCCACTTAGATTTATATACTACTCCACAATGCTTTACCACTTTACCTCTGAGCCGTGTACAAAGTCAGCTTATTGTCCCCAGCAATCTGTCCTCATTTTAGCGACCTCAGAAGCATGAAAGGCTGTATCAGCTACTAAAAAAAATGTATAAAATTTGTTTTCAATAAAATGTCAAAAAGATTAAAAAATGCTCCATCCATTTTCTTGCTGAAATATTTTTTCGCATCCAGAATTTGCATTTCTTCCTCAAACAAAGTCACAATTTCACTTTGTAAAACCATTGCCTTTTTATAGCTGGTCCACAAGGATTTTTTTAATGCTCCCAGATGCAAATGGGCTTATGAAAAACAAAACAAAACCCACACTGGAATTATTTGTCTCGATGGCAACAGATTAGATCCCAGCTTTAATTTACAACTAACGAATTGAATGTTCTTCAGCATTATAGAATTAAATTATTAAAACAGTCCCTCAACAAAGAGCAACACTGTTAAGCAAAGTGCTCTGAGATGGAAGGGACATTTTAAGGACCCTCTTGGAGGGCTCACCCAGACACCCCCACCCCTCCCCCGTCAATCCATCTAACAATTGTGCCACTTAGAGGATTTGGTGGAGGAGGAGATCAAGAGGGATCCCGTCCAAAGCTCTCCAGTGATCTTGGGATTTGCCTGATCTCCTCAGCCTCCATCTTGCCCCCACTGTCCCTTCCCCCAAGATCCCCCCCCATTCCTTCCACACTCCATGCTGTTCCCCATCCCAGGTAAGCTGACATCTGGGACTTGGACCCCTCCCCACCTCCTTCCCCAAGAATGTCGGTTCCTTTGCCTAGAAGGAGGTGGCCCAGCTGTAGGCAGAGCCTGGTTTTGGGGTGAGGGTCTCCCTCTGCATTCTCCCAAATCCTCCTCCAGCAAGGATCTTGTTATGGCTTTGGTATCCTGCGATCCAAGGGTTGTCAGGGCTCTGGACACCATCAGTCCCCTTTCCATAAGGGGAACTCCAGGCCCTTCCCGATCCCCCCCCCCAAGAGGAGTTTGAGAAGGAAATGACATCACTATGGCTTGCCACTGCAGGACGCCACACTCAATCTCCTTAACCCCTAGTGTTCGCATGAGACGGAGGATCTGGCGGGAGGATATCCAGGTGATGGGGGTACTCTTCCAGGGTCCCATGTTCCACAGCCTCCCTGTCCCTGCAGGAGGAAGTGGAGTGTGGGAAGGTGGGGCTTTGCGAAGGCCCAGCAGGAGAGGAGAGAAGCTGGGCGAGAAGGAGGAGGCAGGATACGCACCAGGCTCCCCGAGGGCCATTGCTGTCTCTGGAGTGGGAGAGAAGTGGGGCGGCCTCTGCAGCCTCCAGATTTTCTCTGGGATTTGCCTGGTTTATTCCTCGCATTGGTGCATCAGAGTCCCATTTTGATTGACCCCATATTTGGTTTCTCCCTCTGCTGTTTTGTGTCCTTTTTTCTTGCAATTTGGTTGATTCCACCGAGATTTGAGTTGGGAATCAGCTTCTAAACCTTCGTCTCCCTCTCACTTCAGTTTCACTCTCAAGGCCTTTGGATGAGGAGAGGGGGTGGGTTCCCACAGCTGACCTTCTGGGTCCTTGTGAGGGGCAGCTCATCTCCTGCCAGAAGCCCCCACCGGGGTGTTGTGGACCATGGTCTAATGATCCCAATTCCTCTCTGGAGATACCCGTCCCCCTAAGCCAGGCTGGACTTCCAGGGTGCTGCCTTCCCTCCTTGGATGGTTCCCTTTGTGGGCAGAGCGGGAGAGAAACCTCCCTGTGCCCCGATCTCTGGGGCTCCCACTGGGCCCTCCTGCTCCCAGTCTCTGGGCCTCCATTCCAGGGAGTTTTTCCTCCCTCCCCGCAGGAAAGAAGGGAAAAAGGTCCATGTGGAGGAAACACGCGGCTGCTGTCCAAAGGAAGAGGGAGACACTGAGAAAAATCGGCCCTTTTCTATCAAGAGAAATGAACGTTGGCAGCAGAGAAGACAGTCGGGAGCCTCCTGAGGTAAATCTCACACAGCGCCCAGAGGAAAAAGGCGGGGAAAGGGGACACGCCACCTTCCCATCCCCAGCAACCAATCAGGGCACAGATCCCCTCAGGCAGGAGCCCGCCCTCCCTCAGCCACCACGGGGTGTTTGGGACCTTTGTGCACTTTCCTTCTCCAGCCATGAAATTCCCTCTCTTCACATTGAAAGTCTGAGCTGAGATTGAATTGTCAGGCGCGTCTCTTTCCCGCCATTCCTCCCATCCGGGCACTTTGCCCCAAATCCACCAGGGGGCGATGTCTGCCAAGGGAAAGAAACTCCCCATTGGCCCACCGGAGGGCGAACGTCACGGGGGGTTTGCAGAGGAGGCTGAGAAGGAAGTGACATCACTGAGCCTTGCCGCTCTAGGACGCCCCACTCGCTCTCCTCCATCGCTGGTGCCGCGTGAGAGCGAGAGCCCGGCGGGGAAACCCCCAGACGTGTCCCAGGTGAGGGGGGGCCCTTCCCGGTGCCCATGTTCCCCTGCCGCCCTCTCCCTGCAGGGGAAGCGGAAGAGGCGGGGCGAGGGGAGGAGGCGGGATTCGCCCCAGGCTCCCCGAGGGCCCGATCCTGTCTCCGGAGGGGGAGAGAAGCGGAGCGGCCTCTGCAGCTGCCTCCTTCCCGGCCCTGCTCGGGGGACCTGGGCCCTGCGCTGGGATGAGCCTCTTGGGGCTCCGGGCAGGTTGGGGGAAGGTCGCTCAGGGGCTGAATTCCACCTTCTCATTCTGGGCCTTTGTTTTTCCTTCCACCTCAGAGACAGAAACCGGAAGCCATTTGTGGTCTTTGCAAGGCCCCATTTTCTCCTGGGGGAAGAAGAAAAGAGCGGGATCACCTGGAGGGATCCGTCCTGTGTTCCCAGAAATGGTCCCGTGAAGGAAAAGGCGTCTGGAGACCCACAAGAGTCCTTGTACCCCTTTGGAGTTGCTCTGCAGGACAGAGGAAGGATGGAGACCCCACCTGTTGCAAAGGGGGGAAGCGGAAAAGGCCCTGCAGCCACTCAACCTGGGAAGGGGGGGAAGCTCTGGACAAGACCCTGGCAGAAGATCCTGGAGGAAGAACCCATCCTCCCTTCAGAACTTCAGTCCTGGAACTACATCCAATACCGGGAGGCTGAGGGTCCCCGAGGACTTTGCAGCAGACTCCACGACTTGTGCAGGCGACGGCTGAGGCCAGAGAAACACACCAAAGCCCAGATGCTGGACCTGGTGGTTCTGGAGCATCTCCTGTCCCTTCTGCCCCCAGAGATGGAGGGCTGGGTGCGGGAGTGTGGAGCAGAGACCAGCTCCCAGGCGGTGGCCCTGGCGGAAGGCCTCCTCCTGAGCCAGGTGGAGGAGCAGAAGGAGCAGGTCCAGTTGCAGGTGAGACACTTTTGGGAGCTTAAAAAACAGTAGAGAACGTGGTTGAATTCTTCACCCCTCCTTCCCAAACTTCTCTGTTGTTCATCACATGTGGCAGTTCTCCAATTCTTGTAGGACATTGTTCCGTTCTTTCACTCAATCTCACGGGTGGATATTGGGGGCTTTGATGTTGTGTTGTGAACCTGGGAATCCGCTTTGTGTTGTGTGATGTACATTAATTCTGCTTCTTTTTCCCTTCCTCCTCTTTGAAGTGCTGCACTGTGGAGATGAGAGATCCTGAGGGAAAGAGGAATCCATCAAATCCCCCTGAGGAACCAATTTCCTGGAGGATCCCTTCGGAAGATCCACGTCAGGACACCACAGAAGGTAATGGAAGATCCTCCGATGACCCATCTGTCCTACCTCTCTCTCTCTTCTCCTATTCTGTTAATTATGCATTTTGAAATTATTTATTCCTTACAGAGAGACAAAGAATGAATCTTTCTGGTTATTGTGACGGAGATGAAACAGCGGTTGAACCTTCAAATCAAGTAAGAAAGGGAAAAGCTATGAGATTCCTATTCTCCTCTCAGGAAGTGAAGCGGGTGTGCAGAGGGCTCTCTCCTTCCATTTCCCCCCCTTGTTTGGCCCGGATTATTTTTGTGTCCTCCCACAACATGGAGAGCAGAAGAGCAGGTTCAAGGTCCTTTTAGCCAGCACAGCTTGCTCTGGTTGTCTTCTGCTAGGTATTCTTCCAACTTTGAGTTTACAAGAAGCAAGTTTTACAAAGTCCTTCAAGAAATAAGAATAAATATACACAAAACAAATACAAAATAATTTCCAGTCCTGTGATTTGCGCCTTGATTAGGAGATCAAACATTCCCGCCTTGCAAAAGCTGAGAAATGATTTTCCCAGGGAATTTTCTCTCTGTTTTCTTCCTTTCAGCCAATGGGTCAGACTACTAGATCAATCAATGATAGACAGGGCAATAGATCACTTGATCCAGAAGTGGGATTACTTTAGTGAAAGGCACTGAAGGTTTTGCAGGATCAATGAACTTGTTAAAGCAATTTTCTTTTTTTTCTTTTTTTAAATAGTTTATTGGTTTTTTAAGAAAAGAAAAAAAGAAAAGGGGGGGGAAATAGGGATACAAAAAGTAAGGGGGATACAGAACAATAGACATGTTTCAACATAAAATATATAACTTATTATGTATCAGTTTTAAACATTCAACTGTGCATCATGTTATACCTAATATTTAATGTTTTATGGTTTCGTATCTATAGATTTAGTTAGCGATATATTAGTATGGTTAGATAAGATAAGATGGGATTTGGGTGGGGAAAGGGAGGGGGGTGGTACCTGCAGTATAGCAGGCGTATGTAGTTTAACGACATATTATTAAATTAGTGTTGTGGCCGTGGGTGTGTATATTGAGGATAGTTGTATGTTACATTGTTAGTAATTTATAGATAGGTATCAGGGGAATTGAACTCAGACAGAACATCTAGTTTGTATTTGTATCTCCCGAGTCCGCGGAGAGGGGCGGCATACAAATCTAAATAATAAAATAAATAAATAAATTTGGTCTATGTTTTTGTTGTATTTGTTTTTCCTTTGGTGCAGAGTAAGGGGTTTTCAGTTGGTTTCTGTTTTATTGTGATTAGTGCTGGATAGCCATCTCTACCACTTCTCCCAGGCCTTGTAGGACTCAGATTCATTCTTATTTTGTATTTCCATTGTCATTTTGGAGAATTCCATGATTTTGCTAATAATAGTTAAAGTTGTGGGGATGATTTTTTCTTTCTATTGTTGGGCGTATGTTAGTCTGGCGGCAGTCAATATTTGTAGGATAAGATATCTGTCTTCTTTGGTAGTTTTCTGTCTGAGGACACCTGGGAGAAACAGTTCGGGTTTGGTTGTAATCTTTTTCGATATGACTTGGTCTATTATTCTTTTAATTTCTGTCCAGAATTTTTTCTCTTTGCACTTCCAACATAGGGGTGATATATTTGGGTACATTTTTGACAGTGTGGCATTTACAGATGCCATCTGTAAATCATTTTGTAGAGGTTTTCTTTGTAGGATATCGCAGGTGTCAGCTTATAATTAATTGTGAATATTTGTTTCCCATTCTGTAAGGTTTATTGTATATCCAAAGTTTTGTGTCCATGCTATCGTACATCCTTTGACTATTTCTTCTATGGTGTCTTGTTTTAGTAGATAGGTGTAGAGTTTGGAAATTATTTTTATGTTGGGTCCAAATAGTATTAAATCGAGGGGGTTGGTATTTTGAAACCCAAAAGTGTTTTTATGGTATTTGTATTTAGCGTTTATCTGAGTGTATGTGAACCAATCTATGTGTATTCCATTTTCTTCTATCTGTTGTCTAGTTAAGATGTTGTCGTTGGAATCAAGTAGGTTATTATTTTTGGAGTGGAAAAGGCAGTCGAATAGGTGTAAAATTCATTTGGGGATAGCCATTTCGGAATTGCTATGTAGTAGGTTTTTTTAATTTGGTGCCATATTGATATTAGAGTATTTCTTATATAATGAGTTTTAAAGTGTTTTGGTATTTTGTTTGGTTCCATCATTAAAAATGGATGCCATCCTGACTGTATGTTAAATCCTTCCAATGTGAGCAGTCTTGTATTTTGGAGAGTTATCCAATCTTTGATTTTGGTCATAATCGTGGCTTGATAGTATAGATAGAAATTGGGTAGGCCAAAACCACCTCTAGACCTATGGTCTTGGAGTTTTTTTAGTTTTATTCTTGCCTTCTGTTTTGTCCAAATGAATTTTCGAATGAATTTATGGAGATGTTCAAAGAATGATTGGTTTAGTTTAGTGGGGGCTACTTGAGATAAATATCTAGGAAGGATATTTGATTTGATTGCGGCAATGTTGCCCATTAAAGATAATTTTAGGTTTGTCCATCTAGCTAGATCTTTTTGTATGTCTTGTGTAAGTTTGTCATAATTGTCTTTTTTTATGGTGTTGTTATGTGCTGAAATTAAGATGACCAGGTACCGTTTATACTCGAGTATAAGCCGAGTTTTTCAGCCCCAAAAATGGGCTGAAAAACCCGACCTCGGCTTATACTCGGGTCACCACAAGAGGGTGCCGGGTGACCACAAGAGGGCGCACCGCGGGAGCCCGGCAGCTGCAAAACACACGTGAGGGGCGAATCGGGGAAACTGCCAGGAGAAAACTCAACCCCTGTAAACCACAAGATTCCTCGAACTTTTATTTTTTTAAAAATGCCGCCCGCCTCAGAGTAAACGCCCCGCGCGTATAATTAAGTGACTGGGGTTTTTTTCATGCGTCAAGAGGAAAGAATTAAAAACCTCGGGAAATAGAGCGCCCTGCTTGTAACCGCCACTAAAGCACACAACCTCCACCCACCTCCACTTCGCCAGCCGCCACACCTTCGGTGCAGTCCGGATAGAAGTGCGGGGCCACATCTTCTCTCCACCCCACCCACCACCACCCAATATCCAAACTCTGTAGTTTTCAGGAGGACGGAAAGATGCTTTTTGGGGCAGAGCACGCCAGTCTCTCTCCGCGCTCCCGTCTAGTGCACATCACCCCCGGGGAGGGCGGGATTGACTCTCCGGCAAACGGTCCGAGCATCCCCCCCCACACCCGTGCATCTGGAGTAAGGCGGCGTCTTTTAACACCCCCCCCCCCTTCAGCCATGCTCGCAAAACCACCCATCCTCCTCCTCCTCCATCCCTCGCCGGGGGGAGACTCCCCTCCTCCGCCCCTTCTCTGACCCTGTAATCCTCGTGGCCGAGGTTTTGCAGGCGCTGTTTGCCTGAGGGGGGCCGGATTTCCACGCCGCCGGCCGGGGGCTCCTTCGGGGTTGCCTCCGCCGGAGAGTGCTGTTGCTGGGGCTCCTGGTGGTCCCGAGATGGGGCGCGGCGGGCTCCACGCTGCCCCACGCTGAGCGCCGCGAAGTCCAACGTCTTGCTCTCGAAGGCGCCCTCCACGTTGCAGAACATCCCGCCATACTTCTGGCGGGGCACTTGGTCGGCGGTGCCCGGGCGCGCCAGGTAGACGGGCAGATCTTCCTCCCCCGCCGCCGCGGGATCCGGCCACTCCCGGCCTCTCCGCCCGCTGTGAGAAGACATGGCCAGGAGTCATTGGGGTAAGTCAAGCCGGCGACTCCGTCTGCGAGGCAGAGAAAGAAGGGCGGGCGGGAGGGAGGGAGGGAGACTTCCCGGGCGCCGCTGGCTCGGCTCAGGCGCGGAGTGACTGATGACTGAGAGAGAGAGAAAAGGAGCGCCTGCTGGGAGGGAGGGCCGACAGGAGCTCCAAGAGAGAAGTAAAACGGGGCTCCGAGTGACGCAGCAAAGTTGAGGAACAGACGATGCGAAGGTGGGGGGGGGGGACTCATGAAGCAGGAATCCCCTCCCCTCTGACTTCCCATCGTCTGTTCCTCTCTCGCACGCCGTCGGAGCAGTTGGCTGGCAACTTTGCTGCGTCACTCGGAGCCCCCTTTTACTTCCCTCTTGGAGCTCCTGTCGGCATCTTTCAGCTGCCTTCCCTTCCCCAGGTCCAGCAAAGTTTCCAGCTTGTACAATTACTGCACTAATTCCCTGATTAGATTTTGAGGTAAGTTCTCTCTCTGCTTTTTTTCAAAGTCTCCTTTCTATAGAACTTTGATAAAGTTCCCCCCTCCCTCCCCCCTCTCTCTCAAGAGACACAGAGAGCGAGACAGAGAGAGAGAGAGAGAGAGAGAGAAGGAAGAAGGGTAGAAGAAAAAGAAAAAGGAATTGAGTACTTTTTAAGGGCTTTGTTGGATTCATTCTGTAGATTTGTTATGGTACAAGCAATATACAATCGTACTAATTTTAGCCTGCCAGTAGATTGTAAAAATAAGATACATTATGCTGCTTTCTTCTACCCCATAGAGATTCATGAATACTTAACATGTTTAGCATTTCTGTACTCACTTAGCATTAAGTTTTAGTGTTAAAATAATATTAATATTTACCTCTTGGATTTAAATCTATTGTTATTTCTGTGTGGATTTACCTCAGAATAAGTCTCAGTTTTTTGGGAACTTGCTGATAGATATGCTTAAAACTGCAGTCCATCTGTGCAGTTGCCTGTAAGTAAGTCCTATTGAAATCTGTAAGGCTTAACTCAGAATAAAGAGTTGATTTAATATGCAATCCTGTACATAAATTTACTCAGTAATTAACTTGGTTGCATGGCTTGGGGTAGTTTGGTAGAATGTTATGCAATTTTTATGTCTCTGAAAATCTTTTATTCTTAGATGGGAAAAAGAATTTTGTGAAATTATTGTGCAATTTGAATTTGAAAAAATATTGTTTTGTTCTTCTCTCTACTTTATCATTGGATTATAGAGAGAAAAATTAAGTCTCTAAAATCCTGTTTTGAGGAATTTTGACTCATAGGTTTTAGCTTGGTTGCTGATTGAACTACTTTTTTTACTTTTTAATTTATTTAATTTTATTTAATTTATTGTAAATATCAGATTGCTTTTATTTACCCACTTTGAAATAAATATTGTTTACCCTCTTTAAAATAAATATTCTAAAACATTTAATCTACCGATGTCTCATTTAATGTAATTTTATTGGTTTCCATTTTTATAAGTTACCAGTAACCACTGCATTTTCTAACCTCGGCTTATACTCGGGTCAATAAGTTTTCCCAGTTTTTGTGCCAAAAAATGGTGCCTCGGCTTATACTCGGGTCGGCTTATACTCGAGTATATACGGTATTTAATTTTTTCCACAATTTTTAGATTAAGAGCTTGTTGTAGTAGGGAATTTTGTTTTTCTGTCATGTTTTTGGTTATAATTTTGGTTTTATCTACATTAATTTTGAGACCAGTTATTTCCCCAAATCTGTGAAGTTCGTCCAATAAGATATGAGCTGATTTGAGTGGATCTTGAATTATGAATAACATGTCGTCTGCAAAGGCTTGAAGTTTGAAGTGTTCTTTTTTTATTTCGATTCTGTGTATTTGTCTATTATTTCTTACATATTTTAGTAATGTTTCCATGGCAAGTATGAATATTAGAGGTGCCAGAGGACATCCCTGACGTACACCTCTCATTACTGTTATTTCTTCTGTAATAGATTTGTTGAAGAGTATTTTAGCTGATTGGTGTGAATAAATAGATTTAATTAAATTAAGGAAATTATTGCCAAATTTCATATGTTCTATTTGTGCGATGAAATATTCCCAATACTGTATAAAGAATCAAAAGCTTTTTTTAGATCTATAAATATAAGGGCCATTGGTTTGTCGGGGTTTTTATTGTAATATTCTAGGGTGTTAAGTATGGTCCGAGTGTTATTACTAATATTCCTTGCTGGTAGAAATCCATTCTGGTCTGAGTGAATAATATTTATACTTTCCTGCTCAGGCAGGGGGTTGGACTCGATGACCTAACGGTCCCTTTCAACTCTATTAATAAATAAATAAATATTTAGAATCTTTTTAAAACGTTCTGCAATTATTGTCGAAAATATTTTATAGTCTGTATTTAGTAAAGAGATTGGTCGGTAATTTTCTAGGTATTTTTAAACTTTATTTTCTTTCGGAATGATAGTGATGTAAGCTTCGGACCATGTTTTGGGAAGGTTGCCTTGAAGTAAGGCTTCGTTGTATACTTTTAACATACGTGGTTCTAATAAGTCCTGGTGGTGTTTATAAAATTCCGGGGGGATTCCATCTGGCAACCTGTAGTGGAGTCAATATTCCAAGTGTGGTCTTATCAAGGCATTATAAAGACTTCATGTCATTTTGATTCTATCCCTCTTAATGCCGCCTCTGATTTTGTTGGGTTTTGGGTTTTTTGGTGGCAACTGTACATTATCTGCTGACTCATGTTTAAGTGTTTTTCCACTAGGACTCCAAGATCCCTGTTGCACTTACTACTATTAAGCCAGGTATCACCTCTTCTATGCGAATGCATTTGGGTTTTCTTTCCTAAATGAACGTGGTTACATTTTTCATTGTTGATTTTGCTTTGTCAGATGGGGCCCATATCTGTTGATCCTTCTATATCTCGATCTTATATCCTGGAGTGTTGTTATTCCTGTCGATTTGGTCTTGTCTACAAATGTGATGAGTTCCCCTTCTATCCTCTTCTCTAAATGAATGATGAAGATAAACAGATGTTATGAATCCTCCCGTTCTGTTCTTTTCCCCGTGTTCAGGAGAGTCCTGTGTCCTTCGCGGAGGTGGCTGTGACTTTCTCTGAGGAGGAATGGTCTCAGCTGGATCCTGACCAGAAAGTGCTGCATTCGGAAGTCATGCTGGAAAACCATAGGAACGTGGTCTCTCTGGGTAAGAGTGTGACACCAATCAGAGTTCAAGAATGAAGATTATAGTTAGTTCTTTATTTGCAGGCAGAAGTGGAAAGTTTGTCCCAGCCACGTGCTGTAATGCAGCCATGTGTGCAGCCTCCACTTCCACAGCGCCCCCCGAGGAGGAGGGCTGTTTGGACAACTGTTGGTTCAGGAAGATTACGTGCAGTTGAACAAAAACATAACAATTTTGGTCTCTCTGTATCCAATTCCTATAATGTTCTTGCGTATTTAAATAGTAAGGATGTTGTAGATATTAGCAAGGCCCCTCAGGCGGAGAATGAGGGGATGTTCAAAGGAGAAGTTGTTGTAAATGAGGAGCATAGTGTCACCAAACCAAGTCCAGTTAGTAGAAATAAAGAGAGGACACATGTTCTTGTGGGTGACTCGATTGTCAGAGGTGTTGATTTGGGACAGAGGAAGGATGTGGTGAAGGTGATGAGGTGTCTTCCAGGAGCCACTGCCAGCAGGGACAGGAGGCGGATTACAAACATTGTCAAGGCTGTGAGTAAAGGTAATAATGTTGATGTGGTGGTGCATCTTGGCACAAACGATTTGTCCCAGAGAAATGTTAATGTAGTAAAAAGAGATTTTCAATGTCTAAGTGTGGAGCTGGGTAAAATAACAGATTCAGTGACTTTCTCAGAGGTGTTACCGGTTTGTGGCCAAGAGGGTAAAACAACGTGTATCAGAGAGTTTAATGTGTGGTTAAGGCAGTGGTGTAAAGCTGAAGGTTTTGGCTATGTAAGTCATAATGTCAGTAGGTGGTCTAATAGGGAGTTGTTTAAGAGGGATGGTTTGCATCCATCATACAGAGGTACCCAGGTGCTCGGTGAGGAATTCAGAACTTTTTTGGACAGGCATTTAAACTAGGTAAAGGGGACAGAGATGTAACTGATGTGGGTGATTTCTGTCCCCGACCAATGTGGATAAATCAGTTTTTGGAAGCTTATGAAAAGGGAGCTGTAAATAAAATAGATGTAGTTGTTGATGATAAGGGGCAAACTAATAATGAAAATAATGTTCTTCGGGTAATGTGCACGAATGCTCGAAGCTTGAGCAACAAGCTCTGTGAATTAATGGCCATAATATCTAGAGATAATTTGGATCTGGTTGCCATAACTGAGACATGGTTTAAGGATTCTAATGAATGGGAAATATCCATACCAGGATATACACTGTATAGGAAGGATAGAATAGAGAGAAAGGGAGGTGGAGTAGCCATTTATGTTAAAGAAAGTCTAAAAACAACACTAATTCAAAATACATGTCAAGATCTGGAGACCCTCTGGATTTGCATGCAAAATAAAGAAGGTTCTGTCATTAGAATTGGGGTGATCTATAGGCCTCCAGGGCAATCTGAGGAACATGACAACAAGATGGTGGATGAGATTACCCAAATGGCACTAAAGGGAGATATTGTGGTTATGGGTGATTTCAACATGCCTGATGTTGACTGGAATATCCCCAGTGCCCTTACATGCAAAAGTAAGAATATAGTAGAGGCCTTTACAGGAGCAGCTCTGGCACAGCTGGTTAAGACACCAACTAGAGGGGAGAATATTCTAGATTTAGTTTTTAAAAATGGGAATTGGGTTTCAGAGGTCAAGGTGGGAGAAAATTTAGGGTGCAGTGACCATCTATGTTTGTGGTTTGATGTAAAAACTGATTGTGAGCAATCCTATACTGCAACCAAAGTATTGGATTTCAGAAAAACAAATTTTAATGCAATGGGGGAATATTTAAATAATGAATTAAAGGGGAGGGATAAAATGGCAGGAGCGAGCACCCAGTGGACTGTATTAAAAAAGGCCATCTTAAAAGCCACTGGATTGTATGTAAGACAAATAACTAAAGGTCTTCGGAGAGGGGCGGCATACAAATCTAAGTAATAAATAAATAAAATAAATAAATAATAAATAAAAGGAAGAAGAAACCGCTATGGTTTAGCAATGATGTAATGGCTCTAGTCAATGAAAAAAGCTGCCTATAGGAGGTATAAAGAGTCTGGAAGTATAGCTGATAGAGAGGTGTATAAAATGAGACAGAAGGAGGCGAAACAGATAATATATGCTGCTAAAGCCTCAAAAGAGGAAGAAATAGCAAAATCTGTAAAGAAGGGGGATAAAACCTTCTTCAGATATATTAGTGATAGGAAGAAGAAAAACTGCAGCATCACAAAGCTTAGTACCGGGAATAATACATGCATTGATGAGAATAAGGAGATCGCTGACCATTTCAATAGCTACTTCTGTTCAGTTTTCGCAAAAGACACCTTATAAAATAATACTATAGAGGGATATAGCATTGCTTCCAGCTGTACGGATTCAGCTCCAGTGATCTTAGAAGTTGATGTCTTAGAAGAACTTGAAAGATTAAAGATAAATAAGGCAATGGGTCCAGATGGCATCCACCCCAGAGTTCTTAAAGAACTCAGATCTGTCATTGCTACCCCCCTGACTGATTTGTTTAACCAATCCCTGTTAACAGGAGATGTTCTTGAGGATTGGAGAATGGCCAGTGTTGTGCCTATCCACAAGAAGGGCAGTAGAGAAGAAGCTGGTAACTACAGGCCAGTTAGCTTGACATCAGTTGTAGTTAAAATGATGGAGACTCTACTCAAAAAGAGGATAAATCAGCATCTAAAAAACAATAACTTATTGGACCCAAATCAGCATGGCTTTACTGAAGGCAAATCATGTCAGACTAATCTCATTGATTTCTTTGACTATGTCACAAAGGTGTTGGATGAAGGTGGTGCCGTGGATATTGCCTATCTGGACTTCAGCAAAGCCTTTGATACGGTTCCACATAAAGAGCTGATAGATAAATTAGTGAAGATTGGACTTAATCCCTGGATAGTTCAGTGGATTTCAAGCTGGCTGAAGCGTAGACATCAGAGAGTTATTGTTAATGGCGAGTATTCTGAGCAGAGACAGGTTACAAGCGGTGTGCCACAAGGGTCTGTTCTGGGTCCTATTCTTTTTAATATGTTTGTGAGTGACATAGGGGAAGGTTTGGTAGGGAAGGTTTGCCTATTTGCCGATGACTCTAAAGTGTGCAATAGGGTTGATATTCCCGGAGGGGTCTGTAATATGGTAAATGATTTAGCGTTGGCCGAGAGAGGGAAGGTCCCTTCATCTCCAAAGACTTTTGCCCTGGATCTCATGCAGTCCTCAGTTCTTAAAGTTCTTCAATGCCTGAAGGTGTGAGATCACATGATATTATTCACCTGGGATCTTGTACTACTGGTGTCGTGTGATCTATCCCTAAAGCACTTTAGATCTCCGCTCTCTGCGAACTGACTCCTGTGCCACATCCAGAGTGGTGGCAGTTTTCCAATATCTCAGGGGCTGCCACAAAGAAGAGGGAGTCAAACTGTTCTCCAAAGCAGCTGAGGGCGGGACAAGAAGCCACGGGTGGAAACTAATCAAGGAGAAAAGCAAGTTAGAACTAAGGAGAAATTTCCTGACAGTTGAAACAATTGATCAGTGGAACAGCTTGCCTCCAGAACTTGTGAATGCTCCAACACTGGAAGTTTTTAAGAAGATGTAGGATAACCATTTGACTGAAGTGGTGGAAGGCTTTCCTGCCTAATCGGGGTGAGGGGGTGGACTAGAACACCTCCAAGGTCCCTTTTCTTTTTCTATTCCATTCTTTAATTCAAAACTGGCTCTGAGTGAGATTTGCAGATAGATAGATGGATGGATAGATAGATTATAAAGAAAGAGACATCTAAATATTTTCAAAGCTTTCATAACTCATGAATATAGAAATCATAATGTCTATATCACAACACTGTGAGCATGCAGTCATAGAAACATAGAAGACTGACGGCAGAAAAAGACCTCATGGTCCATCTAGTCTGCCCTTTTACTGTTTTTTGTATTTTATCTTAGGATGGATATATGTTTATCCCAGGCATGTTTAAATTCAGTTACTGTGGATTTACCAAGCATGTCTGCTGGAAGTTTGTTCCAAGGATCTACTACTCTTTCAGTAAAATAATATTTTCTCATGTTCCTTTTGATCCTTCCCCCAATTATAATCTTTCCCCTCATCAGAACCTCCTGAGAAGGGCGTTATAGAAAACTAATAAATTATTATTTATTATTATTATTATTATTATTATTATTATTATTGTTGTTGTTGTTGTTATTATTATGCAAACATACAACCTAATGGAATTTTGGACAAATTCAGAAGTAAATTCACTGGACGTTCTACATTTTTGTCTAACCTTGTCATCATTTTCATTTCCCTTTTGCTTTGAAGGTCATAACTGGCAGCAGAATCAAGATCCCTGTGAACTGTTCCAACTGATCAATGCTAAAGATGGAATGGAGAAGTTTGGAATTGGAATGAAATTCGAAAGCCCTGAGAGAAACCAGTCAAAGAATTGGAATCAGGAAAGCTCATCTTCCACTGATGCTCCGATGCAAAACATTCTTGCCCGACAAGAGAAAATGAAGAAAAAATATATTGGAAAAAGTGTGAAGCTAGTTAAAGCTAAAATACAAGTAAATGAAAACTATTTCACCCAAAACAAAGGAGAAGATGCTATAAGAAGACACAATGGACAAAATTACAATGGGACATCCATTCTTTCTTTTGGAAATAACTACCTTACATCTCAAAAAGAGATTGATACAAAAGGGAAGCCATATAAATGTTTGAAATGTGGAAAATGTTTTAGAACAAGGGAGAAACTTACTATCCACGAAAGGATCCACACAGGGGAGAAGCCACATAAATGCTTGGAGTGTGGAAAGACCTTTACTCAGAGAAGTCATCTTATTACCCATAAGAGGATCCATACAGGGGAGAAGCCATATAAATGCATGGAGTGTGGAAAGACCTTTGCTGATAGCAGTGCACTTACTTCCCATACGAAGATCCACACAGGGGAGAAGCCGTATAAATGCATGGAGTGTGGAAAGACCTTTGCTGATAGCAGTGCACTTACTTCCCATAAGAGGATCCACACAGGGGAGAAGCCGTATAAATGCGTAGAGTGTGGAAAGACCTTTGCTCATAGCAGTACACTTACTTCCCATAAGAGGATCCACACAGGGGAGAAGCCGTATAAATGTTTGTAGTGTGGAAAGACCTTTGCTGATAGCAGTGCACTTACTTCCCATAAGAGGATCCACACAGGGGAGAAGCCGTATAAATGCATGGAGTGTGGAAAGACCTTTGCTCATAGCAGTGCACTTACTTCCCATAAGATGATCCACACAGGGGAGAAACCATATAAATGCATGGAGTGTGGAAAGGCCTTTGCTCATAGCAGTGCACTTACTTCCCATAAGAGGATCCACACAGGGGAGAAGCCCTATAAATGTTTGGAGTGTGGAAAGACCTTTGGTCGCAAAATTCATCTTACTTCCCATAAGAGGATCCACACAGGGGAGAAGCCGTATAAATGCATGGAGTGTGGAAAGACCTTTGCTAATAGCAGTCAAGTTACTTCCCATCAGAGGATCCACACACGGGAGAAGCCGTATAAATGCATGGAGTGTGGAAAGACCTTTGCTGATAGCAGTGGATTTACTTCCCATAAGAGGATCCACACAGGGGAGAAGCCTTATAAATGCTTGGAGTGTGGAAAGACCTTTGCTAATAGCAGTCATTTTACTTACCATAAAAGGATCCACACAGGGGAGAAGCCGTATAAATGCATGGAGTGTGGAAAGACCTTTGCTCATAGCAGTGGATTTACTTACCATAAAATGATCCACACAGGGGAGATGCCATATAAATGCATGGAGTGTGGAAAGACCTTTGCTCATAGCAGTGCACTTATTTCCCATAAGAGGATCCACACAGGGGAGAAGCCGTATAAATGCTTGGAGTGTGGAAATACCTTTGCTCAAAGCAGTACACTTATTTCCCATAAGAGGATCCACACAGGGGAGAAGCCGTATAAATGCTTGGAGTGTGGAAAGACCTTTGGTTGCAAAAGTCGTCTTATTTCCCATAAGAGGATCCACACAGGGGAGAAGCCGTATAAATGCTTGGAGTGTGGAAAGACCTTTGCTCAGAGAGGTCATCTTATTTCCCATAAGAGTATCCACACAGGGGAGAAGTCCTATAAATGCTTGGAGTGTGGAAAGACCTTTGCTCAAAGCAGTACACTTATTTCCCATAAGAGGATCCACACAGGGGAGAAGCCGTATAAATGCTTGGAGTGTGGAAAGACCTTTGGTTGCAAAAGTTCTCTTATTTCCCATAAGAGGATCCACACAGGGGAGAAGCCGTATAAATGCTTGGAGTGTGGAAAGACCTTTGCTCAGAGAGGTCATCTTATTTCCCATAAGAGGATCCACACAGGGGAGAAGCCGTATAAATGCTTGGAGTGTGGAAAGACCTTTGCTAATAGCAGTCATCTTACTTACCATAAAAGGATCCACACAGGGGAGAAGCCGTATAAATGCTTGGAGTGTGGAAAGACCTTTGCTAATAGCAGTCATCTTACTTACCATAAAAGGATCCACACAGGGGAGAAGCCATATAAATGCATGGAGTGTGGAAAGACCTTTGCTCATAGCAGTCATCTTACTTCCCATCAGAGGATCCACACACGGGAGAAGCTATCTAGTCTATCTATCTAGTCACAAACCTTCAATAAAAACCGAAAATAAATATATAAGAAATATTTTTCCTATGTTTTATATTTTACATTTGGATTACTTGATTGTTCGCATTTGGATTATTTCGTTTGGATTATTGGCTGTTTCGTCGGATTCGTAGCGGAGATACTTTACACTTCGTCTTAAGCTGCGAGAGACAGATCGACTCCATTTTAACACTGGATAATTGAATTGAAATTACTTGGAAAAGTGAGACTTTAGAAATCTTGAGAAGACTAAACTTTACCGTTACTATTCTTGTAACCAACGGGACCTTTTTAAACCTACATTGAAAGTAACTTTCTAAAACAGACTAGATCTTCAATCAACAAAACTATTTTACTACAAGAAGAATATAAGTATATGAATACCAAATAGCTGATTTCTGCTCTTTGTTTCCTACATTTCCAATTTTTAAATTTTTATTACATTTATTCTTGGTTTAACATATGCACTGTTAATAATCCTTGGTTTCCTGCTCCTTTTTAATTAAATCAAAATCCCCCTTCCCAGATTGCTCCCTTTCCTTTATCTTTTTTTCTTTCTTTTCTTTTTTCTCTTTACTCTCTCTCCCCTTTTTAAGTGGTCTTCATATATATTTTTCTTATCTTCTTTTTTTTCTTCTCCACTACTACCGTTTTTTTTTCTGCTGTGCCAAATTGATCTTTTCTTTTTTATACAATTTTTAATTTAGAGTAATAAGATAAATTAAGGTGTTATTTGTTTAACATTATATTGTAATTTTATTTGAAATTCCAGTGTGGTTTGCCTAGGGAACTTATTCTTGCAACTAATTGTGCAGGTTTGGAATTTATAGTGACTCTTTACATACTGCTAATATAAACAATATCAATTTCAAATTTCAAAATGTCAAGTACTTCTTCTCATACTAAAACAGTTAAGAAACAAACGGCTGCTGTATCGTCACCCCAAGGTTCGCCTCACCCCTCCCCTGCACAGCAGGTCTTATCAGTAACCATGTTTACCAAGGAGAAAGAGAAAGAAAAATCACAACAACCTACACTTGTTACAATTCAAGAGACATTGAATGCATTAAAAGATTTTATGCTTCAATCGCAAAATGATGCAACCCAGCAGAGAGAAGCCATAAAAACAGAGATGGCTGAAATGAAAGTAGACACAGGAGAGATGAAGGACCAAATGAAGGAGATTAAACAAACTTTGAAAGAGAGTGAAGATCGAATGAAAACAGTTGAAGAAAAGACGGAGAAAATGGAGAAAACAATGGACTATTTTGATGACAGAGCGGATTCACGTTACAGAAGATATGATGAATCGATTACACATCTGGAAATGCAACGTGCTTCATATGGGCTACGATTTCAAAACATAATAGAAGAGAAAGATGAAGATTTAAAGGCCACTATGGCTGAAACTATTGGAGGAATCCTTCAGATGGATCCCGCAGAAATAATAAAAGAAATCGACGAAGTTTATAGAATTTCAAATAGCTACATACGTCGCCACAACCTTCCAAGAGAGATTCACATCAAATTCGTAAGAAGAACTTTGAGAGATGATGTATTGCACTGGGCAAGAACTGGTCAATTGCAACACAAAGGCAAAGAAATAAAAATATTACAACAAATTCCAAGAAGTGTTAGAGAGAACAGAAGAGATTATCATTTCTTGACCAAAATTTTGATTAAAGAAAATATAACTTTTTGCTGGCTTATTCCACAAGGACTGTCACTGACATGGAAATCCACAAGATATAAATTGGAGAATTTAGATCAAGCAAGAGATTTTTATGAAAATAGTGGAATAAGCCAAATGGAGCAGTTAACAAAAGAATTGACAGCACTACAGGCGGAAGCTATGGGGGCAGTAGCACAAGTGGAGGAGCAGGATCAAGGCGCTAGAAGAAAGCAACCTCAGCGCAAAACCAAAAAATACAATAAATGACTACATTGAGAGACTTAAAAATTTTCTCAGTAAATGTTAATGGACTAAATGAACCAAAAAAAAGAAAGCAAATATTCTCTAAAATCAAGAACCAAAAGGCTCAAATTGTTATATTACAAGAAGTACATATAAAAAAAAGTAATCGGAACTTATTATTAAATACTAAAATTGGAAATATGTATGCTGCGTTAGCAGATCAAAGAAAAAGAGGAGTAGCAATATATGTTGAGAGTTCTATAAATTCCAAACAATTATTTAGCGATGACGAAGGCAGAATTTTGATTGTCCAAGTTAATATTGAACCTAGACCTCTTACCATTGTTTCTATATATGCCCCGAATGAAGATCAAATGACATTTTATAAAAAATTACATCAAAAAATTACAGAATTAAATGTGGAAAATATGTTAATTATTGGAGATTTCAATGCTATAACAAATAGGCAACTAGATCACTCGGGAGGGGGGGAAAATAGCAAAAAAAAAAGAATTTATTACCCTCCACCTTTCAGAAAATGAAAGCAGAATTATTATTGAATGATATTTGGAGGGAAAGACATCCCCAAAAAAGGCAATATAATTTTTACTCTAACCCAGAGACAATCTAAATTAATTAAACAATTAGAAGATAAAGATGGAACAATAAAATATGACATAGAAGGAAAAGCAAATATTGTACAAAATTTCTTTAAAGAATTGTATAAAAATGATAACATAGAGGAAGATGAAGTATTTAAATATTTAGAAAGCTCAGAATTACCCCAACTAACAGAAGAACAACAGGAGAGGATGGAAAGCCTTATAACAATGGAAGAACTCATTATAATTATTAAGAAACAAAAAAATAATAAAGCTACAGGACCAGACGCTATCCCAGCAGAGTGGTATAAAATAGAAAATGAGACATTAAGAAATAATATGTTACAAATTTTTAACGAATGTAGGCTAGATGGCAAAATTCCTAAATCATGGTCTGAATCTTTGATAACTTTAATCCACAAGCCAGACACAGCAATGGAAAAAATTAAAAATTATAGACCAATATCGTTATTAAACGTCGATTATAAAATATTTACTGCAATATATGCAGATAGGTTGAAAATGGTTATAAACAGTAAAATTCATCAAGACCAGAATGGTTTTTTGCCAGGCAGACAGATCAGAAACAACCTTAGAACAATTATTAACATATTAGAATACTATGAACAACACCCAGATAAAACATTATCATTAATGTTTCTAGATGCTCAAAAAGCTTTTGATAACGTTAATTGGACATTTATAAAAATGCAACTAAATAAAATGAGATTTGGTCCTAAATTCGTTAATTTAATAGATGCCATTTACTCAGAACAAACAACTAAAATTATATTAAATAATGAACAATTGGAAACGTTTAAAATAAATAAAGGAGTTCGACAAGGATGTCCCATCTCACCCCTACTGTTCATTATATCCTTAGAAACATTATTAATAAAAATAAGAGCAGATCCAAAGATGAAAGGTTTAACCGTTGGAAAAGAGATATATAAAGTTCAAGCTTTTGCAGACGATCTGACTTTTATAATTGAAGATCCGATAGTGACAGCCCCAAGATTAATTCAGACAATAGAACAATATGGTAAGGTAGCAGGTCTAAAAATAAATAAAAATAAAACACAATTTATAACAAAAAATATGAATAAAGCACAAGAAAGTAATTTAGAACGTATTTCTGGAATTCAGATAGTTAAAAAAGTTAAGTACCCGGAGAGGGGCGGCATACAAGTCCAACTAATAAATAAATAAATAATAAATAAATAAAATATGGCTAACAGCTAAAACAATAACATTAAAAAATGATAATTATATAAAACTAATCACTGAAATTAAAAAAGATTTAGAAATATGGAACAACTTAAAAATATCTTTTCTGGGAAGAATTGCCACAATTAAGATGAACATTTTACCTAAAGTCTTGTTTTTGTTTCAAGTGATCCCAATAAATCCAGGGGCAAACTTTTTTAAAAATTTAACAAATGTGGTTAAAAAAAATTTATGGCAAGGTAAAAAGGCAAGAATAAAGATAAATATGTTAGAAGATATAAAAGAGAGGGGAGGTTTTGCCCTCCCAAATTGGAAATTATATTACCAGGCAGCCGCCTTAACATGGATTAAAGATTGGATAACTTTGGAGGATAAAAGAACATTAAAATTAGAAGGACATGACCTTATGCTTGGCTGGCATGCCTTCGTATGGTACGATAAAGATAAAAATCATTCATATTTTAAAAGACATACATTAAGAAAATATTTATTTGATGTATGGAAAGACATAAAGAAAAACCATTTTCTAACAATTCCTGAATGGGTTGCCCCCTTAGATGCAATAATACATCCAAATTCTATTAAGGATACAAAAATAATAAGATATAAAGAGTTGTTAGATGATCAAATGAAATTAAAAACTAGAATTAAATTACAAGAAGAAGGGACATTAATTGATTGGTGGCACTACGCACAGATTAGATCTAGATACCAGAAAGACAGTATGCTTTATAAAAACAAAAATTTATTAAGTAGTTTAATTACTATCAATCAAAACAGAACAATTGGGAAAATATATAAATACTTGATTGCCCACAAGAATATTGATTTAACTTTAAAAGATAATGTGATACTTTGGTGCAGAAACATAGGTAAAGAAATAGACATAGACACATGGGAGAAAGTTTGGATTCACAACTGGAAAATGACAAAATCAGTGTCTTTAAAAGAAAATCAAATTAAAATGTTTTATAGATGGCATCTCCCACCAAATAGAATAGCAAAAATGTTTCCCAAGACATCTCCGTTATGTTGGAAATGTAAGAAAGAAATAGGATCCTACTACCACCAATGGTGGACACGTGGTAAAGCTAGAATGTATTGGAAAATGATAGAGAAAATGATAAAAGAAATAGTAAAGCAAAATATAGAAATTATCCCGGAGTTTTGTTTATTAGGAATTACTAACCAGGTTTATAAGCAAGAAATTCTATATTTAATTATACATATCCTAACAGCGGCAAGGATTATGTACGCGCAAAATTGGAAAGGGGAAAATATCCCCAAAGAAGAAGAAGTTATTACAAAAATATTAGATTGCGCGGAAATGGATAGGATGACAAGACGCTTAAATGATCAAGAAGAAACGAAATTTTATGAGACATGGAACAAAGTTTATATATGGATAGAGAAGAAAAAAACAATAGAAAACTAAAGTTAAACATAGATGTTTTGGTTGAAATTTTATTTTTTAAGAATAATACTAGAATTAAATCACATCTGATTTTGCTGTGAGCCGCCCCGAGTCTGCGGAGAAGGGCGGCATACAAATCTGATTAAACTTGAAACTAGTCTATATATATAGAATTAATATGATAAGAATGTTTGGTTTTATCTTGGTTAAAATTATTTTCTTACTAATTTTTTTATTAGTCAATCTTGTATTAGTAGTATTCAATTCTGTACTTAATTATGTATTCTTTTTTCTGTATCTGCATTTATACTTTTGAGATAAGCGGGGAAGATACATCCCCACATTCTATGTTTAATGTTTGTAAGTTTGTTTGTCCATTTTAAGAAAATCAATAAAAAAATTATTTTAAAAAATATATTTTATAGTCTACATTTAGTAAAGAGATTGGTCGGTAATTTTCTAGGTATTTTTAATCTTTATTTTCTTTCGGAATGATAGTGATGTAAGCTTCGGACCATGTTTTGGGAAGGTTGCCTTGAAGTAAGGCTTCGTTGTATACTTTTAACATAAGTGGTTCTAATAAGTCCTGGTGGTGTTTATAAAATTCCGGGGGGATTCCATCTGGCAACCAGTAGTGGAGTCAATATTCCAAGTGTGGTCTTATCAAGGCATTATAAAGTGGTACTAACACTTCATGTCATTTTGA
This sequence comes from Erythrolamprus reginae, assembly GCF_031021105.1. Lineage (NCBI taxonomy): Eukaryota > Metazoa > Chordata > Lepidosauria > Squamata > Dipsadidae > Erythrolamprus > Erythrolamprus reginae. Next base: position 419,013 of record NC_091951.1, read on the forward strand.
TTCTATCCCTCTTAATGCCGCCTCTGATTTTGTTGGGTTTTGGGGTTTTTGGTGGCAACTGTACATTATCTGCTGACTCATGTTTAAGTGTTTGTCCACTAGGACTCCAAGATCCCTGTTGCACTTACTACTTGTAAGATCTTGTGAATCCTCCCGTTCTGTTCTTGTTCCCGTGTTCAGGTGAGTCCTGTGTCCTTCGAGGAGGTGGCTGTGTCTTTCTCTGAGGAGGAATGGTCTCAGCTGGATCCTGACCAGAAAGCGCTGCATTCGGAAGTCATGCTGGAAAACCATAGGAACGTGGTCTTTCTGGGTCAGAGTGTGACACCAATCAGAGTTCAAGAAGGAAGATTATAGTTATTTCTTTATTTAAACAACCAATATAATGAGACATCGTCTCCTGGGCGGGAGAAGGAAAGGACGTGGCCTTCTGGTGTTCCAAGGAAGGAAAGAGTCAATGTCTCTTGGCTTAGATGCTTTATGTGCCATTTCACATCTGTATTTTTCCATTTCTATTTGAACTTATATGTTGGGGTGTGTAAAAAGAACGAGGTGTGCTTTTGTGTGTCCCCTGGAGGTCATGTGAGAGGAGTGTGTTGTCATTTGTCTAAAACCTCCAAACTTGTGTGAGAACAGAACCTTCCATCGGTTCCTTTGCCTACTTGGGTGCATTTGCAGAAAGAAGAAGCCTAAAGTATTGAGAGATGTGTGAAGTCAGTCGAAGAAAACGTAGCACTATTGATCTCATGTGATATCGCACTATAATGCTCTAGGCCTCTGTTCCCGGCTACCCAAGGCCTGCACAAGATCCAGGACAAAATGTTGGCCGAGAGAGGGAAGGTCCCTTCGTCTCCAAAGACTTTCACCCTGGATCTCGTGCAGTCCTCAGTTCTTAAAGTTCTTCAATGCCTGAAGGTGTGAGATCACATGATATTATTCACCTGGGATCTTGCACTACTGCTCTTGTGTGATCTATCCCTAAAGTACTTTAGATCTCCGCTCTCTGCGAATTGACTCCTGTGCCACATCCAGAGTGATGGCAGTTTTCCAATATCTCAGGGGCTTCCACAAAGAAGAGGGAGTCAAACTGTTCTCCAAAGCACCTGAGGGCGGGACAAGAAGCCACGGGTGGAAACTAATCAAGGAGAAAAGCCACTTAGAACTAAGGAGAAATTCCCTGACAGTTGAAACAATTAATCAGTGGAACAGCTTGTCTCCAGAACTTGTGAATGCTCCAACACTGGAAGTTTTTAAGAAGATGTAGGATAACCATTTCACTGAAGTGGTGGAAGGCTTTCCTGCCTAATCGGGGTGAGGGGGTGGACTAGAACACCTCCAAGGTCCCTTTTCTTTTTCTATTCCATTCTTTAATTCAAAACTGGCTCTGAGTGAGATTTGCAGATAGATAGATGGATGGATAGATAGATTATAAAGAAAGAGACATCTAAATATTTTCAAAGCTTTCATAACTCATGAATATAGAAATCATAATGTCTATATCACAACACTGTGAGCATGCAGTCATAGAAACATAGAAGACTGACGGCAGAAAAAGACCTCATGGTCCATCTAGTCTGCCCTTATACTGTTTTTTGTATTTTATCTTAGGATGGATCTATGTTTATCCCAGGCATGTTTAAATTCAGTTTCTTCCAAGGATCTACTACTCTTTCAGTAAAATAATATTTTCTCATGATGCTTTTGATCTTTCCCCTCATCAGAACCTTCTGAGAAGGACGGCATACAAAACTAATAAGTTATTACTAATTGTTGTTGTTGTTGTTGTTGTTGTTATTATTATTATTATTATTATTCTAATGCAAACATACAAGCTAATGGAATTTTGGACAAATTCAGAAGGAAATTCACGTGACGTTCTACATTTTGATGGTTTTCTCTAACTTTGTCATCATTTTCATTTCCCTTTGGCTTTGAAGGTCATAACTGGCAGCAGAATCAAGGTCCCTGTGAACTGTTCCAAGTGATCAATGCTAAAGATGGAATGGAGAAGTTTGGAATTGGAATGAAATTCGAAAGCCCTGAGAGAAACCAGTCAAAGAATTGGAATCAAGAAAGCTCATCTTCCACTGATGCTCCGATGCAAGACATTCTTGCCCGACAAGAGAAAATGAAGAAAAAATATATTGGAAAAAGTGTGAAGCTAATTAAAGCTAAAATACAAGTAAATGAAAACTATTTCACCCAAAACAAAGGAGAACATGCTATAAGAAGACACAATGGACAAAATTACAATGGGACATCCATTCTTTCTTTTGGAAATAACTACCTTACATCTCAGAAAGAGATTGATACAAAAGGGAAGCCATATAAATGTTTGAAATGTGGAAAATATTTTAGCAGAACGTGGCAACAAAAGGGAAGCCATATAAATGTTTGAAATGTGGAAAATGTTTTATTAGAACGTGGCAACTTACTATCCACGAAAGGATCCACACAGGGGAGAAGCCATATAAATGCATGGAGTGTGGAAAGACCTTTGCTGTTAGCAGTGCACTTACTTCCCATAGGAGGATCCACACAGGGGAGAAGCCGTATAAATGCATGGAGTGTGGAAAGACCTTTGCTCAGAGAAATCATCTTATTTCCCATAAAAGGATCCACACACGGGAGAAGCCGTATAAATGCTTGGAGTGTGGCAAGACCTTTGCTCAGAGAAATCATCTTATTTCCCATAAAAGGATCCACACAGGGGAGAAGCCGTATAAATGCATGGAGTGTGGAAAGAGCTTTGCTCAAAGCAGTGGATTTACTTCCCATAAGAGGATCCACACAGGAGAGAAGCCGTATAAATGCATGGAGTGTGGAAAGGCCTTTGCTCAAAGCAGTGGATTTACTTCCCATAAGAGGATCCACACTGGGGAGAAGCCGTATAAATGCATGGAGTGTGGAAAGACCTTTGCTCATAGCGGTGCATTTATTTCCCATAAGTGGGTCCACACAGGGGAGAAGCCGTATAAATGCTTGGAGTGTGGAAAGACCTTTGCTCATAGAAGTCAACTTATTCACCACAAAAGGATCCACACAGGGGAGAAGCCGTATAAATACATGGAGTGTGGAAAGACCTTTGCTCGTAGAAGTCAACTTATTTACCACAAAAGGATCCACACAGGGGAGAAGCTGTATAAATGCTTGGAGTGTGGAAAGACCTTTGCTCAGAGAAGTTATCTTATTTCCCATAAGTGGGTCCACACAGGGGAGAAGCCGTATAATCGCATGGAGTGTGGAAAGACCTTTGCTCAGAGAAGTCATCTTATTTCCCATAAGAGGATCCACACAGGGGAGAAGCCGTATAAATGCATGGAGTGTGGAAAGACCTTTGCTCATAGCAGTGTACTTACTTCCCATAAGTAACTTACTTCATTTCATTTCATTTATTTAGATTTGTAAGCCGCCCCGAGTCTGCGGAGAGGGGCGGCATACAAATCTAAATAAATGAAATGAAATGAAATGAAATAACAGGATCCACACAGGGGAGAAGCCGTATAAATGCTTGGATTGTGGAAAGACCTTTGCTCAGAATTGTAATCTGTCTTCTCATAAAAAGATCCACACAGGGGAGAAGCCGTATAAATGCATGGAGTGTGGAAAGACCTTTGCTCATAGCAGTAGATTTACTTCCCATAATAGGATCCACACGGGAGAAACCATATAAATGCATGAAGTGTGGAAAGACCTTTGCTCAGAATGGTACTCTGTCTTCTCATAAAAGAATCCATTCTCTGGAGAAACTATATAGAAATAGCAATTCCACTTAGATTTATATACTACTCCACAATGCTTTACCACTTTACCTCTGAGCCGTGTACAAAGTCAGCTTATTGTCCTCAGCAATCTGTCCTCATTTTAGCGACCTCAGAAGCATGAAAGGCTGTATCAACTACTAAAAACAATGTATAGAAGTTGTTTTCAATAAAATGTGAAATCGAAAGTTTTCAATTTCCACATTAAAAAATGCTCCATCCATTTTCTTGCTGAAATAGTTTTTCGCATCCAAAATTTGCATTTCTTCCTCAAACAAAGTCACAATTTCACTCTGTAAAACCATTGCCTTTTTATAGTTGGTCCACAAAGATTTTTTTAATGCTCCCAGATGCAAATGGGCTTATTATGAAAAACAGAACAAAACCCGCACTGGAATTATTTGTCTAGATGGCAACAGATTAGATCCCAGCTTTAATTTACAACTAACCAATTGAATGTTCTTCAGCATTACAGAATTAACAGTTATTCAAACAGTCCCTCAACAGAGAGCAACATGGTTAGGTCTGAGATGGTAAAGGAGGAGAACAAGAGTATGCCCATGTTTCACCATCACTCCGCAGTCTGCACTGGCTGCCAATCAGTTTCCGGTCACAATTCAAAGTGTTGGTTATGACCTTTAAAGCCCTTCATGGCATCGGACCAGAATATCTCCGAGACCGCCTTCTGCCGCACGAATCCCAGCGACCGATTAGGTCCCACAGAGTGGGCCTCCTCCGGGTCCCGTCAACTAAACAATGTCGGTTGGCGGGCCCCAGGGGGAGAGCCTTCTCTGTAGCGGCACCGACTCTCTGGAACCAACTCCCCCCGGAGATCAGAACTGCCCCTACTCTTCCTGCCTTCCGTAAACTCCTCAAAACCCACCTTTGCCGTCAGGCATGGGGAAACTAAACATCTCCCCCTGGGCATGTTGAATTTATACATGGTATGTATGTTAGTATATGGGTTTTTTTAAATTTTTAAATATTTTATTTAATTGATTATTTATTGGATTGTTTTTCACTTGTGAGCCGCCCCGAGTCTTCGGAGAGGGGCGGCATACAAATCCAAATAATAAAATAAATAAATAAATAAATAAAGAGGGATCCCTTCCAAAGCTCTCCGGTGATCTTGGGATCTGCCTGATCTCCTCAGCCTGCACCTCCCCCACTGTCCCTTCCCCCAAGATCCCCCCCATTCCTTTCACGCTATCCATGGGGAGGGGGTCCCACCGAGTCCTCCAGCCCACGAAGGATCCTGATTGGCTCTTTCCAGCAGCTCCCATCCATCCACCTGCAGGAGAGTTTCTACTCTTCTCCTTCGTCCGAACCTCTTCTAAATGTTATTGGAGGTATTAAAAATTCTTTAATTGCTCCATTAAAAAGAAATAAAGTGCACAGAGCAAATTGTTAAGATTTGGGGCAGTTTTTCCTTAAAAAGACCTGAAAACGTATTGGAGTCTAAAACAAAAACAGACCAACACTAACATCTTACCCAGAATTTCTCCATGTTTTGGGAAATTTCAAGTGGGAAGGGAAGAAGGGGGCCATTCCTCCTTCGGGGAGGGGGCACCCCAAGTTTGTGGGCTGTTCTTCATGGCCCCCATTCTCCTTGTGACATTTCACTCAATTTCCAGCCAAGTGACCCCCCCCCCAGGGTCTTTCCTTTCCATCCTATCCCCATCTCCTTTGCTCATATGAAACATCTGCGGGGGGGGGGCAGGGGAAGTGGGCCCTCCCCTCTCGATTAATCCCCTAATTGAGTCAGTTTCTGAGATTTCCAGAATCCTTTGGAGCTGAAATGGAGAGGAATCCCTGCTCCTTCCCCGCCTTCTCCTCCCTGAAATGGGAGGATTCTCCCTCTACCCTTCCCTGCCTGTCAACCAGCCCCCTGCAGTGTGGGCCTGCCCATCTCTTTTTCTGCAGTGCTCACAAATTAATCCTGCTCTCGGATGCAAAAGGGTTTAGTTTTCTTTAGTCGCTGATGACTCCTATGTCCTCTTTGCAAATGGAGGGAGAAGGTGGCAAATTGGGGTGGGGAGGAGAATGGCAGCCTGGACCTTCTCTTGCTCAGAGCCCCCCCTCCTGCTCTACTTCCCCTCAAGCCCGTTTTGAAGGTCCAAATGGCAGCCCGCATGGTCCTCCCCAAGCACTCCTGGGGGGCCTTTTGGGGACACCTGAGTCTCCCCCTTCGCTCATTTCTCTGCCCCACAACTCGAGCCTCCTGCCCCATTCCGACACCCAACGTCTCCCTCTTCGAGTCTCAGATTGAGCAGTGGGTTGCACTAGATGACCTCCAAGGTCCCTTCCAACTTCTTTCCTTTTCAAAAAATTCATAAAAACAAGAGCAACAACAACAACTAGAGATTGAGGATCCCTGAAATAATCCTAATAAAACTTCATTGGTCACTTTTTAAAAAGTTTGCATCTAAAAAAACAAAACAAAAAACAAAAGAAACCATCCATCCATCCAGCAAACCTGCACATTGATTGACATATGCCAGACATTTTCTTTTGTCTCTCTAGCCTGAATAACATTCCACTCAAAAGAGTTTTTGTTATAAGGACACTGGGTTGCTTCCCTCCCCCACAACCTTTGTTTTAAATGGTTTCATTTTAGGCTCTTTTGTTTGTTGAAACATACAGGAAGCATCCGATGAAATGTTGTATTTCGGTTTCACCAAAACATGGCGCCAGTTCAGATTTTTTTAACGTGCAAAGGAGTCCAAGGTCACTGAAGAAGATATCAAAAGGGGAATCCCGGTACATCGCTCTAGCTGCCCACTTCCCTAGCAAAGGTGAGAAGGAACCCACCGAGGGAGGGGCTCTGAAATGGAAAACTGAGCAACCCCCCCAATCATACTCTTCCAATAGGCACCTACCACAGATGCCCCCCCAAAAGAACCCACATTCTTATTTATTTATTTATTGGAGTTGAAAGGGACCATGCAGGTCATCAAGTCCAACCCCCTGCTTATGCAGGACATCCTACAGCACCCCAGCCAAATGACAGTCCAGTCTCCTCTTGAAAATGTCCAAAGTTGGGGAGTTCACAACTTCCGCTGGCAGGTCGTTCCACTGGTTGATCGCTCTGACCGTCGGGAAGTTCTTCCTTATTTCTAGGTTGAATCTCTCCTTGGTCAGCTTCAAACCGTTGTTCCCTGTCTCGCCCTCTGGTGCCCTGGAAAACAGCGTGACCCCCTCCTCTCTGTGACAGCCCCTCAAGTACCTGTAGACTGCTATCATGTCCCCCCTGGCCCTTCTTTTCTCTAGGCTATCCATGCCCAGTTCCAGAAATCTCTCTTCATAAGTCTTGGTTTCTAGTCCCTTAATCACCTTGGTTGCCCTTTTCTGCACCTTCACCAGTTTCTATGTCTCTTTTGAAGTGCGGTGACCAGAACTGAATGCAGTACTCCAGATGTGGTCTGACCAGAGCGTTATAGAGTGGTATTAGTACCTCCCTGGCCTTGGAGTGTATCCCCTTGTTGATGCAGCTTAAAATTGTGTTGGCCTTTTTAGCAATGCTGCACATTGCTGGCTCATATTTAGTTGATTATCCTCCAAGACTCCAAGATCCCTTTCACAGTCACTGCTGCTAAGTGGGGTTTCTCCCAGATTGTATGCGAGTCTAGGGGTTTTTTTTACTTAGGTGAAGGACTTTACTCTTCTCGATGTTGAACATCATTTTGTTAGTTTGGGCCCACAGCGTGAATCTATCTAGGTCTGTCTGTATTTTGAGCCTATTCTCTAGGGTGTTGGCTATCCCTCCCAGCTTGGTGTCATCTGCAAATTTGATTAGTTCCCCCTCTATTCCCTCATCTAGGTCATTGATGAAAATGTTGAAGAGCACAGGACCCAGGACAGAACCCACTGGTAGCCCACTGCCGACCTTCTTTCATGTGGATTTGGAGCCATTGAGGACTACTCGTTGGGTGTAGTTGGTCAGCCAACTGTTTATCCATCTCCATGTGTTATAGTCTACCCCGTTTTTTTCTAATTTGTGGAATAGGAGATTGTGATCTACTATATCAAAAGCTTTGCTGAAGTCCAAGTATATGAGGTCAACTACGTTGTGTTGGTCTATTGATTTGGTTATGGTGTTGAAAAATGATATGAGATTGATTTGGCATGATTTGTTTCTGACAAACCCATGTTGACTGTTGGATATTATCTTGTATGTGTCTAGGTAGTTGCAAAGTTGCTTTTTTATTATTTTCTCCAGTATTTTTCCAGGTACAGAAGTCAGACTGATTGGTCTGTATTTACCTGGGTCAGTCTTTTTACCTTTTTTGTGGATGGGGACTACGACAGCTCATTTCCAGTCTTCCGGTAGATCTCCTGTGGTCCAGGAGTTTGATAGATGAGAAGAAGTGGTTCCGTGATGGTTTCTGCCTGTTGTTTGTGTGATAGCATAAGTGCACTCTCCTTCAGCACCCAAGGAAAGAAATGTTTGCCATCACTGGCCTATACAGTAGCCCAGATGCCTCCTGGTGGTCTTCCAACCTCAAGGTGGCCAGGCTGATCTCTCTCAGCTAGGTGAGGGCAGGGGAGGCTGGGCAGCTGCCAGTTGTTGAGGGCTGAGTATGAAATAACAGATCAGGCAAGGCTCAGAGCCTCAACCCTCTCCCGGCTGCAGCAAGCAGACATCCCACAGGGCCTGTATCCTGAGATGTCCTCAGTCCTTTCCTGGGAGGGGGATGGAGGGGTCAAATTCCCCCCTGGCCCAGCACCTTCCTCAGCAGTCCAGAACTGGGCCCCCTCCTGTAGCTGAAGGAAGAGTCGGAGTCCGAACCTGCCCCACAATTGTGTGTCTGCACACACCCAGTCACAAAAAATGGACCCCAGATCCATAGAGGCTCTGGTGGGACGCCCATCGCTCTCCTGATCAAAGCAGAACTTCATGTTTCAGATTGTGTCCCCTTGTTCTTGTGTTCACTTTCCTATTAAAAACACTTCCCTCCTGAACCTTATTTAACCCTTTAATATATTTAAATGTTTCGATCATGTCCCCCCTTTTCCTTCTGTCCTCCAGACTATACAGATTGAGTTCATTAAGTCTTTCCTGATACGTTTTATGCTTAAGACCTTCCACCATTCTTGTAGCCCGTCTTTGGACCCGTTCAATTTTGTCAATATCTTTTTGTAGGTGAGGTCTCCAGAACTGAACACAGTATTCCAAATGTGGTCTCACCAGCATTCTATATAGCGGGATCATAATCTTCCTCTTCCTGCTTGTTATACCTCTAGCTATGCAGCCAAGTGTTTTTAATAGGAAAGTGAACCCAAGAACAAGGGGACACAATCTGAAGTTAGTTGGGGGAAAGATCAGAAGCAACATGAGAAAATATTATTTTACTGAAAGAGTAGTATATCCTTGGAACAAACTTCCAGCAGACGTGGTAGATAAATCCACAGTAACTGAATTTAAACATGCCTGGGATAAACATATATCCATCCTAAGATAAAATACAGAAAATAGTATAAGGGCAGACTAGATGGACCATGAGGTCTTTTTCTGCCGTCAGACTTCTATGTTTCTATGTTTCTATGTAGTGATAGGGACTAGAGTTTTTTCTCTCTACTTTTTGTTAGGTGAATTAATTGTTTAATAAAGTTATGACTAATAATAAATTATTTTTCCTTGTCTTTCTCTCCTTTCAACAGGAATCTGAAGCGGACAGAAGACCTCAGGTTGATACCCTCCGTGGGCAAGACCTGCAACCACATACCTCCCAAGGCTTCTTGCCCCCCGTGGGCATAGCCCAGAGGTATAGCTCCCCTAGGCTGGGTCCCTGACCTCCGTGGCTAGACCCCTTCTTTATGCCTAGTGACCAAGTGTGGAGCTGTAAGTAGACTTAAGGTCCCTAGCCTCCGTGGCCAAACCTTAAGCAGTCTAGAGGGGCGAAGGTACGGCAGCCTCAGAGGCTCCTCCTCCTCCTCCCCAAAGTAAAAAGGAAAATGGACGCTTAAGCTCCTTACCAGGAAAATTGGAGCTTCAGGAGGACCGCCGAAACGGCGGCGGCATGCCCGACAAGCCAGCAGTGCGATTACAGTGCTCGCTATTTCCTGGGGAACCGGAGCGCCGACAAGCCGCCGATTCGGCAGCGGCACGCCCAGCAGGAGCCCGACGCCCAGCTGATAGCAACAGAGGCGTTGGAGGCAAAGGGCAACAAAGCGGAAGGGGAGCAAGAGCCGGTAAGCCTCCACAGGAGAGTTGAGGCTGTAGCCCACTCTCAGGAGAGCCTGGAAAGAACGCGACAGTTGCGCGCGCCATTTTGGCCCGGAAACGGAGATCGAAGCTGACCACGCCCACGACAAACAGGGCAGCGCCATTTTGGGTGAGGCTGCATTTCGATCTCACTCAGAAACGGCAAGGAGTGTTTCTAGCAAGCTCCATTTGTTCAAGCAGTAATTGCAGCCTTTGCTACAAATAAACTGTGAGTACCGGGATGGCTAATCAATGATATCAGGCCACAGTGCAGAACTATCCCCTGAGGGACAGACATACCAACCTGCTGAGGCAACTCAGAGACCTGAGCTCCCACTGCCTCAACCTAGTGCCTGGTTCCAGCTACCACAACAGAGCTATGGGGCCCAAGTTCCATCAGCAACATTCACCCCTTCAGCTGCAGGTTTGCGAGCCAATGACACCTGGCAATCTATGCCTCAGGCATTACAAGAGATGATTACTAATGCCTATACCCAGGGACTCTCCATGGGTGCTCAGCAAAAGCCAGCCACACAAACCAGACCATCCAGAAGGGACCTTTGGTCAGTGCCTATGGATTCCTCATTTCCACAGGAATCAGAGATGGATGAAGGGGAGGTGGATACAGACAACGAATGCGAGCTATCCGAAGATGAGGGTCCCCCACCAGAGCGACCCATATCAGCTATGCTGTTTAAGCCTGCCCTCTATGATGTCATGCTAAGGAAGGCCAAACAGGTCACCACGGTGACAACCACTTCTAAACCTTCTGAGGCGGCAGTTGGTTTGCAACCAGCAGAACGACTCTTCACGGAACCACAACCGGAATCTTACCACATTCCATCTTCAAAATTTTTTATGGACAGCGTTAAACGCCCGTGGCAGAATCCAGCGGCGGCTCAAGGACCGTCCATGATGGATCGTAAGTTTTATACTTTTGATCCGGAAATCGAAAACTTACCTTCCTTCCCAACAATTGATCAACCAGTGGCGAGCCTTGTCTCAAATGCAGTGGTTCCGTCAGAATTGGCTGAAGGACTAAAACTGGAGGACAGAAGGCCGAAACCTTAATTCGTAAAACCCATCAAATGGCATCATGGGCTCTGAGAGCGGCATCAGCTGCCTCTTTCTTCAACAGAGGCTGCATACTCTGGCTCCAGGAAATGCAAACCAGAGTGGAACCAGAGGACGGGCGCCTTAGGCAGGACTTAAGCAAGCTGATCCTGGCATCAGAGTTTTCAGCGGACGCCACTCTGAATGCGTCAAAATTTGCCTCCAGAGCAATGGCAACAACCTTGGCTTCTCGCCGACTGCTCTGGTTACGATCATGGCAAGTGGATGCTAAATCCAAGTGGCGCCTGGCCTCAGCACCCTTCCATGGGTCTGAACTCTTCGGCCAATCACTGGATAAGGTCCTTATCGAGGATAAGGAGAAGCGGAAGGTGCTACCAAAATTGGCCAGACGAACTGAACGGCGTCAGACCTCGTTCTTTCGCAGACAGCCCTTTCGCCAGGAGCCTGCTGCGGCGGGCACCCAGAATACGAGACCATACTCTACCGGATATACCCAGAACACCTTCCGATCCAACAGAGGTGGATACGGAGGCAGAGGAAGACAATACCAGCAATCCAGGAAGCCCTACCGAAATACCAATCAGAAGGGATTTCGCGGACAAAAATGACTGGCAGTGTTCCCTCTAATTTTTTTTGGGGGTGAGCGGAAAAGTTTAGTGTCTGAGCGGCAGTCCCTTTGGCACTGGGCAGCATATAAGTATAAATAAATAAAGTAAGTAAGTAAGTAAGTGTGGGCTTGCGCTATCACACATGAGCAAGTTCTTGCATCCATAATTCTATCCTTTCTATGTCTTCCTCCCTCTTTCCTCCCTCCCACTTTCCTTTCTATCTCTCCCTCCCTCTTTCCTTTCTCCCTCTTTCCTTTCTATCTCTCCCTCCCTCTTTCCTTTCTATCTTTCTTTCCCCCTGCCTTTCTCCAAGCCCTTCCTTTTCCCTCTCCCTAACTACCCCCTTCTCCCTCCTTTCTATCTCTCCCTCCCCCTTTCTCTCTCCCTTCATCTTTCATTCCCTCTCTCTCCATCCCTCTTCCTTTCTCTCTTCCTTCCTTCCTCTCTTTTTTGTTCTTTCTCTCTCCCTCCTTCCCTCCCTCTATGTCTTTCCCTCCCCCTCCTTCCCCCCTCTCTTTCTCTCTCTCTTGCTTTCTTTCCCTGTCTTTCTCTCTTGCTTTCTTTCTCGCTTTCTTTCTCATTCTCTCTCCCCTCCTTTCTCTCTCTCTCTCTTTCTCGTTCACCACGCCGGCAACAGAGAGAAGAGAGAGAGAGATGGAGAGAGAGTGGAGGGCGCCGTTGTCTTCGCCTCTGGCCGGCGGCTCTGCAGCAAAGAGGAAGCAGCCGCGCACCGCCTCCCGGGAGCCCAGCTGACTTTTGGAGCCGTTTTGTTTTCAGCTGGGCTCCCGGGAGGCGGAGCATGGCCAGGCACCGTGTCTTCGCCTCCGCGTGCCGCCTCCGCCCGGCTGAAAACAAAACGGCTCCAAAAGTCGGCCGGGCTCCTGGGAGGCAGAGTGTGGCCGGGCGCCGTGTCTTCGCCTCCGTGCGGCTCTGCAGCGAAGAGGAAGTAGCCGCGCACCGCCTTCCGGGAGCCCGGCCGACTTTTGGAGCCGTTTTGTTTTCGGCCGGGCGGAGGCGGCGCACGGAGGCGAAGACACGGCGCCCGGCCACGCTCCGCCTCCCGGTATCCCAGCCGACTTTTGGAGCCGTTTTGTTTTCAGCTGGGCTCCCGGGAGGCAGAGCGTGGCCGGGCGCCGTGTTGCAGCAGAGGAGAAAGAGAGGCGGAGCGAGCAGCGGGCGGGCGGCCAGGTGTTCGGGGGGCAGCCGGCGCACGCTCCCCAAATCTCCCTGCCAGCCCACCCGCCCGGAACATTCAAAATAAGAATCTGGGCGGGCGCGCAGGCAGGGAGATGGGAAGAGCGCGCGCCGGCCCGTGCGCCCGCCAGCCTCCGGAGAACGCCTGCCCCCCCCTCTCTTGCAGCGGAGGAGAAAGAGAGGCCGGGCGGGTGGGGGGCAGGGCCGAGAGGCCAGGAGCGCGAGGGGGCCGTAGGCACCATGGAGAGGCAGGTGTAGCCACGGCTCCCTTCTACTGCCCGCGCCTCCCCGCGTGCCCCCCCGGCGGGCTGGCAGGGGGATGGGGAGTGCGCGGCCGAGGAAAAGGGTGCGCGCGGGGGTATTTTGGAGCGCGCGCGTGCTCACGTGCACAGCTTACAGGGAACGGTGATGACTGGGCAAAACATATCCCCATAGGAGGTCGTCTTCAGGCGTTCACCGAAACCTGGAACGACAACACTACAGATACTTGGGCCCGCAACACAATTTCTCAGGGCCTCAAGTTAGACTTCCTTTGTCCTCCGCACCAACGCTTCATTCAATGCCCCTGGACCAAGTGTGCACACAAGAGGAAACTCCTACAACAGGAGATTCTTCACTTGCTAGACATAGGGGCAATAGAACCAGTACCGGTAAACCAACAAGGACTGGGATATTACTCCGTGGTATTTGTGGTGCCAAAAACCTTGGGGGGATGCAGGCTCATATTGAACCTGAAGCAACTCAATCTGTATGTCAGATACGTCAGGTTCAAGATGCATTCCCTCCGCACCATTCTCTCCTGCATAAGAAGAAGCGACTGGATGACCTCCATTGATTTGAAGGAGGCATATCTTCCCGGTACAAATGCACGCAGACCACCTCAAATACCTCAGATTTTGTATCAACAACAACCACTTTCAATACCGGGCAATGCCATTCGGCTTGTCCTCAGCACCAAGGACTTTCACCAAGCTCTTGGACATTCTAACAGCGTCCCTCAGATCCCGTTTGGTACGCCTCATGGCGTATCTGGACGACATCGTCATCTTGTCAAAGGATCCACGGAGGGCAAGAGAGGACCTACTTCTAACCATGCAGACTTTGCAGGAACACCGTTTCACTGTGAATCTTCCCAAAAGTCATCTGACACCCACTATACGCATCCTTCACCTGGGAACTGGCATAGACTCTCAGATCGGCGAGGTATTCCTGTCGGACGAGCGTCGACAACGAATACGGGACTTAGTGAACTTCCTCCATCATCAAAAGCAGGTATCACTAGCCTTCCTGTCACAGCTTCTAGGGAACTGCATCGATATTGTACCCTGGGCCCGCCTACACACCAGGCCCCTACAGTGGTTCCTCCTGCCATACCAACGGCGACGACTCAGCCACTCCCAACGCCTGGTCACATTGCCAAGAACAGTCAAACGTTCCCTCCCATGGTGGCATTCATCCGCCCTCCTTCAGGGTTCCCCCTTCCTGAAGCAAGAGGAGGTGGTCATTACCACCGATGCGAGTCTCACAGGTTGGGGAGCTCACTCCGAGACTCAGGTCGCGCAAGGGCTGTGGACCCCAGCGGACCTGACAGACATCAACATAAACCTACTGGAGTTGAGAGCGGTGTTTCTAGCCCTGCTAGCCTTCCGAACAGAGTGTCAGAACAACCATATTCTGATACTCACGGACAATGTGGCCACCCGTTCCCACATAAACCACCAAGGGGGAACGAGGTCAGGCAGGCTAATGCAGGAAGCAGACATCCTGATGGCGTGGGCAGAAACCAACCTACTATCGCTCAGGACAGAGCACATCTCGGGGGTCGACAACACGCAAGCAGACTGGCTCAGCAGGACCACTCTCCACCCATCCGAATGGCGTCTGGGACAGGAGGCATTCCAAGCGGTGGCGAGCAGATTCGGCACACCACTGGTGGACCTATTCGCCACACTGGACAACACTCACCTGAGTCGCTTCTTCTCCCGCTTCCCATCACCAGGAGCCGAGAGGATCAACGCCCTCAGGAGCCCATGGCCGGACGGCCTACTATACGCCTTCCCACCGGAATGCGTTATCCACAGGGCAATTGCCAAACTAATAAGGGAGGGGGCCGAGGTCCTGTTCATAGCACCGTACTGGCCTCGACGTCCGTGGTTCGTGGACCTAATGGACCTATCGATATCACCACCCTGGCGGATCCCGCTCAGCCTGGTCTCCCTCAGCCAAGAGTCAGTATACCATCCAGACCCTCACTGGTGGCAACTTGCCACGTGGCACTTGAGGGGGACAGAATGAAGGCGGCATTACTCCCACAGGACGTAATTTCCACCATCCAAAGGGCCCGCAGACCGTCCACTACTAGAATCTACCAGGCCACCTGGGCAGCATTCCATCAATTCTGCACAAACCAAGGGGTGGAACCACAGTCTGCATCAATACAACATATTTTGTCTTTCTTACAGTCTGGACTGGACAAGGGGCTTGCCCCTAACACCTTACGCAGGCAGGTAGCAGCCATCTCCACACTGATTAAACTAGACAACTGGAGATCCATCTCTCATCACCCATGGGTGAGGGACTTCCTGAGGAGGGCCTCAAATCTCCGCCCTCAAACGGTGCACAGATTCCCCTCATGGGATCTCCCGCTGGTGCTAAACGCATTAACCGCTCCCCCATTCGAGCCGCTGCGCACCATTCCATTTCGATTTCTATCACTTACATCGGCTAGAAGGGTGTCCGAACTCGCGGCCCTATCGGTGAGAGCGGACTTATGCATCTTTCACCAGAATCGGGTGGTCCTTCAACTTGACCCGACGTTCCTACCGAAGGTAAATACCCTGTTCCATAGGTCTAATGACATTGTCATCCCGGATTTCTTTCCCCCAACTAACTTCAGATTGTGTCCCCTTGTTCTTGTGTTCATTTTCCTGTTAAAAAGTCTTAAGTACAAAACGTATCAGGAAAGACTTAATGAACTCAATCTGTATAGTCTGGAGGGCAGAAGGAAAAGGGGGGACATGATCGAAACATTTAAATATGTTAAATGGTTAAATAGGGTTCAGGAGTGAAGTGTTTTTAATAGGAAAATGAACACAAGAACAAGGGGACACAATCTGAAGTTAGTTGGGGGAAAGATCAAAAGCAACGTGAGAAAATATTATTTTACTGAAAGAGTAGTAGAAGCTTGGAACAAACTTCCAGCAGACGTGGTTGGTAAATCCACAGTAACTGAATTTAAACATGCCTGGGATAAACATATATCCATCCTAAGATAAAATACAGAAAATAGTATAAGGACAGACTAGATGGACCATGAAGTCTTTTTCTGCCGTTAGTCTTCTATGTTTCTATGTTTCTATGTTTCTATGTGTCTGGCTTCTCTTCTTGGGTTGGTCTTGGCTTCCGGAGTGACCCAGACAGAACAAGAGATATGTAAAGTCAGTCGTAGAAAACGTAGCACTATTGATCTCACGTGATATTGCACTATAATGCTCTAGGCCTCTGTTCCCGGCTACCCAAGGCCTGCACAAGATCCAGGGCAAAATGTTGGCCGAGAGAGGGAAGGTCCCTTCGTCTCCAAAGACTTTTGCCCTGGATCTCGTGCAGTCCTCAGTTCTTAAAGTTCTTCAATGCCTGAAGGTGTGAGATCACATGATATTAGTAGCCTGGGATCTTGCACTACTGCTCTCGTGTGATCTATCCCTAAAGTACTTTAGATCTCCGCTCCCTGCGAACTGACTCCTGTACCACATCCAGAGTGGTGGCAGTTTTCCAATATCTCAGGGGCTTCCACAAAGAAGAGGGAGTCAAACTGTTCTCCAAAGCACCTGAGGGCGGGACAAGAAGCCACGGGTGGAAACTAATCAAGGAGAAAAGCAACTTAGAACCAGAAAGCGCTGCATTCGGAAGTCATGCTGGAAAACCATAGGAACGTGGTTTTTCTGGGTAAGAGTATGACACCAATCAGAGGTCAAGAAGGAAGATTATAGTTAGTTCTTTATTTAACAACCAATATAATGAGACATCGTCTCCTGGGCGGGAGAAGGAAAGGACATGGCCTTCTGGTGCTCCAAGGAAGGAAAGAGTCAATGTCTCTTGGCTTAGATGCTTTATCTGCCATTTCACATCTGTATTTTTCCATTTCTATTTGAACTTATATGTTGGGGTGTGTAAAAAGAATGAGGTGTGCTTTTGCGTGTCCCCTGTAGGTCATGTGAGAGGAGTGTGTTGTCATTTGTCTCAAACCTCCAAACTTGTGTGAGAACAGGACTTTCCATCGGTTCCTTTGCCTACTTGGGTGCATTTGCAGAAAGAAGAAGCCTAAAGTATTGAGATATATGAGAAGTCAGTGGTAGAAAACGTAGCACTATTGATCTCACGTGATATCGCACTATAATGCTCTAGGCCTCTGTTCCCGGCTAAACAAGGCCTGCACAAGATCCAGGGCAAAATGTTGGCCGAGAGAGGGAAGGTCCCTTCGTCTCCAAAGACTTTTGCCCTGGATCTCGTGCAGTCCTCAGTCCTTAAAGTTCTTCAATGCCTGAAGGTGTGAGATCACATGATATTAGTAGCCTGGGATCTTGCACTACTGGTCTCGTGTGATCTATCCCTAAAGTACTTTAGATCTCCGCTCTCTGCGAACTGACTCCTGTGCCACATCCAGAGTGATGGCAGTTTTCCAATATCTCAGGGGCTTCCACAAAGAAGAGGGAGTCAAACTGTTCTCCACAGCACCTGAGGGCGGGACAAGAAGCCACGGGTGGAAACTAATCAAGGAGAAAAGCAACTTAGAACCAAGGAGAAATTTCCTGACACTTGAAACAATTAATCAGTGGAACAGCTTGCCTCCAGAAGTTGTGAATGCTCCAACACTGGAAGTTTTTAAGAAGATGTAGGATAACCATTTCACTGAAGTGGTGGAAGGCTTTCCTGCCTAATCGGGGTGGGGGGGGTGGGGGGGGGTGGACTAGCGGACCTCCAAGGTCCCTTTTGTTTTTCTATTCCATTCTATAATTCAAAACTGGCTCTGAGTGAGATTTATAGATAGATGGATGGATAGATAGATAGATAGATTATAAAGAAAGAGACATCTAAATATTTTCAAAGCTTTCATAACTCTTGAATATAGAAATCATAATGTCTATATCACAACACTGTGAGCATGCAGTCATAGAAACATAGAAGACTGACGGCAGAAAAAGACCTCATGATCCATCTAGTCTGCCCTTATACTGTTTTTTGTATTTTATTTTAGGACGGATATATGTTTATACCAGGCATGTTTAAATTCAGTTACTGAGGATTTACCAAGCACGTCTGCTGGAAGTTTCTTCCAAGCATCTACTACTCTTTCAGTAAAATAATATTTTCTCATGTTGCTTTTGATCTTTCCTCTCATCAGAACCTTCTGAGAAGGGTGGCATACAAAACCAATAAATTATTACTTCTTCTTCTTCTTCTTCTTCTTCTTCTTCTTATGATGATGATGATGATGATGCAAACATACAACCTAATGGAATGTTGGACAAATTCAGAAGGATATTCACTTGACGTTCTACATTTTGATGGTTTTCTCTAACTTTGTCATCATTTTCATTTCCCTTTTGCTTTCAAGGTCATAATGGGCAGGAGAATCAAGATTCCTGTGAACTGTTCCAACTGATCAGTGATAAAGATGGAATGGAGAAGTTTGGAATTGGAATGAAATTCGAAAGCCCTGAGAGAAACCAGTCAAAGAATTGGAATCAGGAAAGCTCATCTTCCACTGATGCTCCGATGCAAAACATTCTTGCCCGACAAGAGAAAATGAAGAAAAAATATATTGGAAAAAGTGTGAAGCTAGTTAAAGCTAAAATACAAGTAAATGAAAACTATTTCACCCAAAACAAAGGAGAAGATGCTATAAGAAGACACAATGGACAAAATTACAATGGCACATCCATTCTTTCTTTTGGAAATAACTACCTTACATCTCAAAAAGAGATTGATACAAAAGGGAAGCCATATAAATGTTTGAAATGTGGAAAATGTTTTAGTAGAACGTGGCAACTTACTATCCACGAAAGGATCCACACAGGGGAGAAGCCATATAAATGCATGGAGTGTGGAAAGACCTTTGCTGTTAGCAGTGCACTTACTTCCCATAGGAGGATCCACACCGGGGAGAAGCCATATAAATGCATGGAGTGTGGAAAGACCTTTGCTCATAACATGTCATTTATTTCCCATAAAAGAATCCACACAGGGGAGAAGCCGTATAAATGCATGGAGTGTGGAAAGACCTTTGCTCAAAGCAGTGGATTTACTTCCCATAAGAAGATTCACACAGGAGAGAAGCCGTATAAATGCATGGAGTGTGGAAAGACCTTTGCTCAAAGCAGTGGATTTACTTCCCATAAGAGGATCCACACTGGGGAGAAGCCGTATAAATGCATGGAGTGTGGAAAGACCTTTGCTCATAGCGGTGCATTTATTTTCCATAACAGAATCCACACAGGGGAGAAGCCATATAAATGCTTGGAGTGTGGAAAGACCTTTGTTCGAAAGTATAACTTTATTTCCCATAAGAGGATCCACACTGGGGAGAAGCCGTATAAATGCATGGAGTGTGGAAAGACCTTTGCTCATAGAAGTCAACTTATTTACCACAAAAGGATCCACACAGGGGAGAAGCCGTATAAATGCTTGGAGTGTGGAAAGACGTTTGCTCAGAGAAGTCATCTTATTTCCCATAAGAGGATCCACACAGGGGAGAAGCCGTATAAATGCATGGAGTGTGGAAAGACCTTTGCTCATAGCAGTGTACTTACTTCCCATAACAGGATCCACACAGGGGAGAAGCCGTATAAATGCTTGGATTGTGGAAAGACCTTTGTTCACAATTGTAATCTATCTTCTCATAAAAAGATCCACACAGGGGAGAAGTCGTATAAATGCATGGAGTGTGGAAAGACCTTTGCTCATAGCAGTGGATTTACTTCCCATAACAGGATCCACACAGGGGAGAAACCATATAAATGCATGAAGTGTGGAAAGACCTTTGCTCAGAATGGTACTCTGTCTTCTCATAAAAGAATCCATTCTCTGGAGAAACTATATAGAAATAGCAATTCCACTTAGATTTATATACTACTCCACAATGCTTTACCACTTTACCTCTGAGCTGTGTACAAAGTCAGCTTATTGTCCCCAGCAATTTGTCCTCATTTTAGCGACCTCAGAAGCATGAAAGGCTGTATCAACTACTAAAAACAATGTATAGAAGTTGTTTTCAATAAAATGTTGTGGGAACGCGGGAACTAGTGTCTTGGAATGTGCGTGCGAAAAGCATAGACCTTGAGCATGACACGTATGATGACCCAGTTTCTCTAGCAACATTCTCTTTCCCTGCACTCTTATCTTGCTTTCCTTGCTGCTAGCCTAAGAAAAGTGCAACATTATATATCATGAGGTGGGCTGATGGGGCCCTTCTCTCGCTCTTGCTTTCTTTTTCTCATGAATCAGCACCTTGAAATGTAGCACAAGTTGTGTGATTTTTATTGGTTATATTTTGTACGCTTAATACGTTATAAGTTTGAATTGGTGTAACAGACCCATGTGAAATGTAGCATCACAGAAGCCTGCCTTTCTTTGTTTGCTTTCAATAAAAGGGTCATCCTGGATTTAATCTAGGTTGCTTCACCAGAGAGAAAATCCAGGTTGCTTCACCAGAGAGAAAATCCAGGTTGCCTCACCAAAGAGAAAAAGTTGTTTTTAAGTTTCTTGTCCGAGGTTTTTTCTCTTACATTGGATTCGTGAGTAACCCGCAGTCAGTTGCCAGCTGCGAGCTTCCATAACTGGTGACCTACGACGTGATGAATTGCATTGTGGTCTACCCCATCAACTGACTGCGTTCCTTGACACCTCCATGCTCATCCAAGCAGGTAAGCTCCCGCACCCAGGGCCGGTCGTCAGAGCACGAAGAACCCTTACATGAGTATGGGGGCAGCATTTTCTAAGCCCCAGGTCGCGCACCTTCAAGAACTTAGACTATTAGTCAAGGCTTCAATAATTTTAAAACCTAATGGGAAAAATTTGTACAGTCCCTCTAAAACTGACCTCAAAAGCCTTCTCAAATATATTTATAAAAACTGTCTTGCTTATCCTGAGAAAGGCTCTCTTAAATCTCTTGTTTGGGCTAAATTGGGAACATACCTTCATGAGGTATTGTTCACTTGGAGGGTGGTCATGGACTGCCTTCGGTCTCACGACAGTGCACTGAACAGGGTTTCGGACACTCTGTCACCTTATCAATCTGACTTTAAATTTGATTCAAAATTGCCCCCTGCTGCTGAAAGCTCCCTGATAGCCTCTGTTCCAAAGGGAAAAACAAGTGAGACAAGGTTTCCAACAGGCAAAAGAAAGGGTGGAGCTGCTGGTGGATGAATATAGTTATTGTTTTTCTGTGTTTTAGAGAATTACTAACATTGAGCCGTTTCCTATGAAACTAATTAGAGATTTTAAGCAAGCAGTAGCTTTATTTTATTCATTTTGTCCAATATGTTTTGTGTGGAATCACTAATCATTATGTCTCAGGTCTTATTGAAATTGTTGCAAATGCATAATTTAACCTTTGTTTAGTAAAATTGATGTGGGTCTGGCTGATTATATATAAGCTTGTCGTATAGTTGGAACCATTGCTTATAATATGGAAACACTTGCATTGGTATTGCAAAACGTGGGAAATTTGAAACATGGTAGTTGTCATAATTGCGGAAAATTTGGTCATTATAAGTCTCAATGCAAAGCCCCCGGGGGAGGTGCTGCTAAAGGCACTTTAAAAACTAGCAAGCCAAAAACTGTATGTCCCGGTGCAAAAATGGTTTTCATCGGGAAACTAGAGGAGGGGGGGGCATGCAGCCAGCCCCGCTCCAAAGGTTGTTTTTGTTATGTCATATGAGCCTTCTTTGGTCTATGTTCTGTTTGTAGCTAGCAAGATTGTAGAAGCTGTTTCTTTTCCTTTTGTTTTGCCATTACTTGTTTACCTGTTGTTTTGCCTTTGCATGTTAACATGTGGGGGTGAGATTTTGCACTAATCCTGCATTTAAAAAGGCATTGTTGTTATTTGTGTTTGTTGATTGTCTTAATACAGCAAACCTTAAAAGAATTAACAGCCATATTACATCAACATGGTTTGCACATAGCTCCAGAAAAAATCCAAAAATGTGAACCTTTTTCTTATTTGGGTCACAAATTGCTTGCTTCTCATGCTTCTCCTGAGTTACCTTGTTTGAAATTAACTTCACCCACTACTTTGGTTAAATTGCAACAATATTTGGGATCCCTATGTGGGACTTACCACCTTGGCTCCTTTATTTTCTGCACTTACTTTGGGTTCAGCACCCCATGATCTCATTCAATTAACTGCCATTCATTTAGAAGCCTTGCAACAAGTCAATGCTGCTCTACAGCACATGTGGGTGGACAGGATGGAAGCCAATCTTCCTCTTGTCATGATTTTATTAAACACTGTGGGTCTCCCCACTGCAGTTCTTGCACAAAAGTCCTCAAAATTATTAATTCTGGAATGGATTCATCTTTCTCATACCCCACGCACCACTGTCTCTCAGAAGATTCATCTTTTTGCTACACTCATTGTCAAATGCCGGCACAGAGCAAAATTGTTGGCTGGAATTGAACCTTCTGTGTTGTATATACCCGTTTCTTTATCAGTATGGGATCCTTTGTTTGTGAACTCTGATCATCTTCAGTTCGCACTGGCTGATTGGCCTGGGGAGGTTTCTTGTCATGCGCCCCCTGACCCAAGACTGTCACTTGTAAGGACAGTCCCTTTTCAATGGCGCTCCCCACTGTCCCCTGCTCCCATTTCTGACGCTGTCACTGTATTCGCAGATGGTAGCAAGACTTATGGGGCATGTGCCTGGCTGCACGAGGGTAAGTGGTTAACAAAAATTACTCCCCCTCAGACCTCTGCTCAGAGGGCTGAATTGGCTGCATCTATTTTGGCATTTACAATTTTTTCTAAGGAACCTTTTAATTTGATTCTTGACAGTTTGTATGTCACTCAAATTGTTTCTTCCATTTTTGATTCCTATCTGTCACCATCATTGGATGCAAACCTTTTGTCTTTGTTTTTGTCCTTGCAAAAATTAATCATGGCATGAAAGTGTTTATTTTTTGTTTCCCATATTAGGAGTCATCAACCCTTTCCTGGATTTTTGCAAGAAGGAAACAATGTAGCAGACGCTGCAGCTTCAGCAGCAACTGCCTCCGTCTCCCTCATGGCTGTTGTTTCAGCCCCGACTCCTTGGGAAAGTCATTCTTATTTTCACCAGAATAAAAAGGCACTCATGAAACAATTTGGCATAACAGCAAATGAAGCATCTGCTATTATTCAGCAATGTCCCACCTGTAGCCAACAAGCGAACTCCATACCTATGGGGGTCAACCCTAGAGGTACGGAATGCTGCCAGATTTGGCAAATGGATGTAACGCAATATCCTCCCTTCGCTTCTTGGAAATATCTTCATGTTTCCATTGATACATACTCAGGCTACATTATGGCTACTCCACAAAGAGGTGAAGCCACAAGATATGTTATAAATCACTGTATTCGCACCTTTGCATCGTTGGGACGTCCAAAAGAACTGAAAACTGATAATGCACCTGCTTACACGAGTGCGGCCTTTGCTGCCTTCTGTAACCAGTGGGACATTGTGCATAAATTTGGGATTCCTTACAACAGCCAGGGCCAATCTCTTGCAGAGAGGGCTCATTTAACGCTAAAGCGTGCCCTGGACAGATACGATCAGATGAAGGGGAAAACCACCCCTAACCTCCCAGCGGTGCAAAACACTCTTAATCTTTGTTTATATACTTTAAATTTTCTTAATCTGACTGGCACTCCTTCATCCTCTACTGCGACTCGTCATTTTTCCACAGTTCCAGTCTCCTCCCCCAGGCCTTTGGTCTACTATCGTCAGCTACCGGATCTCACTTGGAGAGGCCCAGCAGATCTTATCACCTGGGGACGAGGCTACGCTGCAGTACAGCTTGACGATCGGGTGCTGTGGGTACCAGGAAGACACGTAAGACTATATCTTCCTAAACATGCAGACACAAAAGGGGGACATGGACATTCACACACACCTCCCCTTCCTGCGGGAACCTCCAGAGATGACAGCACTCCAATAACTGGCTGACCCCCTGCCTGACCTGGAGACTGGGCAGGGGCACCCACAACCACTGCCTTACAAAGAACGTGAAGAATCTCCCAGGGGATATTCATTGCTTCATCAAAAAACATCTAATCATCACTCTTTTTTTATCCTTGTGTGCTTATTGAATTGTTTGTTAGTTTTGCTATTTTGCTACCCCTTGACGCTTTATGCAATGATGAGATAAAACTTTTGAGCAAAGCTGAGTATGTTTCACTTTCGGTATCCCTAGTGGGGGTACCTGGTTTGGCCGCAGACAACCAACAAACAGCGCATCGCATTGCCTGTTCTTTAGCAAAAACCATTAACGCTACATCAATAGCCATTGCTGCCTTAACACAAGAACAAATAGAGCTCTGACATGCAATTTTGGAGAATAGAGCTGCTATAGACGTTTTGTTATTGTTACATCATCTAGGATGTGAGTCTGTAAAAAACATGTGTTGCTTTAACATCTCAGACAACTCACATTTGATAAAAAAGCAATTGGACAACTTAAAGGATCTTGCATCTCACATTTGAGAGGATGTGTTACCTGCCTGGTGGGATGCCCTTTGGTCCTGGCTTCTGGATGGCTCCTGGCTACATATTATCCTAACTACTGTGATTGTTGTGGTAATAATTCTTGTAACACTTTGCTGCTGTATTCAATGCATTCCATCATTACTACAAATCTTTAAAAGTCTTCTGCCCTCTAATAGGAAGGTCATTCTCACTAGGGAAATTAAACCCCTTCTGGACTTAGAGGCCCACTTGCATCAGCTGGAAGCTATATCAAAGAAGCAACCTTTCTCTCTGCCCAGCGAGGAGAAAGAGTCTATCTTTTAAAAAATAAAAACAGGGGAGATGTGGGAACGCGGGAACTAGTGTCTTGGAATGTGCGTGCGAAAAGCATAGACCTTGAGCATGACACGTATGATGACCCAGTTTCTCTAGCAACATTCTCTTTCCCTGCACTCTTATCTTGCTTTCCTTGCTGCTAGCCTAAGAAAAGTGCAACATTATATATCATGAGGTGGGCTGATGGGGCCCTTCTCTCGCTCTTGCTTTCTTTTTCTCATGAATCAGCACCTTGAAATGTAGCACAAGTTGTGTGATTTTTATTGGTTATATTTTGTACGCTTAATACGTTATAAGTTTGAATTGGTGTAACAGACCCATGTGAAATGTAGCATCACAGAAGCCTGCCTTTCTTTGTTTGCTTTCAATAAAAGGGTCATCCTGGATTTAATCTAGGTTGCTTCACCAGAGAGAAAATCCAGGTTGCTTCACCAGAGAGAAAATCCAGGTTGCCTCACCAAAGAGAAAAAGTTGTTTTTAAGTTTCTTGTCCGAGGTTTTTTCTCTTACATTGGACTGTGAAAGGCTGTATCAACTACTAAAAACAATGTATAGAAGTTGTTTTCAATAAAATGTGAAATCGAAAGTTTTCAATTTCCACATTAAAAAATGCTCCATCCATTTTCTTGCTGAAATAGTTTTTCGCATCCAAAATTTGCATTTCTTCCTCAAACAAAGTCACAATTTCACTTTGTAAAACCATTGCCTTTTTATAGCTGGTCCACAAAGATCTTTTTAATGCTCCCAGATGCAAATGGGCTTATTATGAAAAACAAAACAAACCCACACTGGAATTATTTGTCTGGATGGCAACAGATTAGATCCCAGCTTTAATTTACAACTAACGAATTGATTGTTCTTCAGCTTTATAGAATTAACAGTGATTAAAATAATCCCTAAACAGAGAGCAACCCTGTTAGCAAAGTGCTCTGAGATGGAATGGACATTTTAAGGACCCTCTTGGGGGGCCCACCCAGACACCCCCACCCGTCCCCCATTAATCCATCTAACAGTTGTGCCACTTAGAGGATTTGCTGAAGGAGGAGAACAAGAGGGATCCCATCCAAAGCTCTCCGGTGATCTTGGGATTTGCCTCCTCTGCCTCCATCTCCCCCACTGTCCCCCCAAGATCCCCCCCATTCTTTTCACGCTATCCATGGGGAGGGGGTCGCACCGAGTCCTCCAGCCCACGAAGGATCCTGATTGGCTCCTTCCAGCAGCTCCCTCCCACCCACCTGCAGGAGAGTTTCGACTCTTCTCCTTCGTCTGAACCTCTTCTAAATGTTACTGGAGGTTTTAAAAATTCTTTAATTGCTCCATTAAAAAGAAATAAAGTGCACAGAGCAAATTGTTCAGATTTGGGGCAGTTTTTCCTTACAGAGACCTGAAAACGTATTGGAGTCTAAAAGAAAAACACACCAACACTAACACTCCGCAGTCTGCATTGGTTGCCGATCAATTTCCGGTCACAATTCAAAGTGTTGGTTATGACCTTTAAAGCCCTTCATGGCATCGGACCAGAATATCTCCGAGACCGCCTCCTGCCGCACGAATCCCAGCGACCGATTAGGTCCCACAGAGTGGGCCTTCTCCGGGTCCCGTCAACTAAACAATGTCGGTTGGCGGGCCCCAGGGGAAGAGCCTTCTCTGTGGCGGCCCCGGCCCTCTGGAACCAACTCCCCCCGGAGATTAGAACTGCCCCTACTCTTCCTGCCTTCCGTAAACTCCTTAAAACCCACCTTTGCCGTCAGGCATGGGGGAACTGAAACATCTCCCCCTGGGCACGTTTAATTTATGCATGGTATGTCTGTGTGTGTGACTGTTAGCATATGGGGTTTTTTAAATATTTAAATATTTTAAATTTGTCTGATTGCTTATGATTTGTTTTTTACATGTTGTGAGCTGCCCCGAGTCTTCGGAGAGGGGCGGCATACAAATCTAAGTAATAAATAAATAAATAAATAAATAAATAAAATCTTTCCCAGAATTTCTCCACGTTTTGGGAAATTTCAAGTGGGAAGGGAAGAAGGGGGCCATTCCTCCTTCGGGGAGGGGGCACCCCAAGTTTCTGGGCTCTTCTTCATGGCCCCCTTTCCCCTTGTGACATTTCACTCAATTTCCATCCAAGTGACCCCCCCCCCCGGCTCTTTTCTTTGCTGCCACCCCCACCCTATATGCTCATATGAAACATCTGTGGGGGGGCAGGGGAAATGGGCCCTCCCCTCTCGATTAATCCCCTAATTGAGTCAGTTTCTGAGGATTCCAGAATCCTTTGGAGCTGAAATGGGAGGATTCTCCCTCTACCCTTCCCTGCCTGTCAACCAGCCCCCTGCAGTGTGGGCCTGCGCATCTCTTTTTCTGCAGCGCTCACAAATTAATCCTTTAGTCGCTAATGACTCCTATGTCCTCTTTGCAAATGGAGGCAGATGGTGGCAAATTGGGGGGGGGGAGGAGAATGGCAGCCTGGACCTTCTCTTGCTCAGAGCCCCTCCGCCCTCTCGATCTATTTCCCCCTCAAGCCCATTTTGAAGGTCCAAATGGCAGCCCGCATGGTCCTCCCCAAGCACTCCTGGGGGGCCTTTTGGGGACACCTGAGTCTCCCCCTTCGCTCACCCAGCCATTTCTCTGCCCCACAACTCGAGCCTCCTGCCCCATTCTGACCCCCAACGTCTCCCTCTTCAAGTCTCAGATTGAGCAGTGGGTTGCACTAGATGACCTCCAAGGTCCCTTCCAACTTAGAAACATAGAAGTCTGACGGCAGAAAAAGACCTCATGGTCCATCTAGTCTGCCCTTATACTATTTTCTGTATTTTATCTTAGGATGGATATATGTTTATCCCAGGCATGTTTAAATTCAGTTACTGTGGATTTATCTACCACGTCTGCTGGAAGTTTGTTCCAAGGATATACTACTCTTTCAGTAAAATTATATTTTCTCATGTTGCTTTTGATCTTTCCCCCAACTAACTTCAGATTGTGTCCCCTTGTTCTTGGGTTCACTTTCCTATTACATAGAAACATAGAAGTCTGACGGCAGAAAAAGACCTCATGGTCCATCTAGTCTGCCCTTATACTATTTTCTGTATTTTATCTTAGGATGGATATATGTTTATCCCAGGCATGTTTAAATTCAGTTACTGTGGATTTATCTACCACGTCTGCTGGAAGTTTGTTCCAAGGATATACTACTCTTTCAGTAAAATAATATTTTCTCATGTTGCTTTTGATCTTACCCCCAACTAACTTCAGATTGTGTCCCCTTGTTCTTGTGTTCACTTTCCTATTAAAAACACTTCCCTCCTGGACCTTATTTAACCCTTTAATATATTTAAATGTTTCGATCATGTCCCCCCTTTTCCTTCTATCCTCCAGACTATACAGATTGAGTTCATTAAGTCTTTCCTGATACGTTTTATGCTTAAGACCTTCCACCATTCTTGTAGCCCGTCTTTGGACCCGTTCAATTTTGTCAATATCTTTTTGTAGGTGAGGTCTCCAGAACTGAACACAGTATTCCAAATGCTAACACAGAACTGCCAATACAATACTCAGATTGAGGATTCCTTTTCCCCAAGTGCATTATTTTACATTTGGAAACATTAAACTGCAGTTTCCATTGCTTTGACCATTTATCTAGTAAAGCTAAATCATTTACCATATTACAGACCCCTCCAGGAATATCAACCCTATTGCACACTTTAGAGTCATCGGCAAATAGGCAAACCTTTCCTACCAAACCTTCCCCTATGTCACTCACAAACATATTAAAAAGAATAGGACCCAGAACAGACCCTTGTGGCACACCGCTTGTAACCTGACTCTGCTCAGAATACTCGCCATTAACAATAACTCTCTGATGTCTACGCTTTAGCCAGCTGCAAATCCATTGAATTATTCAGGGATTAAGTCCATTCTTCACTAATTTATCTATCAGCTCTTTATGTGGAACCGTATCAAAGGCTTTGCTGAAGTCCAGGTAGGCAATATCCACGGCACCACCTTCATCCAACACCTTTGTGACATAGTCAAAGAAATCAATGAGATTACTCTGACATGATTTGCCTTCAGTAAAGCCATGCTGATTTGGGCCCAATAAGTTATTGTTTTTTAGGTGCTGATTTATCCTCTTTTTGAGTAGAGTCTCCATCATTTTAACTACAACTGATGTCAAGCTAACTGGCCTGTAGTTACCAGCTTCTTCTCTACTGCCCTTCTTGTGGATAGGCACAACACTGGCCATTCTCCAATCCTCAGGAACATCTCCTGTTAACAAGGATTGGTTAAACAACTCAGTCGGGGGTAGCAATGACAGATCTGAGTTCTTTAAGAACTCTGGGGTGGATGCCATCTGGACCCATTGCCTTATTTATCTTTAATCGTTCAAGTTCTTCTAAGACATCGGCTTCTAAGATCACGAGCTGAATCCGTACAGCTGGAAGCAATGCTATATCCCTCTATAGTATTATTTTGTAAGGTGTCTTTTGAGAAAACTGAACAGAAGTAGCTATTGAAATGGTCAGCGATCTCCTTATTCCCATTAATGCATGTGTTATTCCTTGTACTAAGCTTCGTGATGCCGCAGTTTTTCTTCTTCTTATCACTAATATATCTGAAGAAGGTTTTATCCCCCTTCTTTAGAGATTTGGCAATTTCTTCCTCTTTTGAGGCTTTAGCAGCATATATTATCTGTTTCACCTCCTTCTGTCTCATTTTATACACCTCCCTATCAGCTATACTTCCAGACTCTTTATACCTCCTATAGGCAGCCTTTTTTTCATTGACTATTGCGGATGCCGCAAAGTCCCTGAGGGGAACAGGGTCTTCAGAGGGACTTAGGGCAACCCAGACGTGTGGGGTCACTCACGAAACCGAATCCGAGAAAGAAAACCTGGACACATTTCTCTCCGGGTGAAATGACACAGTATAGAGCTATGCATGCCCTTTTATTGGGGGGAATATGCAAATTGGGTAAGGTTATACGTATATGTCAAGTGGTATACAAACATCCAATAACATGACTCTAAGATATGACACAACTTCCGAGCCTTTCCTATCTACATATGGCACGTAACTAGCTTCTACTGAACAAATGTCTCTTATGGCCAATTTCCTGGGACCTTTGTTATGAATATGGTTATCTTCCTATATACCACAAAGCAAGGTCTTTTATTGCTGTTTTCGTCCGGTGTGCCCCAGGAAATGTAAACATGCATCCTTTTATCACAGTTCTCATCCTGCTGGCACATTCTTGTTATTCGAGGAGAGCTGCCTTGAACTGCTTTATGGCCAGTCACTTCCAAGCAGATTTCACCAGAAATGCAGACTCACTTTGTGACCTACATGCAATCCTGTTCCTGGCTAATGGAATAAAAGTGTATAAGACAGTTATGTTAGAAGTCCAGATGTTGAATCCTATCCTAACATGATATGGCAGCCACATCTCCTACGTTTTGTTTTTGTTGGAACGCAAGCACCCAAATCAGTGCTCTGTTTCTATTTCTTCATCACCGGGGAAGTGGAAAGGTTCCTTCATGTTCGTTGGATCATCATAATACGGTTCCAGGAAGGCCATGAGAGGTTGAGCAGACTCATACAATACATTGTGAACAAAGGCAGAGCGACACATAAAAAACAAGGAAGGAATACATTGGATAAAACAACATAACAATATAGCGGCTGAAATGATACCAATCATATACATAAAAATTACTCTTAACCAAGAGCCATCCGGAAGCCATGACCATAGAGCATTCCACCAATTAGGTAATATATCTGTGCCTATATTGTCAATCAAATGCTTCATTTCCTTAATCTGTTCTTCTATGGTGGCAGAGTTATCAGTGAGATTAAAACAACACATGTTCTTAACTGCCTGACAACCCTGATGGTGGAGTAACAGTAAAAAGTCTATGGCGGCCCTGTTATCTAATATCGCATGCCTCAGGTCAGATTGCTCCTCATTTAACCCAGCCAAGGCGATGGAGGTTCTGTTAATATCTTTTGCCAAGGCATAAGCAAGCTTTCCTATCAAACGCTGATTGTACACTGCCAAAGCGGGCACCCCTACAAGGGAGGCAGTTAAAGAAATATATTCAGCTTTATTCAATAGGGCAACAGTATCATCACAGGTATTATCCAAGGGAATAATAGTTCTGCGGTGCCGATAATGGTGAGACAAAAGTACATCTTGCTTAGAGGGGAGAACAGGGAGTAAACGGGTAAGGCTACAAACGGTTTCAGATAGGTTAGCTGGAATATAATTGAAGGTCCTATCGCCACATGTAAAAAGCCATCCTGCGGGCAGCAGCACATGACCATAGGCAAATGACACATTTAGAATGGATAAGCAATTGCGCTCCCATATGGCAGATGACAATTTCAAGCAGCGTGGATGGGACCGATGGGTAGAACAATTAACCATGCGGGCACATGTTACATTCGCTCCTATGGCAACGTGAGGGGTGTATAATGACATTGCTCCAGAAGGGAGACGATATGATGCGGGACCCCATTCATGAAATCTGGTATATTGTAGTTCCCGGGCAGTTAAAAACATCGACAAGGAAGAATCATTAAGAAACACAGAAAGGGGGGTGCATACAGGAATCAGACAATGCCCAAGAATCATATGCATATCAACAGTTTGTAACAAACAAAATGTAGACAAGTTGGAGAGATTAGCAAGACGTAGCCAAATATTATACTCCATCCACTGTTGCAGGTCCTCAGATCGTCTGGGGCGGGAGTAAGTGGGGGCCTGGGAACAGGCAACTAGGGCAATAAGAAAAACTAAACACAAAAAACACAACACAAATTTAAAAACATGCAAGAAAAATGACATATATGACATGGGTCCTTTCAATCCCCCCCCAAAGAGTGACAAAAGAGGGGCGCTTGCGAATGCGTAAGGCAGGGCATCCTCGAGGTGGGGGGTGCCCTGGGGGATCAGGAAAAGCTTCAGCATAGGTTGGAGGTTGATGCAGTTCAGATTCCTGGGCGGGCATGGAAACAGGCTCTGTGGCTGGAGTGGGCATCGTCAATGAAAAAGACAGCACTCAGAGAGGTCGGGGAGGGATTCCTTCTTTTCCTTAGTTTTTGGCAAAAAGGGGCGAATGTGTCGGCCAGGAACCCACAAAACACGATCCTCTAGTTGTACCGCGGCATAGCCTTGGTCCCAGGTGATGAGATCTGCAGGGCCTCTCCAGGTCAGATCCGGAAGTATCCTGTAATAAATGGGGGGTCGAGGAGGCAAAAACATGCGCAGCAAAGTGTCGCTGGGCGGCAGTAGAGGGAGCGGAGGACCCAGTTAAGTTCAGGAATTTAAAAGTAGAAAGTACTCTGTTCAATTGGTTTTGCAAGGACGGGAGGCCCGGAGGGATTTTCTCCGTTCTCAATTTTTCTAACGCCCATTTTAAGTTCTTTAGAGCATCCCATCGTTGCAAAGGTACGAATACAATGGTTGATAACGTGTTTGGTGGCCTCGCCTCTTTGTGGGGAGGCCATAATAAAACCTGAATAGGTATCAACGGAAACGTGTAAATATTTCCAGGGCGCAAAAGGTTGGAATTGCGTAACATCCATTTGCCAAATTTGTAAAGCCTCAAGACCACGCGGGTTAACTCCCATAGGGATGGAATTGGCATGCTGACTGCATGTGGGGCATTGTTGAACAATGGCCGAGGCTTCAGATTTTGAGATGCTAAATTGTTTGGCGAGAGCTTTGGCGTTTTGATGGAAATAGGAGTGGCTCTCCCAAGGGGTTGGGGAAGACAGAGAAAAAACAGCAGGTGACTGTGCCGCCTTATCAGCAGCATCGTTGCCCTCAGTTAACATGCCAGGAAAGGGCTGATGGCTGCGTATGTGAGCGACAAAAAAGGGAGCAGTCCTAGCCATAACAAGTTGCTGGAGAGTAAAAAACAAGGCCATTAAGGAGCTCTCAACAGCCGGAGACAAATAGGCATCAAAAATGTTAAGAATAATCTGAGAAACATACAAGGAGTCTACAATAAGATTAAAAGGTATATCAGGTAATTTCTGAAAGGCTAGGATGGAAGCAGCCAATTCTGCGCGTTGAGAAAGAGCAGAATTTGTTAAAAGGATGGGTGAGGCATATCAGCAGCAAGTAAGATATCATATGGTACAAAGTGGTACAAAAGATCGTTCGCATGAAAGAGGCGAAAGGGCTCTAGCAATGAATGCACCACATATTGACACATAGTAGGGCTGTTTAACATGCCTTAAGACAAAACTTTCCACTGATAGTGAGAAATAAGATAACTATTGTTGAAAACAGGGAAAGTAAAAGCAAGCAACAAACAGTCTTGGGGTTGCAAAAGAATGGAAAGGAAAAAAAATCTTTCAAATCAACTACAGCCAGTTTAAAATTTTGAGGAAGAAGATTGGGGTTGGAAGAAGGTTATAGATTGTGGTAAGATTTTTAAAAACAGTCTGACAATAAGCAGAGGTAAGACCATATTCAGAGATTGCTTGTTTCAAGTTTTTACGAACCGAGAAAGCGATAGGTTCATAGACCGGGACAGCGCCCGTGAAATCAACAGGGAATTGAGAAAGGGTCTCAAGATCATCTGGAGAAAGGGATGGGTCAGCGCGGGCGGAGGCCAGCCCTCGTGCGACTGCACTACCAGAGGAAAAACCAGAGCAAAAAGGGGAGGTAAAGTAAGCAGAAGCAGAAGTAGAGTGTGCCTGGGAGGGCGGAGGTGGCATAGGAGGGGGAGGAGGAGGTAAAGGTATGGGAGCAGGGAAATCCTGAGGAGGTATAGGCACGGGGTCTTGGGGGGGTATAGGTGGAGGAGGAAAGGGGTCGGTAGGAGAGGAGGGACAAGGTGGAGATGGTGCCGAAGGCTCGGCAGGATGAGTGATAGAGAGGTCAGAGGGAGAGAAAGAATCAGAGTTATGAAAACGAAGGGCTGCAAGAACAGCCTTCCAAGTTAAAAGAACTTTTGCAGGAGCACGAGGCTCCTGGTGGAGATAAGTACCTATCTTAATCCAAACGGCAGGCTTTATCGAGCCGTGAGGAGGATAAGAGGGACAATGTTTCCAAACATAAGTTAAAAGGTTACGTAACTCGTGGTTAGTAGGGAAAAGAAAGTCCTGTCTAAATTTAGGCTCAAAAGCTCTGAGAATCTGTCCAAGCTCCTTCACGTGACCGGCCTGTTGCCGGGACAGATCTCCCCCCATACTTACGAAATTCGCCCGCTCCTATCAACGGACGACGAGGGTGCCGGTAAGCGATGAGGGTCTCAGGCACGTGTCGACAGCATCGGCACGCCGAGGTAACAGGGATAAAACTGCCCGCATTCTCCACCACCTGCGGATGCCGCAAAGTCCCTAAGGGGAACAGGGTCTTCAGAGGGACTTAGGGCAACCCAGACGTGTGGGGTCACTCACGAAACCGAATCCTAGAAAGAAAACCTGGACACATTTCTCTCCGGGTGAAATGACACAGTATAGAGCTATGCATGCCCTTTTATTGGGGGGAATATGCAAATTGGGTAAGGTTATACGTATATGTCAAGTGGTATACAAACATCCAATAACATGACTCTAAGATATGACACAACTTCCGAGCCTTTCCTATCTACATATGGCACGTAACTAGCTTCTACTGAACAAATGTCTCTTATGGCCAATTTCCTGGGACCTTTGTTATGAATATGGTTATCTTCCTATATACCACAAAGCAAGGTCTTTTATTGCTGTTTTCGTCCGGTGTGCCCCAGGAAATGTAAACATGCATCCTTTTATCACAGTTCTCATCCTGCTGGCACATTCTTGTTATTCGAGGAGAGCTGCCTTGAACTGCTTTATGGCCAGTCACTTCCAAGCAGATTTCACCAGAAATGCAGACTCACTTTGTGACCTACGTGCAATCCTGTTCCTGGCTAATGGAATAAAAGTGTATAAGACAGTTATGTTAGAAGTCCAGATGTTGAATCCTATCCTAACATGATATGGCAGCCCTTACATCATTGTTAAACCATAGCGGTTTCTTCTTCCTTTTACCTTTAGTTATTTGT
Organism: Erythrolamprus reginae; assembly: GCF_031021105.1. NCBI lineage: Eukaryota > Metazoa > Chordata > Lepidosauria > Squamata > Dipsadidae > Erythrolamprus > Erythrolamprus reginae. Next base: position 453,944 of record NC_091951.1, read on the forward strand.
CTTACATACAGTCCAGTGGCTTTTAAGATGGCCTTTTTTAATACAGTCCACTGGGTGCTCGCTCCTGCCATTTTATCCCTCCCCTTTAATTCATTATCTAAATATTCCCCCATTGCATTAAAATTTGTTTTTCTGAAATCCAATACTTTGGTTGCATTATAGGATTGCTCACAATGAGTTTTTACATCAAACCACAAACATAGATGGTCACTGCAACCTAAATTTTCTCCCACCTTGACATCTGAAACCCAATTCCCATTTGTAAAAACTAAATCTAGAATATTCTCCCCTCTAGTTGGTGTCTTAACCAGCTGTGCCAGAGCTGCTCCTGTAAAGGCCTCTACTATATTCTTACTGTTGCATGTAAGGGCACTGGGGATATTCCAGTCAACATCAGGCATGTTGAAATCACCCATAACCACAATATCTCCCTTTACTGCCATCTGGGTAATTTCATCCACCATCTTGTTGTCATATTCCTCAGATTGCCCCGGAGGCCTATAGATCACCCCAATTCTAATGACAGAACCTTCTTTATTTTGCATGCAAATCCAGAGAGTCTCTAGATCTTGACATGTATTTTGAATTAGTGTTGTTTTTAGACTTTCTTTAATATAAATGGCTACTCCACCTCCCTTTCTCTCTATTCTATCCTTCCTATACAGTGTATATCCTGGTATGGATATTTCCCATTCATTAGAATCCTTAAACCATGTCTCAGTTATGGCAACCAGATCCAAATTATCTCTAGATATTATGGCCATTAACTCACAGAGCTTGTTGCTCAAGCTTCGAGCATTCGTGCACATTACCCGAAGAACATTATTTTCATTATTAGTTTTCCCCTTATCATCAACAACTACATCTATTTTATTTACAGCTCCCTTTTCATAAGCTTCCAGAAACTGATTTATCCTCATTGGTCGGGGACAGAAATCACCCACATCAGTTACATCTCTGTCCCCTTTACCTAGTTTAAATGCCTGTCCAAGAAAGTTCTGAATTCCTCACTGAGCACCTGGGTACCTCTGTATGATGGATGCAAACCATCCCTCTTAAACAACTCCCTATTAGACCACCTACTGACATCATGACTTACATAGCCAAAACCTTCAGCTTTACACCACTGCTTTAACCACACATTAAACTCTCTGATACAAGTTGTTTTATCTTGATCTTTTTCTCTGATGTTGCAACCATTTTCATTTCCCTTTTGCTTTCAAGGTCATAATGGGCAGGACAATCAAGATTCCTGTGAACTGTTCCAAGTGATCAATGATAAAGATGGAATGGAGAAGTTTGGAATTCGAATGAAATTAGAAAGCCCTGAGAGAAACCAGTCAAAGAATTGGAATCAGGAAAACTCATCTTCCACTGACGCTCCGATGCAAGACATTCTTGCCCAACTAGAGAAAATCAAGGAAAAATATATTGGAAAATACCTTACATCTCAAAAAGCAATTGACACAAAAGATAAACCATATAAATGCATGGAGTGTGGGAAGACCTTTGCTCAAAGAGGGAATCTTACTTCCCACAAGATGATCCACACAGGGGAGAAGCCATATAAATGCATGGACTGTGGAAAGACCTTTGCTCAGAGAAGTAATCTTATTCGTCACAAAAGGATCCATACAGGGGAGAAGCCGTATAAATTCATCGAGTGGAAAGACCTTTGCTCACATAAGTCATTTAATTTCCCATAAAAGTAATTAAGTATGGACAATTGTAAGAGCTTTTATTAAGACTTACAAAGTGGCGCTCAAGGCGGCAAGATGCGCGTATTCCGCCCAGCCGCTCTGTTTAGGGTGACTTGCTCCCTTCTTAATCAGGGGGGAGTTGGGGAGCCCTTGCAGAGTATTGCCGAGGATTTTAATACATTTTTCACTGATAAAATCGCTCGGATCCGGGCAGACCTCGACTCCGATTGGATAGCAGAGTCGACTGACAATGAGTCAGTCAAGGTGACTGGGGCCCATACTTGTCCACCTGTCTGGGAAGAGTTTGATCTGGTGACACCTGATGAAGTGGACAAGGCCATTGGAGCTGTGAGTTCCGCCACCTGCTTGTTGGACCCTTGTCCCTCCTGGTTGGTCTTGGCCAGCAGGGAGGTGATGCGGAGCTGGGTCCAGGAGATTAACAACGCTTCTTTGAGGGAGGGGTACTTTCCGGCTCCGTACAACGAGGCACTTGTGCTCCCCCTCCTCAAGAAGCCTTCCCTGGACCCAGCCATATTTAATAACTATCGTCCTGTCTTCTACCTTCCCTTTATGGGGAAGGTCGCTGAGAAGGTGGTGTCGCTCCGCGGACTGCATTGGCTACCGATCAGTTTCCGGGCACAATTCAAAGTGTTGGTTATGACCTATAAAGCCTTACATGGAACAGGACCAGATTATCTCTGAGACTGCCTTCTGCCGTACAAATCCCAGCGACCGGTGAGGTCCTACAGAGTTGGCCTCCTTAGGGTCCTGTCGACCAAACAATGTTGGTTAGCGGGACCTAGGGGAAGAGCCTTCTGTGTGGGAGCCCCGGCCCTCTGGAATCAACTCCCCCCAGAGATTCGCACTGCCCCACCCTCCTTGCCTTCCGAAAGAGCTTAACAACTCATCTTTGCCGCCAGGCTTGGGACTCCTAGATCTTCTCCTGACCACTGAATGCCTTAAGAATGATTGCTGAATGTTTGGTTAATAAGTTAATTTTTTAGGTTAACCTTCTCTTTCTAATTGTTTTTAATATTGTAGTACTAATTGCATTATATTACTGTTCTGTTTTTATATATGCCGTGACCTGCCCCAAGTCCTCGGAGAGGGGCGGCATACAAATCCAATTAAATAAATAAATAAAAATAAATAAATGATTGCTCTCGCAGCTGCATTTTGCACGATCTGAAGTTTCCGAACACTCTTCAAGGGTAGACCTATGTAGAGAGCGTTACAGTAGTCAAACCTTGAGGTGATGAGGGCATGAGTGACTGTGAGCAGTGAGTCCCTGTCCAGATAGGGCCACAACTGGTGCACCAGGCGAACCTGGGCAAACGCCTCCCTCGCCACAGCTGAAAGATATTTCTCTAATGTAAGCTGGGGATCGAGGAGGACACCCAAGTTGCGAACCCTCTCTGAGGGGGTCAATAATTCCCCCCCAGGGTGATGGACAGACAGGTGTGATTGTCCTTGGGAGGCAAAACCCACAGCCACTCCGTCTTATCCGGGTTGAGTTTGAGTCTGTTGACACCCATCTAGGCCCCAACAGCCTCCAGGCACCGGCACATCACTTCCACTGCTTCGCTGACTGGACATGGGGTGGAGATGTAAAGCTGGGCATCATCAGTGCCCCCAAAATACAAAGTCTCACTTTTATGATTCATTCATTCAGATTATAAGGGCATAAAATAGAAAGAAGGAAAGGAAACGGGAAAGGGGAAGAAAGTGGAGGAGGAAAGGGAAAAAGAAAGGAAGAAAACTTTCTCTCCGCAGAATAAAATACAAAGTGAAATTGTAGCCCCGGTTTATATTTCTTCTCTAAGTAAATACGTACAACAGTTTCTAAAACAGAAACTTCACTCAATCACTAAATTCCAATGTTCAGATTTCTTTTTTTTTTCTACCTTAACCACAAAGTCCAGAAGTGGCTTCCAGGTAGAAAAACAGCTGGATCTCTATTCTTTCCCCTGGTCAAAAACTTTATTTCTCCATCTCTGCCAACTTTTTCCTTCCATCACTTTGTCCATCCTGGGAATGGAAGTTTCTTTCCATTTTTGTATTTAAAGAATTCTGGCTGCAGTCGGCATGCGCAGTAATAAAGTATTAATTTATATTTCAGGTTCCTTGCCCTCCTCCGCCCTGTGGCTGAGTCTCCAGGTGGGGCAGCCGCTTTGTCCTGTGACCCACTGGAAGGAGTCCTTGACTCACAACAGGTCATGTAGCGACCGCTGGAAGTTTAAATGGCACTGAAAAAAGTGACTCTTTGCCCAATATTCCTTCTTTTAAAAGTTTAATTATTTTGAATGTTTTTCTAATACTTTCATATAAATACCCCTTTTTAACTTTGCTATATGTGATCCAGTCCCTTGTTGTATGTTGGGGGGCTAAATACATTTGAGACAGATTAGGAGATTGAGAGAGGGAGTGGGAGAGAGAGAGAAAGAGATGATTATTCCCGTTTATTCCTCCTACTGGGGCATCAGAGTCCCCTTTTGACTGCCCCCATATTTGGTTTCTACATCTGCTGTTTTGTGTCCTTTTTTCTTCCAATTTGTTTGATTCCTCTGAGATTTCAGTTGGGAATCAGCTTCTAAACCTTCGTCTCCCTCTCACTTCGGCTTCACTTCCAAGCCCTGTGGATGAGGCAAGCTGTGGGTCCTTGTGAGGGGCAGCTCATCTCTGGCCAGAAGCCCCCATGTGGGTGTTGTGGACCATGGTCCAAGAATCCTAGTTTCACTGGAGAGAATTGTCCCCTCAGCCAGGCTGGACTTCTACGGTGAGGCCTTCCCTCCTTGGGTGGTTCCCTTTGGGGAGAAGAGAAACCCCCCTGTGCCCCTATCTCTGGGGCTCCCACTGGGCCCTCCTGCTCCCAGTCTCTGGGCCTCGATTCCAGGGAGTTTATCCTCCCTCCCTGCAGGAAAGAAAAAAAATTGATAAGAATCTGGGGACCATTGTGCTCTTTCCTTCTCTGGCCGTGAAGCTGAATAAACAAAATTGTAGTTTCATTTCACTATAAATGTATTGAACGTTCCCAGCAGAGAAGACTATGTATTGGATTGTTTTTTTCACTTGTTGTGAGCCGCCCCGAGTCTTCGGAGAGGGGCGGCATACAAATCCAAATAATAAATAAATAAATAAATAAATAAATAAATAAATAAAAAAAAGACAGTCGGGAGCCTCCTGAAGTAAACCTCAAACAACGCCCAGAGGAAAAAGGCGGGGGAAAAGAACACGCCCCCGTCCCACCCCCAGCAACCAATCAGAGCGCAGATCCCCTCAGGCAGGAGCCCGCCCCCCCTCAGCCACCACGGGGTGTTCGGGACCTTTGTGCACTTTCCTTCTCCAGCCATGAAATTCACTCTCTTCACATTGAAAGTCTGAGCTGAGATTGAATTGTCAGGCGCGTCTCTTTCCCGCCATTCCTCCCATCCTGGCACTTTGCCCCAAATCCACCAGGGGGCGATGTCTGCCAGGGGAAAGAAACTCCCCATTGGCCCACCGGAAGCGAACGTCACGGGGGGGAGAGGAGGCTGAGAAGGAAGTGACATCACTGAGTCTTGCCGCTCTAGGACGCCCCACTCGCTCTCCTTCAACCCTGGTGCCGCGTGAGACCGAGAGCCCGGCGGGAAAACCCCCAGACGTGTCCCAGGTGAGGGGGGGGGGGGCTTCCCGGTGCCCATGTTCCCCTGCCGCCCTCTCCCTGCAGTGGAAGCGGAATAGGCGGGATTCGCCCCAGGCTCCCCGAGGGCCCGATCCTGTCTCCGGAGGGGGAGAGAAGGGGGCGGCCTCTGCAGCTGCCTCCTTCCCGGCCCTGCTCGGGGGACCTGGGCCCTGCGCTGGGATGAGCCTCTTGGGGCTCCGGGCAGGTTGGGGGAAGGTCGCTCAGGGGCTGAATTCCACCTTCTCATTCTGGGCCTTTGTTTTCCCTTCCACCTCAGAGACAGAAACCGGAAGCCATTTGGGGTCTTTGCAAGGCCCCATTTTCTCCTGGGGGAAGAAGAAAAGAGCGGGATCACCTGGAGGGATCCGTCCTGTGTTCCCAGAAATGGTCCCGTGAAGGAAAAGGCCTCTGGAGACCCACAAGAGTCCTTGGACCCCTTTGGAGTTGCTCTGCAGGACAGAGAAAGGATGGAGACCCCACCTGTTGCAAAGGGGGGAAGCGGAAAAGGCCCTGCAGCCGCTCAGCCTGGGAAGGTGGGGGAGCTCTGGACAAGACCTGGGCAGAAGATCCTGGAGGAAGAACCCATCCTCCCTTCAGAAGTTCAGCCCTGGAACTCCATCCAATACATGGAGGCTGAGGGTCCCCGAGGAATTTGCAGCCGACTCCACGACTTGTGCAGGCGATGGCTGAGGCCAGAGAAACACACGAAAGTCCAGATGGTGGACCTGGTGGTTCTGGAGCAGCTCCTGTCCCTTCTGCCCCCAGAGATGGAGGGCTGGGTGCGGGAGTGTGGAGCAGAGACCAGCTCCCAGGCGGTGGCCCTGGTGGAAGGCCTCCTCCTGAGCCAGGTGGAGGAGCAGAAGGAGCAGGTCCAGTTGCAGGTGAGACACTTTTGGGAGCTCAGAAAACAGTAGAGAACGTGGTTGAATACTTCACCCCTCCTTCCCCAACTTCTCTGGCGTTCATCACATGTGGCAGTTCTCCAATTCTTGTAGGACATTGTTCCGTTCTTTCACTCAATCTCACGGGTGGATATTGGGGGCTTTGATGTTCTGTTGTGAATCTGGGAATCCTCTTTGTGTTGTGTGATGTACATTAATTCTGCTTCTTTTTCCCTTCCTCCCGTTTGAAGTCTTGCACTGTGGAGATGAGAGATCCTGAGGGAAAGAGGAATCCATCAAATCCCCCTCAGGAACCAATTTCCTGGAGGATCCCTTCCGAAGATCCACGTCAGGACACCACAGAAGGTAATGGAAGATCCTCCGATGACCCATCTGTCCTACCTCTCTCTCTCTTCTCCTCCTATTTTGTTAATTATGCATTTTGAAATTATTTATTCCTTACAGAGAGACAAAGAATGAATCTTTCTGGTTCTTGTGACGGAGATCAAACAGCGGTTGAACCTCCAAATCAAGTAAGAAAGGGAAAAGCTATGAGATTCCTACTCTCCTCTCAGGAAGTGAAGCGGGTGTGCAGAGGGCTCTCTCCTTCCATTTCCCCCCCTTGTTTGGCCCGGATTATTTTTGTGTCCTCCCACAACATGGAGAGCAGAAGAGCAGGTTCAAGTTCCTTTTAGCCAGCAGAGCTTCCTCTGGTTGTCTTCTTCTGCTAGGTATTCTTCCACCTTTAGAGTTTACAAGAAGCAAGTTTTAAAAAGTCCTTCAAGAAATAAGAATAAATATACACAAAACAAATACAAAATAATTTCCAGTCCTTTGATTTGCGCCTTGATTAGGAGATCAAACATTCCCGCCTTGCAAAAGCTGAGAAATGATTTTCCCAGGGAATTTTCTCTCTGTTTTCTTCCTTTCAGCCAATGGGTCAGACTACTAGATCAATCAATGATAGACAGGGCAATAGATGACTTGATCCAGAAGTGGGATTACTTTAGTGAAAGGCTCTGAAGGTTTTGCAGGATCAATGAACTTGATAAAGCAATTTTCATATTTGCCCATTCTCTCACCTGAACCTACAACTTCTGTGATGCACAACCATTTAATTTGGTGCATCTCTTTGCTGTAGTAATTTGGGAACAATGGAACAGAGTAACAGTTGGGAGGGATCTTGGAGGTCTTCTAGTCCAACCCCCTGCTCAGACAGGAAGCCCTATAACATTTCAGATAAATGGCTTTCCAATTCCTTCATCAACACCTCCACTTTTGGAGCAACCACAATTTCTGGAGGCAAGTCATTCCACTGATTAATTGTTCTCACCATCAGGAAATTTCCCCTAACTTGTGGGTTGGTTCTCTCCTTGAAAACTTTCCATCCATTGTGTCTTGGAACACTGCTGTCATGTCACTCCCTGGTCCTTCTTTTCATGAAAGTAGACACACCCAATTCCAGCTACGGTAAAACAGCCATGCTTTGACCTCTGGTCCAGTAATAATTTTTGTTGCTCTTGTCTGCACTATTTCTAGAGTCTCGAGATCTTTCTTACATCTGGCAACCAGTAGTGGAGTCAATATTCCAGGTGTGGTCTTATCAAGGCATTATAAAGTGGTACTAACACTTCAGGTCATCTTGATTCTATCCCTCTTAATGCCGCCTCTGATTTTGTTCGGTTTTGGGTTTTTGGTGGCAACTGTACATTATCTGCTGACTCATGTTTAAGTGTTTGTCCACTAGGACTCCAAGATTCCTGTTGCACTTACTACTATTAAGCCAGGTATCACCTCTTCTATGCGAATGCATTTGGGTTTTCTTTCCTAAGTGAACGTGGTTACATTCTTCACTGTTGATTTTGCTTTGTCAGATGGGGCCCATATCTGTTGATCCTTCTATATCTCCATCTTATATCCGGGAGTGTTGTTATTCCTGTTGATTTGGTCTTGTCTACAAATGTGATGAGTTCCCCTTCCATCCTCCTGTCTAAATGAATGATGAAGATAAACAGATGTTATGAATCCTCCCGTTCTCTTCTTTTTCCCGTGTTCAGGAGAGTCCTGTGTCATTCGCGGAGGTGGCTGTGTCTTTCTCTGAGGAGGAATGGTCTCAGCTGGATCCTGACCAGAAAGCGCTGCATTCGGAAGTCATGCTGGAAAACCATAGGAACGTGGTCTTTCTGGGTAAGAGTATGACACCAATCAGAGTTCAAGAAGGAAGATTATAGTTATTTCTTTATTTAAACAACCAATATTATGAAGCATCGTCTCCTGGGCGGGAGAAGGAAAGGATCTGGCCTTCTGGTGCTCCAAGGAAGGAAAGAGTCAATGTCTCTTTGCTTAGTTGCTTTATGTGCCATTTCACATCTGTATTTTTCCATTTCTATTTGCTTTATGTTGGGGTGTGTAAAAAGAACGAGGTGTGCTTTTGTGTGTCCTCTGGAGGCCATGTGAGAGGAGTGTGTTTTGATTTGTCTCAAACCTCCAAACCTGTGTGAGAACAGAACCCATTACTTGGGTGCATTTGCAGAAAGAAGAAGCCTAAAGTATTGAGAGCATGCAGTCATAGAAACATAGAAGATTGACGGCAGAAAAAGACCTCATGATCCATCTAGTCTGCCCTTATACTGCTTTTTGTATTTTATCTTAGGATGGATATATGTTTATCCCGGGCATGTTTAAATTCAGTTTGTTCCAAGGATCTACTACTCTTTCAGTAAAATAATATTTTCTCATGTTGCTTTTGATCTTTCCCCCAACTATGATCGTTCCCCTGATCAGAACCTTCTGAGAAGGGCGGCATACAAAACTAATAAATTATTACTCATTATTATTATTATTATTATTATTACTATTATTATTATTATTATTATAATTGAAACATACAACCTAATGGAATTTTGGACAAATTCAGAAGGAAATTCACGTGACTTTCTACATTTTGATGGTTTTCTCTAACTTTGTCATCATTTTCATTTCCCTTTTGCTTTGAAGGTCATAATGGGCAGGAGAATCAAGATCCTTGTCAACTGTTCCAAGTGATCAATGATAAAGATGGAATGGAGAAGTTTGGAATTGGAATGAAATTCGAAAGCCCTGAGAGAAACCAGTCAAAGAATTGGAATCAGGAAAGCTTATCTTCCACTGATGCTCCGATGCAAAACATTCTTGCCCGACAAGAGAAAATGAAGAAAAAATATATTGGAAAAAGTGTGAAGCTAGTTAAAGCTAAAATACAAGTAAATGAAAACTATTTCACCCAAAACAAAGGAGAAGATGCTATAAGAAGACACAATGGACAAAATTACAATGGGACATCCATTCTTTCTCTTGGAAATAACTACCTTACATCTCAAAAAGCGATTGATACGAAAAGGAAGCCATATAAATGTTTGAAATGTGGAAAATGTTTTAGCAGAACGTGGCAACTTACTATCCACGAAAGGATCCACACAGGGGAGAAGCCACATAAATGCATGGAGTGTGGAAAGACCTTTGCTCATAGCAGTGCACTTACTTCCCATAAGAGGATCCACACAGGGGAGAAGCCTTATAAATGCATGGAGTGTGGAAAGGCCTTTGCTGACAGGAGTGGATTTACTTCCCATAAGAGGATCCACACAGGGGAGAAGCCGTATAAATGCTTGGAGTGTGGAAAGACCTTTGCTCAGGTCATTTTACTTCCCATAAGAGGATCCACACAGGGGAGAAGCCGTATAAATGCATGGAGTGTGGAAAGACCTTTGCTCGAACCAGTGGACTTAGTTCCCATAAATGGATCCACACAGGAGAGAAGCCGTATAAATGCATGGAGTATGGAAAGACCATTGCTCAAAGTAGTGCACTTACTTACCATAAGAGGATCCACACAGGGGAGAAGCCGTATAAATGCATGGAGTGTGGAAAGACCTTTGCTCGAACCAGTGGACTTAGTTCCCATAAATGGATCCACACAGGGGAGAAGCTGTATAAATGCATGGAGTGTGGAAAGACCTTTGTTGATTTGAGTGCACTTACTACTCATAAGAGGATCCACACTGGGGAGACGCCGTATAAATGCATGGAGTGTGGAAAGACCTTTGCTTATATCAGTACATTTACTTACCATAAGATGGTCCACACAGGGGAGAAGCCGTATAAATGCATGGAGTGTGGAAAGACTTTTGTTCGTAGCAGTACACTTACTTCCCATAAGAGGATCCACACAGGGGAGAAGCCGTATAAATGCATGGAGTGTGGAAAGGCCTTTGCTGACAGGAGTGGATTTCCCATAAGAGGATCCACACAGGGGAGAAGCCGTATAAATGCATGGAGTGTGGAAAGACTTTTGTTCGTAGCAGTACACTTACTTCCCATAAGAGGATCCACACAGGGGAGAAGCCGTATAAATGCATGGAGTGTGGAAAGGCCTTTGCTGACAGGAGTGGATTTACTTCCCATAAGAGGATCCACACAGGGGAGAAGCCTTATAAATGCATGGAGTGTGGAAATACCTTTGCTCATAGCAAGTCACTTACTTCCCATAAGAGGATCCACACGGGAGAAGCCGTATAAATGCTTGGAGTGTGGAAAGACCTTTGCTCAGAATGGTACTCTGTCTTCTCATAAAAGAATCCATTCTCTGGAGAAACTATATAGCAATAGCAATTCCACTTAGATTTATATACTACTCCACAATGCTTTACCTCTGACCCGTGTACAAAGTCAGCTTATTATCCCCAGCAATCTGTCCTCATTTTAGCGACCTCAGAAGCATGAAAGGCTGTATCAACTATTAAAAATAATGTATAGAAGTTGTTTTCAATAAAATGTCAAACTGAAAGTTTTCAATTTCCACATTAAAAAAATGTTCCATCCATTTTCTTGCTGAAATATTTTTTCGCATCCAAAATTTGCATTTCTTCCTCAAAGTCACAATTTCACTTTGTAAAACCATTGCCTTTTTATAGCTGGTCCACAAGGATTTTTTAATGCTCCCAGATGCAAATGGGCTTATTATGAAAAACAGAACAAAACCCACACTGGAATTATTTGTCTGGATGGCAACAGATTAGATCCCAGCTTTAATTTACAACTAACCAATTGAATGTTCTTCAACATTATAGAATTAACAGTGATTAAAACAGTCCCTCAACAGAGAGCAACATGGTAAGCAAAGTGCTCTGAGATGGAATGGACATTTTAAGGACCCTCTTGGGGGGGCTCACCCGGACACTCCCACCCGTCCCCCATCAATCCAGATAACAGTTGTGCCACTTAGAGGATTTGGTGAAGGAGGAGATCAAGAGGGATCCTGTCCAAAGCTCTCCAATGATCTTGGGATCTGCCTGATCTCCTCAGCCTCCATCTGCCCCTACTGTCCCTTCCCCCAAGATGCCCCCCATTCCTTCCACACTCCCTGCTGTTCCCCATCCCAGGTGAGCTGACATCTGGGACTTGGACCTTCCCCACCTCATTCCCCAAAAATGTCGGTTCCTTTGCCTAGAAGGAGGCGGCCCAGCTGTAGGCAGAGCCTGGTTTTGGGGTGAGGGTCTCCCTCTGCATTCTCCCAAATCCCCCTCTAGCAAGGATCTTCTTATGGCTTGGGTATCCTGCGATCCAAGGGTTGTCAGGGCTCTGGACACCATCAGTCCCCTTTCCATAAGGGGAACTCCAGGCCCTTCCCAATCCCCCCCCCAAGAGGAGTTTGAGAAGGAAGTGACATCACTATGGCTTGCCACTGCAGGACGCCACACTTAACCCCTAGTGTTCGCATGAGACGGAGGATCTGGTGGGAGGATATCCAGGTGATGGGGGAACTCTTCCAGGGTCCCATGTTCCACAGCCTCCCTGTCCCTGCAGGAGGAAGTGTAGCGTGGGAAGGTGGGGCTTTGCAAAGGCCCAGCAGGAGAGGAGAGAAGCCGGGGGGAGAAGGAGGAGGCAGGATTCGCACCAGGCTCCCCGAGAGCCATTCCTTTCTCTGGAGTGGGGGAGAAGTGGGGCGGCCTCTGTAGCCTCCAGTTTTTCTCTGGAAATCACCCAGTTTATTCCTCGCATTGGTGTATCAGAGTCCCCTTTTGATTGACCCCATATTTGGTTTCTCCCTCTGCTGTTTTGTGTCCTTTTTTCCTCCAATTTGATTGATTCCCCTGAGATTTGAGTTCGGAATCAGCTTCTAAACCTTCGTCTCCCTCTCACTTCGGCTTCACTCTCAAGGCCTTTGGATGAGGAGAGGGGGTCGGTGCCCACAGCTGACCTTCTGGGTCCTTGTGAGGGGCAGCTCATCCCCTGCCAGAAGCCCCCAGGGGGGTGTTGTGGACCATGGTCCAAGGATCCCAGTTCTTCTCTAGAGAAACCCATCCCCTAAGCCAGGATGGACTTCCAGGGTGCTGCTTTCCCTCCTTGGATTTTTCCCTTTGTGGGCAGAGCGGGAGAGAAACCCCCTGTGCCCCCATCTCTGGGGCTCCCACTGGGCCCTCCTGCTCCCAGTCTCTGGGCCTCCATTCCAGGGAGTTTATCCTCCCTCCCCGCAGGAAAGAAGGGGAAAAGGTCGATGGGGAGGAAACACGCGGCTGCTGTCCAAAGGAAGAGGGAGACACTGAGGAAAATCTGCCCTTTTCTATCAAGAGAAATGAACGTTCGCAGCAGAGAAGACAGTCTGGAGCCTCCTGAGGTAAATCTCACACAGCGCCCAGAGGAAAAAGGCGGGGAAAGGGGACACGCCCCCTTCCCACCCCCAGCAACCAATCAGAGCGCAGATCCCCTCAGGCAGGAGCCCGCCCTCCCTCAGCCACCACGGGGTGTTCGGGACCTTTGTGCACTTTCCTTCTCCAGCCATGAAATTCCCTCTCTTCACATTGAAAGTCTGAGCTGAGATTGAATTGTCAGGCGCGTCTCTTTCCCGCCATTCCTCCCATCCTGGCACTTTGCCACAAATCCACCAGGGGGCGATGTCTGCCATGGGAAAGAAACTCCCTATTGGCCCACCGGAGGGCGAACGTCACGGGGGGGGGTTGCAGAGGAGGCTGAGAAGGAAGTGACATCACTGAGCCTTGCCGCTCTAGGACGCCCCACTCGCTCTCCTTCAACCCTGGTGCCGCGTGAGACCGAGAGCCCGGCGGGAAAACCCCCAGACGTGTCCCAGGTGAGGGGGGGGGGGGGCTTCCCGGTGCCCATGTTCCCCTGCCGCCCTCTCCCTGCAGTGGAAGCGGAATAGGCGGGATTCGCCCCAGGCTCCCCGAGGGCCCGATCCTGTCTCCGGAGGGGGAGAGAAGCGGGGCGGCCTCTGCAGCTGCCTCCTTCCCGGCCCTGCTCGGGGGACCTGGGCCCTGCGCTGGGATGAGCCTCTTGGGGCTCCGGGCAGGTTGGGGGAAGGTCGCTCAGGGGCTGAATTCCACCTTCTCATTCTGGGCCTTTGTTTTCCCTTCCACCTCAGAGACAGAAACCGGAAGCCATTTGGGGTCTTTGCAAGGCCCCATTTTCTCCTGGGGGAAGAAGAAAAGAGCGGGATCACCTGGAGGGATCCGTCCTGTGTTCCCAGAAATGGTCCCGTGAAGGAAAAGGCCTCTGGAGACCCACAAGAGTCCTTGGACCCTTTTGGAGTTGCTCTGCAGGACAGAGAAAGGATGGAGACCCCACCTGTTGCAAAGGGGGGAAGCGGAAAAGGCCCTGCAGCCGCTCAGCCTGGGAAGGGGGGGAAGCTCTGGACAAGACCCGGGCAGAAGATCCTGGAGGAAGAATCCATCCTCCTTCGGAAGTTCAGCCCTGGAACTCCATCCAATACTGGGAGGCTGAGGGTCCCCGAGGACTTTGCAGCCGACTCCACGACTTGTGCAGGTGACGGCTGAGGCCAGAGAAACACAGGAAAGCCCAGATGGTGGACCTGGTGGTTCTGGAGCATCTCCTGTCCCTTCTGCCCCCAGAGATGGAGGGCTGGGTGCGGGAGTGTGGAGCAGAGACCAGCTCCCAGGCGGTGGCCCTGGTGGAAGGCCTCCTCCTGAGCCAGGTGGAGGAGCAGAAGGAGCAGGTCCAGTTGCAGGTGAGACACTTTTGGGAGCTCAGAAAACAGTAGAGAACGTGGTTGAATACTTCACCCCTCCTTCCCCAACTTCTCTGGCGTTCATCACATGTGGCAGTTCTCCAATTCTTGTAGGACATTGTTCCGTTCTTTCACTCAATCTCACGGGTGGATATTGGGGGCTTTGATGTTCTGTTGTGAATCTGGGAATCCTCTTTGTGTTGTGTGATGTACATTAATTCTGCTTCTTTTTCCCTTCCTCCCGTTTGAAGTCTTGCACTGTGGAGATGAGAGATCCTGAGGGAAAGAGGAATCCATCAAATCCCCCTCAGGAACCAATTTCCTGGAGGATCCCTTCCGAAGATCCACGTCAGGACACCACAGAAGGTAATGGAAGATCCTCCGATGACCCATCTGTCCTACCTCTCTCTCTCTTCTCCTCCTATTTTGTTAATTATGCATTTTGAAATTATTTATTCCTTACAGAGAGACAAAGAATGAATCTTTCTGGTTCTTGTGACGGAGATCAAACAGCGGTTGAACCTCCAAATCAAGTAAGAAAGGGAAAAGCTATGAGATTCCTACTCTCCTCTCAGGAAGTGAAGCGGGTGTGCAGAGGGCTCTCTCCTTCCATTTCCCCCCCTTGTTTGGCCCGGATTATTTTTGTGTCCTCCCACAACATGGAGAGCAGAAGAGCAGGTTCAAGTTCCTTTTAGCCAGCAGAGCTTCCTCTGGTTGTCTTCTTCTGCTAGGTATTCTTCCACCTTTAGAGTTTACAAGAAGCAAGTTTTAAAAAGTCCTTCAAGAAATAAGAATAAATATACACAAAACAAATACAAAATAATTTCCAGTCCTTTGATTTGCGCCTTGATTAGGAGATCAAACATTCCCGCCTTGCAAAAGCTGAGAAATGATTTTCCCAGGGAATTTTCTCTCTGTTTTCTTCCTTTCAGCCAATGGGTCAGACTACTAGATCAATCAATGATAGACAGGGCAATAGATGACTTGATCCAGAAGTGGGATTACTTTAGTGAAAGGCTCTGAAGGTTTTGCAGGATCAATGAACTTGATAAAGCAATTTTCATATTTGCCCATTCTCTCACCTGAACCTACAACTTCTGTGATGCACAACCATTTAATTTGGTGCATCTCTTTGCTGTAGTAATTTGGGAACAATGGAACAGAGTAACAGTTGGGAGGGATCTTGGAGGTCTTCTAGTCCAACCCCCTGCTCAGACAGGAAGCCCTATAACATTTCAGATAAATGGCTTTCCAATTCCTTCATCAACACCTCCACTTTTGGAGCAACCACAATTTCTGGAGGCAAGTCATTCCACTGATTAATTGTTCTCACCATCAGGAAATTTCCCCTAACTTGTGGGTTGGTTCTCTCCTTGAAAACTTTCCATCCATTGTGTCTTGGAACACTGCTGTCATGTCACTCCCTGGTCCTTCTTTTCATGAAAGTAGACACACCCAATTCCAGCTACGGTAAAACAGCCATGCTTTGACCTCTGGTCCAGTAATAATTTTTGTTGCTCTTGTCTGCACTATTTCTAGAGTCTCGAGATCTTTCTTACATCTGGCAACCAGTAGTGGAGTCAATATTCCAGGTGTGGTCTTATCAAGGCATTATAAAGTGGTACTAACACTTCAGGTCATCTTGATTCTATCCCTCTTAATGCCGCCTCTGATTTTGTTCGGTTTTGGGTTTTTGGTGGCAACTGTACATTATCTGCTGACTCATGTTTAAGTGTTTGTCCACTAGGACTCCAAGATTCCTGTTGCACTTACTACTATTAAGCCAGGTATCACCTCTTCTATGCGAATGCATTTGGGTTTTCTTTCCTAAGTGAACGTGGTTACATTCTTCACTGTTGATTTTGCTTTGTCAGATGGGGCCCATATCTGTTGATCCTTCTATATCTCCATCTTATATCCGGGAGTGTTGTTATTCCTGTTGATTTGGTCTTGTCTACAAATGTGATGAGTTCCCCTTCCATCCTCCTGTCTAAATGAATGATGAAGATAAACAGATGTTATGAATCCTCCCGTTCTCTTCTTTTTCCCGTGTTCAGGAGAGTCCTGTGTCATTCGCGGAGGTGGCTGTGTCTTTCTCTGAGGAGGAATGGTCTCAGCTGGATCCTGACCAGAAAGCGCTGCATTCGGAAGTCATGCTGGAAAACCATAGGAACGTGGTCTTTCTGGGTAAGAGTATGACACCAATCAGAGTTCAAGAAGGAAGATTATAGTTATTTCTTTATTTAAACAACCAATATTATGAAGCATCGTCTCCTGGGCGGGAGAAGGAAAGGATCTGGCCTTCTGGTGCTCCAAGGAAGGAAAGAGTCAATGTCTCTTTGCTTAGTTGCTTTATGTGCCATTTCACATCTGTATTTTTCCATTTCTATTTGCTTTATGTTGGGGTGTGTAAAAAGAACGAGGTGTGCTTTTGTGTGTCCTCTGGAGGCCATGTGAGAGGAGTGTGTTTTGATTTGTCTCAAACCTCCAAACCTGTGTGAGAACAGAACCCATTACTTGGGTGCATTTGCAGAAAGAAGAAGCCTAAAGTATTGAGAGCATGCAGTCATAGAAACATAGAAGATTGACGGCAGAAAAAGACCTCATGATCCATCTAGTCTGCCCTTATACTGCTTTTTGTATTTTATCTTAGGATGGATATATGTTTATCCCGGGCATGTTTAAATTCAGTTTGTTCCAAGGATCTACTACTCTTTCAGTAAAATAATATTTTCTCATGTTGCTTTTGATCTTTCCCCCAACTATGATCGTTCCCCTGATCAGAACCTTCTGAGAAGGGCGGCATACAAAACTAATAAATTATTACTCATTATTATTATTATTATTATTATTATTACTATTATTATTATTATTATTATAATTGAAACATACAACCTAATGGAATTTTGGACAAATTCAGAAGGAAATTCACGTGACTTTCTACATTTTGATGGTTTTCTCTAACTTTGTCATCATTTTCATTTCCCTTTTGCTTTGAAGGTCATAATGGGCAGGAGAATCAAGATCCTTGTCAACTGTTCCAAGTGATCAATGATAAAGATGGAATGGAGAAGTTTGGAATTGGAATGAAATTCGAAAGCCCTGAGAGAAACCAGTCAAAGAATTGGAATCAGGAAAGCTTATCTTCCACTGATGCTCCGATGCAAAACATTCTTGCCCGACAAGAGAAAATGAAGAAAAAATATATTGGAAAAAGTGTGAAGCTAGTTAAAGCTAAAATACAAGTAAATGAAAACTATTTCACCCAAAACAAAGGAGAAGATGCTATAAGAAGACACAATGGACAAAATTACAATGGGACATCCATTCTTTCTCTTGGAAATAACTACCTTACATCTCAAAAAGCGATTGATACGAAAAGGAAGCCATATAAATGTTTGAAATGTGGAAAATGTTTTAGCAGAACGTGGCAACTTACTATCCACGAAAGGATCCACACAGGGGAGAAGCCACATAAATGCATGGAGTGTGGAAAGACCTTTGCTCATAGCAGTGCACTTACTTCCCATAAGAGGATCCACACAGGGGAGAAGCCTTATAAATGCATGGAGTGTGGAAAGGCCTTTGCTGACAGGAGTGGATTTACTTCCCATAAGAGGATCCACACAGGGGAGAAGCCGTATAAATGCTTGGAGTGTGGAAAGACCTTTGCTCAGGTCATTTTACTTCCCATAAGAGGATCCACACAGGGGAGAAGCCGTATAAATGCATGGAGTGTGGAAAGACCTTTGCTCGAACCAGTGGACTTAGTTCCCATAAATGGATCCACACAGGAGAGAAGCCGTATAAATGCATGGAGTATGGAAAGACCATTGCTCAAAGTAGTGCACTTACTTACCATAAGAGGATCCACACAGGGGAGAAGCCGTATAAATGCATGGAGTGTGGAAAGACCTTTGCTCGAACCAGTGGACTTAGTTCCCATAAATGGATCCACACAGGGGAGAAGCTGTATAAATGCATGGAGTGTGGAAAGACCTTTGTTGATTTGAGTGCACTTACTACTCATAAGAGGATCCACACTGGGGAGACGCCGTATAAATGCATGGAGTGTGGAAAGACCTTTGCTTATATCAGTACATTTACTTACCATAAGATGGTCCACACAGGGGAGAAGCCGTATAAATGCATGGAGTGTGGAAAGACTTTTGTTCGTAGCAGTACACTTACTTCCCATAAGAGGATCCACACAGGGGAGAAGCCGTATAAATGCATGGAGTGTGGAAAGGCCTTTGCTGACAGGAGTGGATTTCCCATAAGAGGATCCACACAGGGGAGAAGCCGTATAAATGCATGGAGTGTGGAAAGACTTTTGTTCGTAGCAGTACACTTACTTCCCATAAGAGGATCCACACAGGGGAGAAGCCGTATAAATGCATGGAGTGTGGAAAGGCCTTTGCTGACAGGAGTGGATTTACTTCCCATAAGAGGATCCACACAGGGGAGAAGCCTTATAAATGCATGGAGTGTGGAAATACCTTTGCTCATAGCAAGTCACTTACTTCCCATAAGAGGATCCACACGGGAGAAGCCGTATAAATGCTTGGAGTGTGGAAAGACCTTTGCTCAGAATGGTACTCTGTCTTCTCATAAAAGAATCCATTCTCTGGAGAAACTATATAGCAATAGCAATTCCACTTAGATTTATATACTACTCCACAATGCTTTACCTCTGACCCGTGTACAAAGTCAGCTTATTATCCCCAGCAATCTGTCCTCATTTTAGCGACCTCAGAAGCATGAAAGGCTGTATCAACTATTAAAAATAATGTATAGAAGTTGTTTTCAATAAAATGTCAAACTGAAAGTTTTCAATTTCCACATTAAAAAAATGTTCCATCCATTTTCTTGCTGAAATATTTTTTCGCATCCAAAATTTGCATTTCTTCCTCAAAGTCACAATTTCACTTTGTAAAACCATTGCCTTTTTATAGCTGGTCCACAAGGATTTTTTAATGCTCCCAGATGCAAATGGGCTTATTATGAAAAACAGAACAAAACCCACACTGGAATTATTTGTCTGGATGGCAACAGATTAGATCCCAGCTTTAATTTACAACTAACCAATTGAATGTTCTTCAACATTATAGAATTAACAGTGATTAAAACAGTCCCTCAACAGAGAGCAACATGGTAAGCAAAGTGCTCTGAGATGGAATGGACATTTTAAGGACCCTCTTGGGGGGGCTCACCCGGACACTCCCACCCGTCCCCCATCAATCCAGATAACAGTTGTGCCACTTAGAGGATTTGGTGAAGGAGGAGATCAAGAGGGATCCTGTCCAAAGCTCTCCAATGATCTTGGGATCTGCCTGATCTCCTCAGCCTCCATCTGCCCCTACTGTCCCTTCCCCCAAGATGCCCCCCATTCCTTCCACACTCCCTGCTGTTCCCCATCCCAGGTGAGCTGACATCTGGGACTTGGACCTTCCCCACCTCATTCCCCAAAAATGTCGGTTCCTTTGCCTAGAAGGAGGCGGCCCAGCTGTAGGCAGAGCCTGGTTTTGGGGTGAGGGTCTCCCTCTGCATTCTCCCAAATCCCCCTCTAGCAAGGATCTTCTTATGGCTTGGGTATCCTGCGATCCAAGGGTTGTCAGGGCTCTGGACACCATCAGTCCCCTTTCCATAAGGGGAACTCCAGGCCCTTCCCAATCCCCCCCCCAAGAGGAGTTTGAGAAGGAAGTGACATCACTATGGCTTGCCACTGCAGGACGCCACACTTAACCCCTAGTGTTCGCATGAGACGGAGGATCTGGTGGGAGGATATCCAGGTGATGGGGGAACTCTTCCAGGGTCCCATGTTCCACAGCCTCCCTGTCCCTGCAGGAGGAAGTGTAGCGTGGGAAGGTGGGGCTTTGCAAAGGCCCAGCAGGAGAGGAGAGAAGCCGGGGGGAGAAGGAGGAGGCAGGATTCGCACCAGGCTCCCCGAGAGCCATTCCTTTCTCTGGAGTGGGGGAGAAGTGGGGCGGCCTCTGTAGCCTCCAGTTTTTCTCTGGAAATCACCCAGTTTATTCCTCGCATTGGTGTATCAGAGTCCCCTTTTGATTGACCCCATATTTGGTTTCTCCCTCTGCTGTTTTGTGTCCTTTTTTCCTCCAATTTGATTGATTCCCCTGAGATTTGAGTTCGGAATCAGCTTCTAAACCTTCGTCTCCCTCTCACTTCGGCTTCACTCTCAAGGCCTTTGGATGAGGAGAGGGGGTCGGTGCCCACAGCTGACCTTCTGGGTCCTTGTGAGGGGCAGCTCATCCCCTGCCAGAAGCCCCCAGGGGGGTGTTGTGGACCATGGTCCAAGGATCCCAGTTCTTCTCTAGAGAAACCCATCCCCTAAGCCAGGATGGACTTCCAGGGTGCTGCTTTCCCTCCTTGGATTTTTCCCTTTGTGGGCAGAGCGGGAGAGAAACCCCCTGTGCCCCCATCTCTGGGGCTCCCACTGGGCCCTCCTGCTCCCAGTCTCTGGGCCTCCATTCCAGGGAGTTTATCCTCCCTCCCCGCAGGAAAGAAGGGGAAAAGGTCGATGGGGAGGAAACACGCGGCTGCTGTCCAAAGGAAGAGGGAGACACTGAGGAAAATCTGCCCTTTTCTATCAAGAGAAATGAACGTTCGCAGCAGAGAAGACAGTCTGGAGCCTCCTGAGGTAAATCTCACACAGCGCCCAGAGGAAAAAGGCGGGGAAAGGGGACACGCCCCCTTCCCACCCCCAGCAACCAATCAGAGCGCAGATCCCCTCAGGCAGGAGCCCGCCCTCCCTCAGCCACCACGGGGTGTTCGGGACCTTTGTGCACTTTCCTTCTCCAGCCATGAAATTCCCTCTCTTCACATTGAAAGTCTGAGCTGAGATTGAATTGTCAGGCGCGTCTCTTTCCCGCCATTCCTCCCATCCTGGCACTTTGCCACAAATCCACCAGGGGGCGATGTCTGCCATGGGAAAGAAACTCCCTATTGGCCCACCGGAGGGCGAACGTCACGGGGGGGGGTTGCAGAGGAGGCTGAGAAGGAAGTGACATCACTGAGCCTTGCCGCTCTAGGACGCCCCACTCGCTCTCCTTCAACCCTGGTGCCGCGTGAGACCGAGAGCCCGGCGGGAAAACCCCCAGACGTGTCCCAGGTGAGGGGGGGGGGGGGGCTTCCCGGTGCCCATGTTCCCCTGCCGCCCTCTCCCTGCAGTGGAAGCGGAATAGGCGGGATTCGCCCCAGGCTCCCCGAGGGCCCGATCCTGTCTCCGGAGGGGGAGAGAAGCGGGGCGGCCTCTGCAGCTGCCTCCTTCCCGGCCCTGCTCGGGGGACCTGGGCCCTGCGCTGGGATGAGCCTCTTGGGGCTCCGGGCAGGTTGGGGGAAGGTCGCTCAGGGGCTGAATTCCACCTTCTCATTCTGGGCCTTTGTTTTCCCTTCCACCTCAGAGACAGAAACCGGAAGCCATTTGTGGTCTTTGCAAGGCCCCATTTTCTCCTGGGGGAAGAAGAAAAGAGCGGGATCACCTGGAGGGATCCGTCCTGTGTTCCCAGAAATGGTCCCGTGAAGGAAAAGGCCTCTGGAGACCCACAAGAGTCCTTGGACCCTTTTGGAGTTGCTCTGCAGGACAGAGAAAGGATGGAGACCCCACCTGTTGCAAAGGGGGGAAGCGGAAAAGGCCCTGCAGCCGCTCAGCCTGGGAAGGGGGGGAAGCTCTGGACAAGACCCGGGCAGAAGATCCTGGAGGAAGAATCCATCCTCCTTCGGAAGTTCAGCCCTGGAACTCCATCCAATACTGGGAGGCTGAGGGTCCCCGAGGACTTTGCAGCCGACTCCACGACTTGTGCAGGTGACGGCTGAGGCCAGAGAAACACAGGAAAGCCCAGATGGTGGACCTGGTGGTTCTGGAGCATCTCCTGTCCCTTCTGCCCCCAGAGATGGAGGGCTGGGTGCGGGAGTGTGGAGCAGAGACCAGCTCCCAGGCGGTGGCCCTGGTGGAAGGCCTCCTCCTGAGCCAGGTGGAGGAGCAGAAGGAGCAGGTCCAGTTGCAGGTGAGACACTTTTGGGAGCTCAGAAAACAGTAGAGAACGTGGTTGAATACTTCACCCCTCCTTCCCCAACTTCTCTGGCGTTCATCACATGTGGCAGTTCTCCAATTCTTGTAGGACATTGTTCCGTTCTTTCACTCAATCTCACGGGTGGATATTGGGGGCTTTGATGTTCTGTTGTGAATCTGGGAATCCTCTTTGTGTTGTGTGATGTACATTAATTCTGCTTCTTTTTCCCTTCCTCCCGTTTGAAGTCTTGCACTGTGGAGATGAGAGATCCTGAGGGAAAGAGGAATCCATCAAATCCCCCTCAGGAACCAATTTCCTGGAGGATCCCTTCCGAAGATCCACGTCAGGACACCACAGAAGGTAATGGAAGATCCTCCGATGACCCATCTGTCCTACCTCTCTCTCTCTTCTCCTCCTATTTTGTTAATTATGCATTTTGAAATTATTTATTCCTTACAGAGAGACAAAGAATGAATCTTTCTGGTTCTTGTGACGGAGATCAAACAGCGGTTGAACCTCCAAATCAAGTAAGAAAGGGAAAAGCTATGAGATTCCTACTCTCCTCTCAGGAAGTGAAGCGGGTGTGCAGAGGGCTCTCTCCTTCCATTTCCCCCCCTTGTTTGGCCCGGATTATTTTTGTGTCCTCCCACAACATGGAGAGCAGAAGAGCAGGTTCAAGTTCCTTTTAGCCAGCAGAGCTTCCTCTGGTTGTCTTCTTCTGCTAGGTATTCTTCCACCTTTAGAGTTTACAAGAAGCAAGTTTTAAAAAGTCCTTCAAGAAATAAGAATAAATATACACAAAACAAATACAAAATAATTTCCAGTCCTTTGATTTGCGCCTTGATTAGGAGATCAAACATTCCCGCCTTGCAAAAGCTGAGAAATGATTTTCCCAGGGAATTTTCTCTCTGTTTTCTTCCTTTCAGCCAATGGGTCAGACTACTAGATCAATCAATGATAGACAGGGCAATAGATGACTTGATCCAGAAGTGGGATTACTTTAGTGAAAGGCTCTGAAGGTTTTGCAGGATCAATGAACTTGATAAAGCAATTTTCATATTTGCCCATTCTCTCACCTGAACCTATAACTTCTGTGATGCACAACCATTTAATTTGGTGCATCTCTTTGCTGTAGTAATTTGGGAACAATGGAACAGAGTAACAGTTGGGAGGGATCTTGGAGGTCTTCTAGTCCAACCCCCTGCTCAGACAGGAAGCCCTATAACATTTCAGATAAATGGCTTTCCAATTCCTTCATCAACACCTCCACTTTTGGAGCAACCACAATTTCTGGAGGCAAGTCATTCCACTGATTAATTGTTCTCACCATCAGGAAATTTCCCCTAACTTGTGGGTTGGTTCTCTCCTTGAAAACTTTCCATCCATTGTGTCTTGGAACACTGCTGTCATGTCACTCCCTGGTCCTTCTTTTCATGAAAGTAGACACACCCAATTCCAGCTACGGTAAAACAGCCATGCTTTGACCTCTGGTCCAGTAATAATTTTTGTTGCTCTTGTCTGCACTATTTCTAGAGTCTCGAGATCTTTCTTACATCTGGCAACCAGTAGTGGAGTCAATATTCCAGGTGTGGTCTTATCAAGGCATTATAAAGTGGTACTAACACTTCAGGTCATCTTGATTCTATCCCTCTTAATGCCGCCTCTGATTTTGTTCGGTTTTGGGTTTTTGGTGGCAACTGTACATTATCTGCTGACTCATGTTTAAGTGTTTGTCCACTAGGACTCCAAGATTCCTGTTGCACTTACTACTATTAAGCCAGGTATCACCTCTTCTATGCGAATGCATTTGGGTTTTCTTTCCTAAGTGAACGTGGTTACATTCTTCACTGTTGATTTTGCTTTGTCAGATGGGGCCCATATCTGTTGATCCTTCTATATCTCCATCTTATATCCGGGAGTGTTGTTATTCCTGTTGATTTGGTCTTGTCTACAAATGTGATGAGTTCCCCTTCCATCCTCCTGTCTAAATGAATGATGAAGATAAACAGATGTTATGAATCCTCCCGTTCTCTTCTTTTTCCCGTGTTCAGGAGAGTCCTGTGTCATTCGCGGAGGTGGCTGTGTCTTTCTCTGAGGAGGAATGGTCTCAGCTGGATCCTGACCAGAAAGCGCTGCATTCGGAAGTCATGCTGGAAAACCATAGGAACGTGGTCTTTCTGGGTAAGAGTGTGACACCAATCAGAGTTCAAGAAGGAAGATTATAGTTATTTCTTTATTTAAACAACCAATATTATGAAGCATCGTCTCCTGGGCGGGAGAAGGAAAGGATCTGGCCTTCTGGTGCTCCAAGGAAGGAAAGAGTCAATGTCTCTTTGCTTAGTTGCTTTATGTGCCATTTCACATCTGTATTTTTCCATTTCTATTTGCTTTATGTTGGGGTGTGTAAAAAGAACGAGGTGTGCTTTTGTGTGTCCTCTGGAGGCCATGTGAGAGGAGTGTGTTTTGATTTGTCTCAAACCTCCAAACCTGTGTGAGAACAGAACCCATTACTTGGGTGCATTTGCAGAAAGAAGAAGCCTAAAGTATTGAGAGCATGCAGTCATAGAAACATAGAAGATTGACGGCAGAAAAAGACCTCATGATCCATCTAGTCTGCCCTTATACTGCTTTTTGTATTTTATCTTAGGATGGATATATGTTTATCCCGGGCATGTTTAAATTCAGTTTGTTCCAAGGATCTACTACTCTTTCAGTAAAATAATATTTTCTCATGTTGCTTTTGATCTTTCCCCCAACTATGATCGTTCCCCTGATCAGAACCTTCTGAGAAGGGCGGCATACAAAACTAATAAATTATTACTCATTATTATTATTATTATTATTATTACTATTATTATTATTATTATTATAATTGAAACATACAACCTAATGGAATTTTGGACAAATTCAGAAGGAAATTCACGTGACTTTCTACATTTTGATGGTTTTCTCTAACTTTGTCATCATTTTCATTTCCCTTTTGCTTTGAAGGTCATAATGGGCAGGAGAATCAAGATCCTTGTCAACTGTTCCAAGTGATCAATGATAAAGATGGAATGGAGAAGTTTGGAATTGGAATGAAATTCGAAAGCCCTGAGAGAAACCAGTCAAAGAATTGGAATCAGGAAAGCTTATCTTCCACTGATGCTCCGATGCAAAACATTCTTGCCCGACAAGAGAAAATGAAGAAAAAATATATTGGAAAAAGTGTGAAGCTAGTTAAAGCTAAAATACAAGTAAATGAAAACTATTTCACCCAAAACAAAGGAGAAGATGCTATAAGAAGACACAATGGACAAAATTACAATGGGACATCCATTCTTTCTCTTGGAAATAACTACCTTACATCTCAAAAAGCGATTGATACGAAAAGGAAGCCATATAAATGTTTGAAATGTGGAAAATGTTTTAGCAGAACGTGGCAACTTACTATCCACGAAAGGATCCACACAGGGGAGAAGCCACATAAATGCATGGAGTGTGGAAAGACCTTTGCTCATAGCAGTGCACTTACTTCCCATAAGAGGATCCACACAGGGGAGAAGCCTTATAAATGCATGGAGTGTGGAAAGGCCTTTGCTGACAGGAGTGGATTTACTTCCCATAAGAGGATCCACACAGGGGAGAAGCCGTATAAATGCTTGGAGTGTGGAAAGACCTTTGCTCAGGTCATTTTACTTCCCATAAGAGGATCCACACAGGGGAGAAGCCGTATAAATGCATGGAGTGTGGAAAGACCTTTGCTCGAACCAGTGGACTTAGTTCCCATAAATGGATCCACACAGGAGAGAAGCCGTATAAATGCATGGAGTATGGAAAGACCATTGCTCAAAGTAGTGCACTTACTTACCATAAGAGGATCCACACAGGGGAGAAGCCGTATAAATGCATGGAGTGTGGAAAGACCTTTGCTCGAACCAGTGGACTTAGTTCCCATAAATGGATCCACACAGGGGAGAAGCTGTATAAATGCATGGAGTGTGGAAAGACCTTTGTTGATTTGAGTGCACTTACTACTCATAAGAGGATCCACACTGGGGAGACGCCGTATAAATGCATGGAGTGTGGAAAGACCTTTGCTTATATCAGTACATTTACTTACCATAAGATGGTCCACACAGGGGAGAAGCCGTATAAATGCATGGAGTGTGGAAAGACTTTTGTTCGTAGCAGTACACTTACTTCCCATAAGAGGATCCACACAGGGGAGAAGCCGTATAAATGCATGGAGTGTGGAAAGGCCTTTGCTGACAGGAGTGGATTTCCCATAAGAGGATCCACACAGGGGAGAAGCCGTATAAATGCATGGAGTGTGGAAAGACTTTTGTTCGTAGCAGTACACTTACTTCCCATAAGAGGATCCACACAGGGGAGAAGCCGTATAAATGCATGGAGTGTGGAAAGGCCTTTGCTGACAGGAGTGGATTTACTTCCCATAAGAGGATCCACACAGGGGAGAAGCCTTATAAATGCATGGAGTGTGGAAATACCTTTGCTCATAGCAAGTCACTTACTTCCCATAAGAGGATCCACACGGGAGAAGCCGTATAAATGCTTGGAGTGTGGAAAGACCTTTGCTCAGAATGGTACTCTGTCTTCTCATAAAAGAATCCATTCTCTGGAGAAACTATATAGCAATAGCAATTCCACTTAGATTTATATACTACTCCACAATGCTTTACCTCTGACCCGTGTACAAAGTCAGCTTATTATCCCCAGCAATCTGTCCTCATTTTAGCGACCTCAGAAGCATGAAAGGCTGTATCAACTATTAAAAATAATGTATAGAAGTTGTTTTCAATAAAATGTCAAACTGAAAGTTTTCAATTTCCACATTAAAAAAATGTTCCATCCATTTTCTTGCTGAAATATTTTTTCGCATCCAAAATTTGCATTTCTTCCTCAAAGTCACAATTTCACTTTGTAAAACCATTGCCTTTTTATAGCTGGTCCACAAGGATTTTTTAATGCTCCCAGATGCAAATGGGCTTATTATGAAAAACAGAACAAAACCCACACTGGAATTATTTGTCTGGATGGCAACAGATTAGATCCCAGCTTTAATTTACAACTAACCAATTGAATGTTCTTCAACATTATAGAATTAACAGTGATTAAAACAGTCCCTCAACAGAGAGCAACATGGTAAGCAAAGTGCTCTGAGATGGAATGGACATTTTAAGGACCCTCTTGGGGGGGCTCACCCGGACACTCCCACCCGTCCCCCATCAATCCAGATAACAGTTGTGCCACTTAGAGGATTTGGTGAAGGAGGAGATCAAGAGGGATCCTGTCCAAAGCTCTCCAATGATCTTGGGATCTGCCTGATCTCCTCAGCCTCCATCTGCCCCTACTGTCCCTTCCCCCAAGATGCCCCCCATTCCTTCCACACTCCCTGCTGTTCCCCATCCCAGGTGAGCTGACATCTGGGACTTGGACCTTCCCCACCTCATTCCCCAAAAATGTCGGTTCCTTTGCCTAGAAGGAGGCGGCCCAGCTGTAGGCAGAGCCTGGTTTTGGGGTGAGGGTCTCCCTCTGCATTCTCCCAAATCCCCCTCTAGCAAGGATCTTCTTATGGCTTGGGTATCCTGCGATCCAAGGGTTGTCAGGGCTCTGGACACCATCAGTCCCCTTTCCATAAGGGGAACTCCAGGCCCTTCCCAATCCCCCCCCCAAGAGGAGTTTGAGAAGGAAGTGACATCACTATGGCTTGCCACTGCAGGACGCCACACTTAACCCCTAGTGTTCGCATGAGACGGAGGATCTGGTGGGAGGATATCCAGGTGATGGGGGAACTCTTCCAGGGTCCCATGTTCCACAGCCTCCCTGTCCCTGCAGGAGGAAGTGTAGCGTGGGAAGGTGGGGCTTTGCAAAGGCCCAGCAGGAGAGGAGAGAAGCCGGGGGGAGAAGGAGGAGGCAGGATTCGCACCAGGCTCCCCGAGAGCCATTCCTTTCTCTGGAGTGGGGGAGAAGTGGGGCGGCCTCTGTAGCCTCCAGTTTTTCTCTGGAAATCACCCAGTTTATTCCTCGCATTGGTGTATCAGAGTCCCCTTTTGATTGACCCCATATTTGGTTTCTCCCTCTGCTGTTTTGTGTCCTTTTTTCCTCCAATTTGATTGATTCCCCTGAGATTTGAGTTCGGAATCAGCTTCTAAACCTTCGTCTCCCTCTCACTTCGGCTTCACTCTCAAGGCCTTTGGATGAGGAGAGGGGGTCGGTGCCCACAGCTGACCTTCTGGGTCCTTGTGAGGGGCAGCTCATCCCCTGCCAGAAGCCCCCAGGGGGGTGTTGTGGACCATGGTCCAAGGATCCCAGTTCTTCTCTAGAGAAACCCATCCCCTAAGCCAGGATGGACTTCCAGGGTGCTGCTTTCCCTCCTTGGATTTTTCCCTTTGTGGGCAGAGCGGGAGAGAAACCCCCTGTGCCCCCATCTCTGGGGCTCCCACTGGGCCCTCCTGCTCCCAGTCTCTGGGCCTCCATTCCAGGGAGTTTATCCTCCCTCCCCGCAGGAAAGAAGGGGAAAAGGTCGATGGGGAGGAAACACGCGGCTGCTGTCCAAAGGAAGAGGGAGACACTGAGGAAAATCTGCCCTTTTCTATCAAGAGAAATGAACGTTCGCAGCAGAGAAGACAGTCTGGAGCCTCCTGAGGTAAATCTCACACAGCGCCCAGAGGAAAAAGGCGGGGAAAGGGGACACGCCCCCTTCCCACCCCCAGCAACCAATCAGAGCGCAGATCCCCTCAGGCAGGAGCCCGCCCTCCCTCAGCCACCACGGGGTGTTCGGGACCTTTGTGCACTTTCCTTCTCCAGCCATGAAATTCCCTCTCTTCACATTGAAAGTCTGAGCTGAGATTGAATTGTCAGGCGCGTCTCTTTCCCGCCATTCCTCCCATCCTGGCACTTTGCCACAAATCCACCAGGGGGCGATGTCTGCCATGGGAAAGAAACTCCCTATTGGCCCACCGGAGGGCGAACGTCACGGGGGGGGGTTGCAGAGGAGGCTGAGAAGGAAGTGACATCACTGAGCCTTGCCGCTCTAGGACGCCCCACTCGCTCTCCTTCAACCCTGGTGCCGTGATGAGCCTCTTGGGGCTCCGGGCAGGTTGGGGGAAGGTCGCTCAGGGGCTGAATTCCACCTTCTCATTCTGGGCCTTTGTTTTCCCTTCCACCTCAGAGACAGAAACCGGAAGCCATTTGTGGTCTTTGCAAGGCCCCATTTTCTCCTGGGGGAAGAAGAAAAGAGCGGGATCACCTGGAGGGATCCGTCCTGTGTTCCCAGAAATGGTCCCGTGAAGGAAAAGGCCTCTGGAGACCCACAAGAGTCCTTGGACCCTTTTGGAGTTGCTCTGCAGGACAGAGAAAGGATGGAGACCCCACCTGTTGCAAAGGGGGGAAGCGGAAAAGGCCCTGCAGCCGCTCAGCCTGGGAAGGGGGGGAAGCTCTGGACAAGACCCGGGCAGAAGATCCTGGAGGAAGAATCCATCCTCCTTCGGAAGTTCAGCCCTGGAACTCCATCCAATACTGGGAGGCTGAGGGTCCCCGAGGACTTTGCAGCCGACTCCACGACTTGTGCAGGTGACGGCTGAGGCCAGAGAAACACAGGAAAGCCCAGATGGTGGACCTGGTGGTTCTGGAGCATCTCCTGTCCCTTCTGCCCCCAGAGATGGAGGGCTGGGTGCGGGAGTGTGGAGCAGAGACCAGCTCCCAGGCGGTGGCCCTGGTGGAAGGCCTCCTCCTGAGCCAGGTGGAGGAGCAGAAGGAGCAGGTCCAGTTGCAGGTGAGACACTTTTGGGAGCTCAGAAAACAGTAGAGAACGTGGTTGAATACTTCACCCCTCCTTCCCCAACTTCTCTGGCGTTCATCACATGTGGCAGTTCTCCAATTCTTGTAGGACATTGTTCCGTTCTTTCACTCAATCTCACGGGTGGATATTGGGGGCTTTGATGTTCTGTTGTGAATCTGGGAATCCTCTTTGTGTTGTGTGATGTACATTAATTCTGCTTCTTTTTCCCTTCCTCCCGTTTGAAGTCTTGCACTGTGGAGATGAGAGATCCTGAGGGAAAGAGGAATCCATCAAATCCCCCTCAGGAACCAATTTCCTGGAGGATCCCTTCCGAAGATCCACGTCAGGACACCACAGAAGGTAATGGAAGATCCTCCGATGACCCATCTGTCCTACCTCTCTCTCTCTTCTCCTCCTATTTTGTTAATTATGCATTTTGAAATTATTTATTCCTTACAGAGAGACAAAGAATGAATCTTTCTGGTTCTTGTGACGGAGATCAAACAGCGGTTGAACCTCCAAATCAAGTAAGAAAGGGAAAAGCTATGAGATTCCTACTCTCCTCTCAGGAAGTGAAGCGGGTGTGCAGAGGGCTCTCTCCTTCCATTTCCCCCCCTTGTTTGGCCCGGATTATTTTTGTGTCCTCCCACAACATGGAGAGCAGAAGAGCAGGTTCAAGTTCCTTTTAGCCAGCAGAGCTTCCTCTGGTTGTCTTCTTCTGCTAGGTATTCTTCCACCTTTAGAGTTTACAAGAAGCAAGTTTTAAAAAGTCCTTCAAGAAATAAGAATAAATATACACAAAACAAATACAAAATAATTTCCAGTCCTTTGATTTGCGCCTTGATTAGGAGATCAAACATTCCCGCCTTGCAAAAGCTGAGAAATGATTTTCCCAGGGAATTTTCTCTCTGTTTTCTTCCTTTCAGCCAATGGGTCAGACTACTAGATCAATCAATGATAGACAGGGCAATAGATGACTTGATCCAGAAGTGGGATTACTTTAGTGAAAGGCTCTGAAGGTTTTGCAGGATCAATGAACTTGATAAAGCAATTTTCATATTTGCCCATTCTCTCACCTGAACCTATAACTTCTGTGATGCACAACCATTTAATTTGGTGCATCTCTTTGCTGTAGTAATTTGGGAACAATGGAACAGAGTAACAGTTGGGAGGGATCTTGGAGGTCTTCTAGTCCAACCCCCTGCTCAGACAGGAAGCCCTATAACATTTCAGATAAATGGCTTTCCAATTCCTTCATCAACACCTCCACTTTTGGAGCAACCACAATTTCTGGAGGCAAGTCATTCCACTGATTAATTGTTCTCACCATCAGGAAATTTCCCCTAACTTGTGGGTTGGTTCTCTCCTTGAAAACTTTCCATCCATTGTGTCTTGGAACACTGCTGTCATGTCACTCCCTGGTCCTTCTTTTCATGAAAGTAGACACACCCAATTCCAGCTACGGTAAAACAGCCATGCTTTGACCTCTGGTCCAGTAATAATTTTTGTTGCTCTTGTCTGCACTATTTCTAGAGTCTCGAGATCTTTCTTACATCTGGCAACCAGTAGTGGAGTCAATATTCCAGGTGTGGTCTTATCAAGGCATTATAAAGTGGTACTAACACTTCAGGTCATCTTGATTCTATCCCTCTTAATGCCGCCTCTGATTTTGTTCGGTTTTGGGTTTTTGGTGGCAACTGTACATTATCTGCTGACTCATGTTTAAGTGTTTGTCCACTAGGACTCCAAGATTCCTGTTGCACTTACTACTATTAAGCCAGGTATCACCTCTTCTATGCGAATGCATTTGGGTTTTCTTTCCTAAGTGAACGTGGTTACATTCTTCACTGTTGATTTTGCTTTGTCAGATGGGGCCCATATCTGTTGATCCTTCTATATCTCCATCTTATATCCGGGAGTGTTGTTATTCCTGTTGATTTGGTCTTGTCTACAAATGTGATGAGTTCCCCTTCCATCCTCCTGTCTAAATGAATGATGAAGATAAACAGATGTTATGAATCCTCCCGTTCTCTTCTTTTTCCCGTGTTCAGGAGAGTCCTGTGTCATTCGCGGAGGTGGCTGTGTCTTTCTCTGAGGAGGAATGGTCTCAGCTGGATCCTGACCAGAAAGCGCTGCATTCGGAAGTCATGCTGGAAAACCATAGGAACGTGGTCTTTCTGGGTAAGAGTATGACACCAATCAGAGTTCAAGAAGGAAGATTATAGTTATTTCTTTATTTAAACAACCAATATTATGAAGCATCGTCTCCTGGGCGGGAGAAGGAAAGGATCTGGCCTTCTGGTGCTCCAAGGAAGGAAAGAGTCAATGTCTCTTTGCTTAGTTGCTTTATGTGCCATTTCACATCTGTATTTTTCCATTTCTATTTGCTTTATGTTGGGGTGTGTAAAAAGAACGAGGTGTGCTTTTGTGTGTCCTCTGGAGGCCATGTGAGAGGAGTGTGTTTTGATTTGTCTCAAACCTCCAAACCTGTGTGAGAACAGAACCCATTACTTGGGTGCATTTGCAGAAAGAAGAAGCCTAAAGTATTGAGAGCATGCAGTCATAGAAACATAGAAGATTGACGGCAGAAAAAGACCTCATGATCCATCTAGTCTGCCCTTATACTGCTTTTTGTATTTTATCTTAGGATGGATATATGTTTATCCCGGGCATGTTTAAATTCAGTTTGTTCCAAGGATCTACTACTCTTTCAGTAAAATAATATTTTCTCATGTTGCTTTTGATCTTTCCCCCAACTATGATCGTTCCCCTGATCAGAACCTTCTGAGAAGGGCGGCATACAAAACTAATAAATTATTACTCATTATTATTATTATTATTATTATTATTACTATTATTATTATTATTATTATAATTGAAACATACAACCTAATGGAATTTTGGACAAATTCAGAAGGAAATTCACGTGACTTTCTACATTTTGATGGTTTTCTCTAACTTTGTCATCATTTTCATTTCCCTTTTGCTTTGAAGGTCATAATGGGCAGGAGAATCAAGATCCTTGTCAACTGTTCCAAGTGATCAATGATAAAGATGGAATGGAGAAGTTTGGAATTGGAATGAAATTCGAAAGCCCTGAGAGAAACCAGTCAAAGAATTGGAATCAGGAAAGCTTATCTTCCACTGATGCTCCGATGCAAAACATTCTTGCCCGACAAGAGAAAATGAAGAAAAAATATATTGGAAAAAGTGTGAAGCTAGTTAAAGCTAAAATACAAGTAAATGAAAACTATTTCACCCAAAACAAAGGAGAAGATGCTATAAGAAGACACAATGGACAAAATTACAATGGGACATCCATTCTTTCTCTTGGAAATAACTACCTTACATCTCAAAAAGCGATTGATACGAAAAGGAAGCCATATAAATGTTTGAAATGTGGAAAATGTTTTAGCAGAACGTGGCAACTTACTATCCACGAAAGGATCCACACAGGGGAGAAGCCACATAAATGCATGGAGTGTGGAAAGACCTTTGCTCATAGCAGTGCACTTACTTCCCATAAGAGGATCCACACAGGGGAGAAGCCTTATAAATGCATGGAGTGTGGAAAGGCCTTTGCTGACAGGAGTGGATTTACTTCCCATAAGAGGATCCACACAGGGGAGAAGCCGTATAAATGCTTGGAGTGTGGAAAGACCTTTGCTCAGGTCATTTTACTTCCCATAAGAGGATCCACACAGGGGAGAAGCCGTATAAATGCATGGAGTGTGGAAAGACCTTTGCTCGAACCAGTGGACTTAGTTCCCATAAATGGATCCACACAGGAGAGAAGCCGTATAAATGCATGGAGTATGGAAAGACCATTGCTCAAAGTAGTGCACTTACTTACCATAAGAGGATCCACACAGGGGAGAAGCCGTATAAATGCATGGAGTGTGGAAAGACCTTTGCTCGAACCAGTGGACTTAGTTCCCATAAATGGATCCACACAGGGGAGAAGCTGTATAAATGCATGGAGTGTGGAAAGACCTTTGTTGATTTGAGTGCACTTACTACTCATAAGAGGATCCACACTGGGGAGACGCCGTATAAATGCATGGAGTGTGGAAAGACCTTTGCTTATATCAGTACATTTACTTACCATAAGATGGTCCACACAGGGGAGAAGCCGTATAAATGCATGGAGTGTGGAAAGACTTTTGTTCGTAGCAGTACACTTACTTCCCATAAGAGGATCCACACAGGGGAGAAGCCGTATAAATGCATGGAGTGTGGAAAGGCCTTTGCTGACAGGAGTGGATTTCCCATAAGAGGATCCACACAGGGGAGAAGCCGTATAAATGCATGGAGTGTGGAAAGACTTTTGTTCGTAGCAGTACACTTACTTCCCATAAGAGGATCCACACAGGGGAGAAGCCGTATAAATGCATGGAGTGTGGAAAGGCCTTTGCTGACAGGAGTGGATTTACTTCCCATAAGAGGATCCACACAGGGGAGAAGCCTTATAAATGCATGGAGTGTGGAAATACCTTTGCTCATAGCAAGTCACTTACTTCCCATAAGAGGATCCACACGGGAGAAGCCGTATAAATGCTTGGAGTGTGGAAAGACCTTTGCTCAGAATGGTACTCTGTCTTCTCATAAAAGAATCCATTCTCTGGAGAAACTATATAGCAATAGCAATTCCACTTAGATTTATATACTACTCCACAATGCTTTACCTCTGACCCGTGTACAAAGTCAGCTTATTATCCCCAGCAATCTGTCCTCATTTTAGCGACCTCAGAAGCATGAAAGGCTGTATCAACTATTAAAAATAATGTATAGAAGTTGTTTTCAATAAAATGTCAAACTGAAAGTTTTCAATTTCCACATTAAAAAAATGTTCCATCCATTTTCTTGCTGAAATATTTTTTCGCATCCAAAATTTGCATTTCTTCCTCAAAGTCACAATTTCACTTTGTAAAACCATTGCCTTTTTATAGCTGGTCCACAAGGATTTTTTAATGCTCCCAGATGCAAATGGGCTTATTATGAAAAACAGAACAAAACCCACACTGGAATTATTTGTCTGGATGGCAACAGATTAGATCCCAGCTTTAATTTACAACTAACCAATTGAATGTTCTTCAACATTATAGAATTAACAGTGATTAAAACAGTCCCTCAACAGAGAGCAACATGGTAAGCAAAGTGCTCTGAGATGGAATGGACATTTTAAGGACCCTCTTGGGGGGGCTCACCCGGACACTCCCACCCGTCCCCCATCAATCCAGATAACAGTTGTGCCACTTAGAGGATTTGGTGAAGGAGGAGATCAAGAGGGATCCTGTCCAAAGCTCTCCAATGATCTTGGGATCTGCCTGATCTCCTCAGCCTCCATCTGCCCCTACTGTCCCTTCCCCCAAGATGCCCCCCATTCCTTCCACACTCCCTGCTGTTCCCCATCCCAGGTGAGCTGACATCTGGGACTTGGACCTTCCCCACCTCATTCCCCAAAAATGTCGGTTCCTTTGCCTAGAAGGAGGCGGCCCAGCTGTAGGCAGAGCCTGGTTTTGGGGTGAGGGTCTCCCTCTGCATTCTCCCAAATCCCCCTCTAGCAAGGATCTTCTTATGGCTTGGGTATCCTGCGATCCAAGGGTTGTCAGGGCTCTGGACACCATCAGTCCCCTTTCCATAAGGGGAACTCCAGGCCCTTCCCAATCCCCCCCCCAAGAGGAGTTTGAGAAGGAAGTGACATCACTATGGCTTGCCACTGCAGGACGCCACACTTAACCCCTAGTGTTCGCATGAGACGGAGGATCTGGTGGGAGGATATCCAGGTGATGGGGGAACTCTTCCAGGGTCCCATGTTCCACAGCCTCCCTGTCCCTGCAGGAGGAAGTGTAGCGTGGGAAGGTGGGGCTTTGCAAAGGCCCAGCAGGAGAGGAGAGAAGCCGGGGGGAGAAGGAGGAGGCAGGATTCGCACCAGGCTCCCCGAGAGCCATTCCTTTCTCTGGAGTGGGGGAGAAGTGGGGCGGCCTCTGTAGCCTCCAGTTTTTCTCTGGAAATCACCCAGTTTATTCCTCGCATTGGTGTATCAGAGTCCCCTTTTGATTGACCCCATATTTGGTTTCTCCCTCTGCTGTTTTGTGTCCTTTTTTCCTCCAATTTGATTGATTCCCCTGAGATTTGAGTTCGGAATCAGCTTCTAAACCTTCGTCTCCCTCTCACTTCGGCTTCACTCTCAAGGCCTTTGGATGAGGAGAGGGGGTCGGTGCCCACAGCTGACCTTCTGGGTCCTTGTGAGGGGCAGCTCATCCCCTGCCAGAAGCCCCCAGGGGGGTGTTGTGGACCATGGTCCAAGGATCCCAGTTCTTCTCTAGAGAAACCCATCCCCTAAGCCAGGATGGACTTCCAGGGTGCTGCTTTCCCTCCTTGGATTTTTCCCTTTGTGGGCAGAGCGGGAGAGAAACCCCCTGTGCCCCCATCTCTGGGGCTCCCACTGGGCCCTCCTGCTCCCAGTCTCTGGGCCTCCATTCCAGGGAGTTTATCCTCCCTCCCCGCAGGAAAGAAGGGGAAAAGGTCGATGGGGAGGAAACACGCGGCTGCTGTCCAAAGGAAGAGGGAGACACTGAGGAAAATCTGCCCTTTTCTATCAAGAGAAATGAACGTTCGCAGCAGAGAAGACAGTCTGGAGCCTCCTGAGGTAAATCTCACACAGCGCCCAGAGGAAAAAGGCGGGGAAAGGGGACACGCCCCCTTCCCACCCCCAGCAACCAATCAGAGCGCAGATCCCCTCAGGCAGGAGCCCGCCCTCCCTCAGCCACCACGGGGTGTTCGGGACCTTTGTGCACTTTCCTTCTCCAGCCATGAAATTCCCTCTCTTCACATTGAAAGTCTGAGCTGAGATTGAATTGTCAGGCGCGTCTCTTTCCCGCCATTCCTCCCATCCTGGCACTTTGCCACAAATCCACCAGGGGGCGATGTCTGCCATGGGAAAGAAACTCCCTATTGGCCCACCGGAGGGCGAACGTCACGGGGGGGGGGTTGCAGAGGAGGCTGAGAAGGAAGTGACATCACTGAGCCTTGCCGCTCTAGGACGCCCCACTCGCTCTCCTTCAACCCTGGTGCCGCGTGAGACCGAGAGCCCGGCGGGAAAACCCCCAGACGTGTCCCAGGTGAGGGGGGGGGGGGGGCTTCCCGGTGCCCATGTTCCCCTGCCGCCCTCTCCCTGCAGTGGAAGCGGAATAGGCGGGATTCGCCCCAGGCTCCCCGAGGGCCCGATCCTGTCTCCGGAGGGGGAGAGAAGCGGGGCGGCCTCTGCAGCTGCCTCCTTCCCGGCCCTGCTCGGGGGACCTGGGCCCTGCGCTGGGATGAGCCTCTTGGGGCTCCGGGCAGGTTGGGGGAAGGTCGCTCAGGGGCTGAATTCCACCTTCTCATTCTGGGCCTTTGTTTTCCCTTCCACCTCAGAGACAGAAACCGGAAGCCATTTGGGGTCTTTGCAAGGCCCCATTTTCTCCTGGGGGAAGAAGAAAAGAGCGGGATCACCTGGAGGGATCCGTCCTGTGTTCCCAGAAATGGTCCCGTGAAGGAAAAGGCCTCTGGAGACCCACAAGAGTCCTTGGACCCTTTTGGAGTTGCTCTGCAGGACAGAGAAAGGATGGAGACCCCACCTGTTGCAAAGGGGGGAAGCGGAAAAGGCCCTGCAGCCGCTCAGCCTGGGAAGGGGGGGAAGCTCTGGACAAGACCCGGGCAGAAGATCCTGGAGGAAGAATCCATCCTCCTTCGGAAGTTCAGCCCTGGAACTCCATCCAATACTGGGAGGCTGAGGGTCCCCGAGGACTTTGCAGCCGACTCCACGACTTGTGCAGGTGACGGCTGAGGCCAGAGAAACACAGGAAAGCCCAGATGGTGGACCTGGTGGTTCTGGAGCATCTCCTGTCCCTTCTGCCCCCAGAGATGGAGGGCTGGGTGCGGGAGTGTGGAGCAGAGACCAGCTCCCAGGCGGTGGCCCTGGTGGAAGGCCTCCTCCTGAGCCAGGTGGAGGAGCAGAAGGAGCAGGTCCAGTTGCAGGTGAGACACTTTTGGGAGCTCAGAAAACAGTAGAGAACGTGGTTGAATACTTCACCCCTCCTTCCCCAACTTCTCTGGCGTTCATCACATGTGGCAGTTCTCCAATTCTTGTAGGACATTGTTCCGTTCTTTCACTCAATCTCACGGGTGGATATTGGGGGCTTTGATGTTCTGTTGTGAATCTGGGAATCCTCTTTGTGTTGTGTGATGTACATTAATTCTGCTTCTTTTTCCCTTCCTCCCGTTTGAAGTCTTGCACTGTGGAGATGAGAGATCCTGAGGGAAAGAGGAATCCATCAAATCCCCCTCAGGAACCAATTTCCTGGAGGATCCCTTCCGAAGATCCACGTCAGGACACCACAGAAGGTAATGGAAGATCCTCCGATGACCCATCTGTCCTACCTCTCTCTCTCTTCTCCTCCTATTTTGTTAATTATGCATTTTGAAATTATTTATTCCTTACAGAGAGACAAAGAATGAATCTTTCTGGTTCTTGTGACGGAGATCAAACAGCGGTTGAACCTCCAAATCAAGTAAGAAAGGGAAAAGCTATGAGATTCCTACTCTCCTCTCAGGAAGTGAAGCGGGTGTGCAGAGGGCTCTCTCCTTCCATTTCCCCCCCTTGTTTGGCCCGGATTATTTTTGTGTCCTCCCACAACATGGAGAGCAGAAGAGCAGGTTCAAGTTCCTTTTAGCCAGCAGAGCTTCCTCTGGTTGTCTTCTTCTGCTAGGTATTCTTCCACCTTTAGAGTTTACAAGAAGCAAGTTTTAAAAAGTCCTTCAAGAAATAAGAATAAATATACACAAAACAAATACAAAATAATTTCCAGTCCTTTGATTTGCGCCTTGATTAGGAGATCAAACATTCCCGCCTTGCAAAAGCTGAGAAATGATTTTCCCAGGGAATTTTCTCTCTGTTTTCTTCCTTTCAGCCAATGGGTCAGACTACTAGATCAATCAATGATAGACAGGGCAATAGATGACTTGATCCAGAAGTGGGATTACTTTAGTGAAAGGCTCTGAAGGTTTTGCAGGATCAATGAACTTGATAAAGCAATTTTCATATTTGCCCATTCTCTCACCTGAACCTATAACTTCTGTGATGCACAACCATTTAATTTGGTGCATCTCTTTGCTGTAGTAATTTGGGAACAATGGAACAGAGTAACAGTTGGGAGGGATCTTGGAGGTCTTCTAGTCCAACCCCCTGCTCAGACAGGAAGCCCTATAACATTTCAGATAAATGGCTTTCCAATTCCTTCATCAACACCTCCACTTTTGGAGCAACCACAATTTCTGGAGGCAAGTCATTCCACTGATTAATTGTTCTCACCATCAGGAAATTTCCCCTAACTTGTGGGTTGGTTCTCTCCTTGAAAACTTTCCATCCATTGTGTCTTGGAACACTGCTGTCATGTCACTCCCTGGTCCTTCTTTTCATGAAAGTAGACACACCCAATTCCAGCTACGGTAAAACAGCCATGCTTTGACCTCTGGTCCAGTAATAATTTTTGTTGCTCTTGTCTGCACTATTTCTAGAGTCTCGAGATCTTTCTTACATCTGGCAACCAGTAGTGGAGTCAATATTCCAGGTGTGGTCTTATCAAGGCATTATAAAGTGGTACTAACACTTCAGGTCATCTTGATTCTATCCCTCTTAATGCCGCCTCTGATTTTGTTCGGTTTTGGGTTTTTGGTGGCAACTGTACATTATCTGCTGACTCATGTTTAAGTGTTTGTCCACTAGGACTCCAAGATTCCTGTTGCACTTACTACTATTAAGCCAGGTATCACCTCTTCTATGCGAATGCATTTGGGTTTTCTTTCCTAAGTGAACGTGGTTACATTCTTCACTGTTGATTTTGCTTTGTCAGATGGGGCCCATATCTGTTGATCCTTCTATATCTCCATCTTATATCCGGGAGTGTTGTTATTCCTGTTGATTTGGTCTTGTCTACAAATGTGATGAGTTCCCCTTCCATCCTCCTGTCTAAATGAATGATGAAGATAAACAGATGTTATGAATCCTCCCGTTCTCTTCTTTTTCCCGTGTTCAGGAGAGTCCTGTGTCATTCGCGGAGGTGGCTGTGTCT
This sequence comes from Erythrolamprus reginae, assembly GCF_031021105.1. NCBI lineage: Eukaryota > Metazoa > Chordata > Lepidosauria > Squamata > Dipsadidae > Erythrolamprus > Erythrolamprus reginae. The sequence goes on from NC_091951.1 coordinate 494,131, forward strand.
TTCTCTGAGGAGGAATGGTCTCAGCTGGATCCTGACCAGAAAGCGCTGCATTCGGAAGTCATGCTGGAAAACCATAGGAACGTGGTCTTTCTGGGTAAGAGTATGACACCAATCAGAGTTCAAGAAGGAAGATTATAGTTATTTCTTTATTTAAACAACCAATATTATGAAGCATCGTCTCCTGGGCGGGAGAAGGAAAGGATCTGGCCTTCTGGTGCTCCAAGGAAGGAAAGAGTCAATGTCTCTTTGCTTAGTTGCTTTATGTGCCATTTCACATCTGTATTTTTCCATTTCTATTTGCTTTATGTTGGGGTGTGTAAAAAGAACGAGGTGTGCTTTTGTGTGTCCTCTGGAGGCCATGTGAGAGGAGTGTGTTTTGATTTGTCTCAAACCTCCAAACCTGTGTGAGAACAGAACCCATTACTTGGGTGCATTTGCAGAAAGAAGAAGCCTAAAGTATTGAGAGCATGCAGTCATAGAAACATAGAAGATTGACGGCAGAAAAAGACCTCATGATCCATCTAGTCTGCCCTTATACTGCTTTTTGTATTTTATCTTAGGATGGATATATGTTTATCCCGGGCATGTTTAAATTCAGTTTGTTCCAAGGATCTACTACTCTTTCAGTAAAATAATATTTTCTCATGTTGCTTTTGATCTTTCCCCCAACTATGATCGTTCCCCTGATCAGAACCTTCTGAGAAGGGCGGCATACAAAACTAATAAATTATTACTCATTATTATTATTATTATTATTATTACTATTATTATTATTATTATTATAATTGAAACATACAACCTAATGGAATTTTGGACAAATTCAGAAGGAAATTCACGTGACTTTCTACATTTTGATGGTTTTCTCTAACTTTGTCATCATTTTCATTTCCCTTTTGCTTTGAAGGTCATAATGGGCAGGAGAATCAAGATCCTTGTCAACTGTTCCAAGTGATCAATGATAAAGATGGAATGGAGAAGTTTGGAATTGGAATGAAATTCGAAAGCCCTGAGAGAAACCAGTCAAAGAATTGGAATCAGGAAAGCTTATCTTCCACTGATGCTCCGATGCAAAACATTCTTGCCCGACAAGAGAAAATGAAGAAAAAATATATTGGAAAAAGTGTGAAGCTAGTTAAAGCTAAAATACAAGTAAATGAAAACTATTTCACCCAAAACAAAGGAGAAGATGCTATAAGAAGACACAATGGACAAAATTACAATGGGACATCCATTCTTTCTCTTGGAAATAACTACCTTACATCTCAAAAAGCGATTGATACGAAAAGGAAGCCATATAAATGTTTGAAATGTGGAAAATGTTTTAGCAGAACGTGGCAACTTACTATCCACGAAAGGATCCACACAGGGGAGAAGCCACATAAATGCATGGAGTGTGGAAAGACCTTTGCTCATAGCAGTGCACTTACTTCCCATAAGAGGATCCACACAGGGGAGAAGCCTTATAAATGCATGGAGTGTGGAAAGGCCTTTGCTGACAGGAGTGGATTTACTTCCCATAAGAGGATCCACACAGGGGAGAAGCCGTATAAATGCTTGGAGTGTGGAAAGACCTTTGCTCAGGTCATTTTACTTCCCATAAGAGGATCCACACAGGGGAGAAGCCGTATAAATGCATGGAGTGTGGAAAGACCTTTGCTCGAACCAGTGGACTTAGTTCCCATAAATGGATCCACACAGGAGAGAAGCCGTATAAATGCATGGAGTATGGAAAGACCATTGCTCAAAGTAGTGCACTTACTTACCATAAGAGGATCCACACAGGGGAGAAGCCGTATAAATGCATGGAGTGTGGAAAGACCTTTGCTCGAACCAGTGGACTTAGTTCCCATAAATGGATCCACACAGGGGAGAAGCTGTATAAATGCATGGAGTGTGGAAAGACCTTTGTTGATTTGAGTGCACTTACTACTCATAAGAGGATCCACACTGGGGAGACGCCGTATAAATGCATGGAGTGTGGAAAGACCTTTGCTTATATCAGTACATTTACTTACCATAAGATGGTCCACACAGGGGAGAAGCCGTATAAATGCATGGAGTGTGGAAAGACTTTTGTTCGTAGCAGTACACTTACTTCCCATAAGAGGATCCACACAGGGGAGAAGCCGTATAAATGCATGGAGTGTGGAAAGGCCTTTGCTGACAGGAGTGGATTTCCCATAAGAGGATCCACACAGGGGAGAAGCCGTATAAATGCATGGAGTGTGGAAAGACTTTTGTTCGTAGCAGTACACTTACTTCCCATAAGAGGATCCACACAGGGGAGAAGCCGTATAAATGCATGGAGTGTGGAAAGGCCTTTGCTGACAGGAGTGGATTTACTTCCCATAAGAGGATCCACACAGGGGAGAAGCCTTATAAATGCATGGAGTGTGGAAATACCTTTGCTCATAGCAAGTCACTTACTTCCCATAAGAGGATCCACACGGGAGAAGCCGTATAAATGCTTGGAGTGTGGAAAGACCTTTGCTCAGAATGGTACTCTGTCTTCTCATAAAAGAATCCATTCTCTGGAGAAACTATATAGCAATAGCAATTCCACTTAGATTTATATACTACTCCACAATGCTTTACCTCTGACCCGTGTACAAAGTCAGCTTATTATCCCCAGCAATCTGTCCTCATTTTAGCGACCTCAGAAGCATGAAAGGCTGTATCAACTATTAAAAATAATGTATAGAAGTTGTTTTCAATAAAATGTCAAACTGAAAGTTTTCAATTTCCACATTAAAAAAATGTTCCATCCATTTTCTTGCTGAAATATTTTTTCGCATCCAAAATTTGCATTTCTTCCTCAAAGTCACAATTTCACTTTGTAAAACCATTGCCTTTTTATAGCTGGTCCACAAGGATTTTTTAATGCTCCCAGATGCAAATGGGCTTATTATGAAAAACAGAACAAAACCCACACTGGAATTATTTGTCTGGATGGCAACAGATTAGATCCCAGCTTTAATTTACAACTAACCAATTGAATGTTCTTCAACATTATAGAATTAACAGTGATTAAAACAGTCCCTCAACAGAGAGCAACATGGTAAGCAAAGTGCTCTGAGATGGAATGGACATTTTAAGGACCCTCTTGGGGGGGCTCACCCGGACACTCCCACCCGTCCCCCATCAATCCAGATAACAGTTGTGCCACTTAGAGGATTTGGTGAAGGAGGAGATCAAGAGGGATCCTGTCCAAAGCTCTCCAATGATCTTGGGATCTGCCTGATCTCCTCAGCCTCCATCTGCCCCTACTGTCCCTTCCCCCAAGATGCCCCCCATTCCTTCCACACTCCCTGCTGTTCCCCATCCCAGGTGAGCTGACATCTGGGACTTGGACCTTCCCCACCTCATTCCCCAAAAATGTCGGTTCCTTTGCCTAGAAGGAGGCGGCCCAGCTGTAGGCAGAGCCTGGTTTTGGGGTGAGGGTCTCCCTCTGCATTCTCCCAAATCCCCCTCTAGCAAGGATCTTCTTATGGCTTGGGTATCCTGCGATCCAAGGGTTGTCAGGGCTCTGGACACCATCAGTCCCCTTTCCATAAGGGGAACTCCAGGCCCTTCCCAATCCCCCCCCCAAGAGGAGTTTGAGAAGGAAGTGACATCACTATGGCTTGCCACTGCAGGACGCCACACTTAACCCCTAGTGTTCGCATGAGACGGAGGATCTGGTGGGAGGATATCCAGGTGATGGGGGAACTCTTCCAGGGTCCCATGTTCCACAGCCTCCCTGTCCCTGCAGGAGGAAGTGTAGCGTGGGAAGGTGGGGCTTTGCAAAGGCCCAGCAGGAGAGGAGAGAAGCCGGGGGGAGAAGGAGGAGGCAGGATTCGCACCAGGCTCCCCGAGAGCCATTCCTTTCTCTGGAGTGGGGGAGAAGTGGGGCGGCCTCTGTAGCCTCCAGTTTTTCTCTGGAAATCACCCAGTTTATTCCTCGCATTGGTGTATCAGAGTCCCCTTTTGATTGACCCCATATTTGGTTTCTCCCTCTGCTGTTTTGTGTCCTTTTTTCCTCCAATTTGATTGATTCCCCTGAGATTTGAGTTCGGAATCAGCTTCTAAACCTTCGTCTCCCTCTCACTTCGGCTTCACTCTCAAGGCCTTTGGATGAGGAGAGGGGGTCGGTGCCCACAGCTGACCTTCTGGGTCCTTGTGAGGGGCAGCTCATCCCCTGCCAGAAGCCCCCAGGGGGGTGTTGTGGACCATGGTCCAAGGATCCCAGTTCTTCTCTAGAGAAACCCATCCCCTAAGCCAGGATGGACTTCCAGGGTGCTGCTTTCCCTCCTTGGATTTTTCCCTTTGTGGGCAGAGCGGGAGAGAAACCCCCTGTGCCCCCATCTCTGGGGCTCCCACTGGGCCCTCCTGCTCCCAGTCTCTGGGCCTCCATTCCAGGGAGTTTATCCTCCCTCCCCGCAGGAAAGAAGGGGAAAAGGTCGATGGGGAGGAAACACGCGGCTGCTGTCCAAAGGAAGAGGGAGACACTGAGGAAAATCTGCCCTTTTCTATCAAGAGAAATGAACGTTCGCAGCAGAGAAGACAGTCTGGAGCCTCCTGAGGTAAATCTCACACAGCGCCCAGAGGAAAAAGGCGGGGAAAGGGGACACGCCCCCTTCCCACCCCCAGCAACCAATCAGAGCGCAGATCCCCTCAGGCAGGAGCCCGCCCTCCCTCAGCCACCACGGGGTGTTCGGGACCTTTGTGCACTTTCCTTCTCCAGCCATGAAATTCCCTCTCTTCACATTGAAAGTCTGAGCTGAGATTGAATTGTCAGGCGCGTCTCTTTCCCGCCATTCCTCCCATCCTGGCACTTTGCCACAAATCCACCAGGGGGCGATGTCTGCCATGGGAAAGAAACTCCCTATTGGCCCACCGGAGGGCGAACGTCACGGGGGGGGGTTGCAGAGGAGGCTGAGAAGGAAGTGACATCACTGAGCCTTGCCGCTCTAGGACGCCCCACTCGCTCTCCTTCAACCCTGGTGCCGCGTGAGACCGAGAGCCCGGCGGGAAAACCCCCAGACGTGTCCCAGGTGAGGGGGGGGGGGCTTCCCGGTGCCCATGTTCCCCTGCCGCCCTCTCCCTGCAGTGGAAGCGGAATAGGCGGGATTCGCCCCAGGCTCCCCGAGGGCCCGATCCTGTCTCCGGAGGGGGAGAGAAGCGGGGCGGCCTCTGCAGCTGCCTCCTTCCCGGCCCTGCTCGGGGGACCTGGGCCCTGCGCTGGGATGAGCCTCTTGGGGCTCCGGGCAGGTTGGGGGAAGGTCGCTCAGGGGCTGAATTCCACCTTCTCATTCTGGGCCTTTGTTTTCCCTTCCACCTCAGAGACAGAAACCGGAAGCCATTTGGGGTCTTTGCAAGGCCCCATTTTCTCCTGGGGGAAGAAGAAAAGAGCGGGATCACCTGGAGGGATCCGTCCTGTGTTCCCAGAAATGGTCCCGTGAAGGAAAAGGCCTCTGGAGACCCACAAGAGTCCTTGGACCCTTTTGGAGTTGCTCTGCAGGACAGAGAAAGGATGGAGACCCCACCTGTTGCAAAGGGGGGAAGCGGAAAAGGCCCTGCAGCCGCTCAGCCTGGGAAGGGGGGGAAGCTCTGGACAAGACCCGGGCAGAAGATCCTGGAGGAAGAATCCATCCTCCTTCGGAAGTTCAGCCCTGGAACTCCATCCAATACTGGGAGGCTGAGGGTCCCCGAGGACTTTGCAGCCGACTCCACGACTTGTGCAGGTGACGGCTGAGGCCAGAGAAACACAGGAAAGCCCAGATGGTGGACCTGGTGGTTCTGGAGCATCTCCTGTCCCTTCTGCCCCCAGAGATGGAGGGCTGGGTGCGGGAGTGTGGAGCAGAGACCAGCTCCCAGGCGGTGGCCCTGGTGGAAGGCCTCCTCCTGAGCCAGGTGGAGGAGCAGAAGGAGCAGGTCCAGTTGCAGGTGAGACACTTTTGGGAGCTCAGAAAACAGTAGAGAACGTGGTTGAATACTTCACCCCTCCTTCCCAAACTTCTCTGGCGTTCATCACATGTGGCAGTTCTCCAATTCTTGTAGGACATTGTTCCGTTTTCTCTCTCAATCTCACAGATGGATATTGGGGGCTTTGATGTTGTGTTGTGAATCTGGGAATCCTCTTTGTGTTGTGTGATGTACATTAATTGTGCTTCTTTTTCCCTTCCTCCTGTTTGAAGTGCTGCACTGTGGAGATGAGAGATCCTGAGGGAAAGAGGAATCCATCAAATCCCCCTCAGGAACCAATTTCCTGGAGGATCCCTTCGGAAGATCCACGTCAGGACACCACAGAAGGTAATGGAAGATCCTCCGATGACCCATCTGTCCTACCTCTCTCTCTCTTCTCTTCCTATTCTGTTAATTATGCATTTTGAAATTATTTATTCCTTACAGAGAGACAAAGAATGAATCTTTCTGGTTATTGTGACGGAGATGAAACAGCGGTTGAACCTCCAAATCAAGTAAGAAAGGGAAAAGCTATGAGATTCCTATTCTCCTCTCAGGAAGTGAAGCGGGTGTGCAGAGGGCTCTCTCCTTCCATTTCCCCCCCTTGTTTGGCCGGATTATTTTTGTGTCCTCCCACAACATGGAGAGCAGAACAGCAGGTTCAAGGTCCTTTTAGCCAGCACAGCTTCCTCTGGTTGTCTTCTTCTGCTAGGTCTTCTTCCAACTTTAGAGTTTACAACAGGGGTCCCCAAACTTTTTACACAGGGGGCCAGTTCACTATCCGTCAGACTGTTGGAGGGCCGGACTATTAAAAAAACGTGTGAACAAATCCCTATGCACACTGCACATACCTTATTTAAAGTAAAAAACAAAATGGGAACAAATACAATATTTAATATTTATTCTTCCTCTTTCTCTCTCTCTCCCTTTCTCTCTGTCCTTCTGTCTTTCTAGTTCTCTCTCTCTCTCTTTCTCTCTGTTCTCTCTCTCCTCTTCCTTTTTCTCTCCCTCTCTATCTTTCCCTCTTTCTCTCCCCCCTCTTTCTCTCTCTTCTCTTTCTCTCACTCACTCTCTTCCTATGTCTCCCTCTTTCTCTCTACCTTTCTCTCTCTCCCTTTCTCTGTCCCTCTCTTTCTTTCTCTCTGTCCCTCTTTCTTTCTCTCTGTCCCTCTCTTTCTTTCTCTCTGTCCCTCTCTTTCTTTTTCTCTGTCCCTCTCTTTCTTTCTCTCTGTCCCTCTCTTTCTTTCTCTCTGTCCCGCTTTCTTTCTCTCTGTCCCTCTCTTTCTTACTCTGTCCCTTTTTCTCTCTGTCTCTTTCTTTCTCTCTGCCCCTCTTTCTTTCTCTCTGTCCCTCTCTTTCTTTCTCTTATCTCTCCTCTCACTCACTCTTTCTATATCTCTCTTTGTATCTCTCTCTTTCTCTCTCTCCTTTCTCTACCTCTGCCTCTTTCTTTCTCCCCTTTTCTATCTCTCTTCTTCCTTTCTCTCTCTTTCTCTCTCCCTTCTTTTTTCTCTCTCTCTCTGTTTCTCTCTCATACACCACACCGGCAGCAGAGAGAGAAAGAGAGAGGTAGAGATCGGGCACGTTACCGGGTGGTGGAGGCGGTGTGGGGCCAGACGCTGGGTGCCGGGGCCGGGGGGGGAGGAAGAAAGGGTGGATGTGGCTGCTGCCTTTTAGCTGCAGAGCCAAACGGGGGCGGAGATCGGGGCCTGGGGCCATACGAGGCCGCTCATCCAGGGGGGCGTGGACCGGCAAGCCGCCCTCCGCTCTCTCTCTCTCTGTTGCTGGCGTGGTGTATGAGAGAGAAAGAGAGAGCGGAGGGTGGCTTGCCGGTCCACGCCCCCCTGGATGAGCGGCCCCACATGGCCCCAGCGCCGGACTCCGCCGTTGATCTCCGCCCCCGTTCGGCTCTGCAGCTGAGAGGCAGCAGCCACATCCACCCCTTCACCCTCCCCCGCGTCCCCGGCACCCAGCGTCTGGCCCCACACCGCCTCCACCACCCGGTAACACGCCTGATCTCTACCTCTCTCTTTCTCTCTCTGCTGCTGGCATGGTGCATGAGAGAGACAGAAAGAGAGAGCGCGGAGGGCGGCTTGCCGGTCCATGCCTCCCTGGATGAGCGGCCCCACATGGCCCCAGCGCCTGCCTCCACCCCTGTTCGGCTCTGCAGCTGAGAGGCGCGTCCACTCCTTCGCCCTCCTCAGCACCCAGCGTCCGGCCCCAAGCCGCCTCCACCTCCCGGTAAAGCGCCCGATCTCTTCCTGCAGGAACGGGGGGTGGGGCGCTGCGAAGGGCCGCGCTTGAAGGCCACCACGGCGCCGCAGTCCCAGATTGCTCACTTCTACGGCCAGCAAAGCCGGCTGCCCGGGAAAGTGGCGTGCTTTTTAAATGCAACGCTTTCCTGCATCAGCCTGCAAAGCCGGGCAGTCGGCTTTGCTGGCTGGAGAAGCGAGCGATCTGGGGCTGTGTAGCTTTGCGCAAGGGGGACAGGGCGGTCCCCGCCGCCTGTGTCAGTGGCGAGGTGTGCTCGCCTTGTGCCGTGGGGGGGAGGCGATGGAGGTCAGGGGTTTTCAAGCAGCCGCCTCCCCCCCCACACACACACACTTAGCCATCGTGCACTTAGCTGTGACTTTCAGTGGACAGTTTTTCAATTGCCAATCGCCTTTTCATGAATTTCGCGTCCACTCACCGGGGAGGAGGAGGTGGAGAGGCAAGGGGGCGGGGAGGAAAGCGGGCCTGCAATTGGCCAATTTCTTTCTCGCCTTTAGGGAGAGGAACTGTTGCTGCTCTGCCATAGGGCAGCAACAGTTTCTCTCCCTAAAGGCGACAAAGGAAGGGGCCAATAGCAGGCCCGCTTTCCTCCCCGCCCCCTTGCCTCTCCACCTTCTCCTCGCTCAGCAGCCGACCGCGGTGAGTGGACAGGAGATTCGGGAGCTTATTTTATTGACCAGTAAAATCTTGTGAGCTGCCGCGGGCTGGTTAAAAGACCTCGTCGGGCCACATCCGGCCCGCGGGCTGTAGTTTGGGGACCGCTGGTTTACAAGAAGCAATTTTTAAAAAGTCCTTCAAGAACTAAGAATAAATATATACAAAACAAATACAAAATAATTTCCGGTCCTCTGATTTGCGCCTTGATTAGGAGATCAAACATTCCCGCCTTGCAAAAGCTGAGAAATGATTTTCCCAGGGAATTTTCTCTCTGTTTTCTTCCTTTCAGCCAATGGGTCAGACTACTAGATCAATCAATGATAGACAGGGCAATAGATGACTTGATCCAGAAGTGGGATTACTTTAGTGAAAGGCACTGAAGGTTTTGCAGGATCAATGAACTTGATAAAGCAATTTTCTTTTTTTTCTTTTTTTAAATAGTTTATTGGTTTTTTAAGAAAAGAAAAAAAAGGGGGGGGGGAAATAGGGATACAAAAAGTAAGGGGGATACAGAACAATAGACATGTTCCAACATAAAATATATAACTTATTATGTATCAGTTTTAAACATTCAACTGTGCATTTTCATGTTATACTTAATATTTAATGTTTTATGGTTTGACATCTATAGATTTACTTAGCGATATCACTTAATCTATTATTCTTTTAATTTCTGTGCAGAATTTTTTGGCATATGTACAGGTGATAATAGGTTCCTTGTTTCTCTTTGCACTTCCAACATAGGGGTGATATATTTGGGTACATTTTTGACAGTCTGGCTGGTGGAAGATGCCATCTGTAAATCATTTTGTAGAGGTTTTCTTTGTAGGATATCGCAGGTGTCAGTTTATAATTTATTGTGAATATTTTTTTCCCATTCTGTAAGGTTTATTGTATATCCAAAGTTTTGTGTCCCTGCTATCGTACATCCTTTGACTATTTCTTCTATGGTGTCTTGTTTTAGTGGATAGGTGTAGAGTTTGGAAATTATTTTTATGTTGGGTCCAAATAGTATTAAATCAAGGGGGTTGGTATTTTGAAACCCAAAAGTGTTTTTATGGTATTTGTCTTTAGCGTTTATCTGAGTGTATGTGAACCAATCTATGTGTATTCCATTTTCTTGTATCTGTTGTCTAGTTAAGATGTTGTCGTTGGAATCAAGTAGGTTAGAGTAGGTTATTATTTTTGGAGTGGAAAAGGCAGTCGAATAGGTATAAAATTCATTTGGGGATAGCCATTTCGGAATTGCTAAGTAGTAGTTTTTTTTAATTTGGTGCCATATTGATATTACAGTATTTCTTATATAGTGATTTTTAAAGTGTTTTGGTATTTTGTTTGGTTCCATCATTAAAAATTGATGCCATCCTGACTGTATGTCAAATCCTTCCAATGTGAGCACTCTTGAATTTTGGAGAGTTATCCAGTCTTTGATTTTGGTCATAATCGTGGCTTGATAGTATAGATAGAATTTGGGTAGGCCAAAACCACCTCTAGACCTATGGTCTTGGAGTTTTTTTAGTTTTATTCTTGCCTTCTTTTTTGTCCAAATGAATTTTCGAATTAGTTTATGGAGATGTTCAACGAATGATTGGTTTAGTTTAGTGGGGGCTACTTGAAATAAATATAAATATCTAGGAAGGATATTTGATTTAATTGCGGCAATCTTGCCCATTAAAGATAATTTTAGGTTTGTCCATCTAGCTAGATCTTTTTGTATGTCTTGTGTAAGTTTGTCATAATTGTCTTTTTTATGGTGTTGTTATTTGCTGAAATTAAGATGACCAGGTATTTAATTTTTTCCACAATTTTTAGATTGAGAGCTTGTTCTAGTAGGGAATTTTGTTTTTCTGTCATGTTTTTGGTTATAATTTTGTTTTATCAACATTAATTTTGAGACCAGTTATTTCCCCAAATCTGTGAAGTTCGTCCAATAAGATATGAGCTGATTTGAGTGGATCTTGAATTATGAATAACATGTCGTCTGCAAAGGCTTGAAGTTTGAAGTGTTCTTTTTTTATTTCGATTCCCTGTATTTGTCTATTATTTCTTATATTTTTTAGTAATGTTTCCATGGCAAGTATGAATATTAGAGGTGCCAGAGGACATCCCTGACGTACACCTCTCATTACTGTTATTTCTTCTGTAATAGATTTGTTGAAGAGTATTTTAGCTGATTGGTGTGAATAAATAGATTTAATTAAATTAAAGAAATTATTGCCAAATTTCATATGTTCTATTTGTGCCATGAAATATTCCCAATATAAAGAATCAAAAGCCTTTTTTAGATCTATAAATATAAGGGCCATTGGTTTGTCGGGGGTTTTATTGTAATATTCTAGGGTGTTAAGTATGGTCCGAGTGTTATTACTAATATTCCTTGCCGGTAGAAATCCATTCTGGTCTGAGTGAACAATATTATTTAGAATCTTTTAAAAACGTTCTGCACTTATTGTTGAAAATATTTTATAGTCTGCATTTAGTAAAGAGATTGGTCGGTAATTTTCTAGGTATTTTTTAACTTTATTTTCTTTCGGAATGATAGTGATGTAAGCTTCGGACCATGTTTTGGGAAGGTTGCCTTGAAGTAAGGCTTCGTTGTATACTTTTAACATAAGTGGTTCTAATAAGTCCTGGTGGTGTTTATAAAATTCCAAGGGGATTCCATCAGGTCCCGGGGTTTTGTTGTTGTGTTGTTTTGCAATGGCCAATTTGATTTCTGTGAGGGTAATAGTCTTACAGTATTTAATTTGGTGCTTTCTTTGTCTGTTAGCTCTAATGTTTCGTTTTGAAGTAGATATTCCCTAATTGCAGAGTTATCTGTTGTATCTGAATTATATACTTCCTGATAGAAGTGTTTTATTATGGTTTTATTTTCCTCTGCGTTTGTTTATCGTAAAGGGATTCTATTGTTTTTTCCGCTTTTTGTTGTGCCAGTTTAAAAGCCAGTCAGTGGCCGGGTTTGTTTGCGGATTCAAAATTTATTTGTTTTTATTTTTTAATTTTAGCAGTAAGTTGTTGTTGGGTTTCTAGGTTTATTTCATGTTTTATAGATTTTATTTTAATAAGGGTTGTTATGTCATCCGGATACTGTTGGAGAATTGTTTCTGCGTTTTGGAGTTTTGTGTTAAGATTCTTGAGCGTCTGTTTTCTTTGTTTATTGTTATAGGCTGAGTAAGAAATATATATTCCACGTATATAGACTTTCATTGTATCCCAGATTATCTGAAGAGATGTATCTCCTTCATTATTGGTCTTTATAAAGGTTGGTAGTTCATTTTCTAGGTGGGTTTTAAATTGTTTTTCATTTATGGTGGATTGGTTCATAGTCCATCTTTGGCGTATTGTGTTATTTTGGTTGTTAAGAGTTAGGAGTATGGGGTTGTGGTCGGCCCAAGAACCGGGTAAAATCTGTATTTCTTTTATTTGATAAATGATATAAGAATTAGACCGAGCCATATTGATACGTGACCATGATTTGTGTGGATGTGAATAAAAGGTGTATTGTGATTTCTCTGGGTGGTGTGTTCTCCATATGTCTTTAAGTGCAAATTCATATATTAAGTCTTCGAATGTAGTTGGGAGAGTTTTCCTTAGCCGGTGCTGTTTATTTCTCTTGTGGTCTTTGTTTTTATTTTGTATTGCATTAAAGTTGCCTATAATAATGAAATTTGTTAAATTTGTTAAATTGTTTTCCATTATTTTTTTGTGTAGTTGTGAGAAAAATATCGATTGCTTGATGGTAGTTGCGTAGATTCCTATTATTGTTAGTTGTTCGTTTCTGATAGTTATCTGCACCATTAATATTTGACCGTCGGTGTCTTCATGTGTCTGCCTGAAGGACTGCATGCCAAATCCTGCATCCCAGTGGCCTCATCCTCATGGCTTTCTGCCACGTCTTCCTGGCTGTCAGCCAGGCTTTCGCATTCACTTTGTGCCGCGTTTCTTCCATCTTCTTTTCATGAAAGTACAAATACCCAATTCCAGCAACGGTAAAACAGCCATGCTTTAACCTCTGGTCTAGTAGTAATTTTTGTCTGCACTCTTTCTACATCTTTCTTACATCTGGCAACCAATAGTGGAGTCAATATTCCAAGTGTGGTCTTATCAAGTCATTATAAAGTGGTACTAACACTTCATGTCATTTTGATTCTATCCCTCTTAATGCCGCCTCTGATTTTGTTGGGTTTTGGGTTTTTTGGTGGCAACTGTACATTATTTGCTGACTCATATTTAAGTGTTTGTCCACTAGGACTCCAAGATCCCTGTTGCACTTACTACTATTAAGCCAGGTATCACCTCTTCTATGTGAATGCATTTGGGTTTTCTTTCCTAAATGAACGTGGTTACATTTTTCACTGTCGATTTTGCTTTGTCAGATGGGGCCCATATCTGTTGATCCTTCTATATCTTATATCCTGGAGTGTTGTTATACCTGTTGATTTGGTCTTGTCTACAAATGTGATGAGTTCCCCTTCTATCCTATTGTCTAAATGAATGATGAAGATAAACAGATCATGCGAATCCTCCTGTTCTGTTCTTTTCCCCGTGTTCAGGAGAGTCCTATGTCCTTCGCGGAGGTGGCTGTGTCTTTCTCTGGGGAGGAATGGTCTCAGCTGGATCCTGACCAGAAAGCGCTGCATTCGGAAGTCATGCTGGAAAACCATAGGAACGTGGTCTTTCTGGGTAAGAGTGTGACACCAATCAGAGTTCAAGAAGACAGATTATAGTTAGCTTTTTATTTAAAAAACCAACATTATGAGACATCGTCTCCTGGGAGGGAGAAGGAAAGGACGTGGCCTTCTGGTTCTCCAAGGAAGAAAAGAGTCAATGTCTCGTTGCTTAGATGCTTTATGTGCCATTTCAAATCTGCATTTTTCCATTTCTATTTGAACTTATATGTTGGGGTGTGTAAAAAGAATGAGGTGTGTTTTTGTGTGTCCTCTGGAGGTCATGTGAGAGGAGTGTGTTGTCATTTGTCTCAAACCTCCAAACTTGTGTGAGAACAGAACTTTCCATCGGTTCCTTTGCCTACTTGGGTGCATTTGCAGAAAGAAGAAGCCTAAAGTATTGAGAGATGTGTGAAGTCAGTCGTAGAAAACGTAGCACTATTGATCTCACGTGATATCGCACTATAATGCTCTAGGCCTCTGTTCCCGGCTACCCAAGGCCTGCACAAGATCCAGGGCAAAATGTTGGCCAAGAGAGGGAAGGTCCCTCCGTCTCCAAAGACTTTTGCCCTGGATCTCGTGCAGTCCTCAGTCCTTAAAGTTCTTCAATGCCTGAAGCTGTGAGATCACATGATATTAGTCGCCTGGGATCTTGCACTACTGGTCTCGTGTGATCTATCCCTAAAGTACTTTAGATCTCCGCTCTCTGCGAACTGACTCCTGTACCACATCCAGAGTGATGGCAATTTTCCAATATCTCAGGGGCTGCCACATAGAAGAGGGAGTCAAACTGTTCTCCAAAGCACCTGAGGGCGGGACAAGAAGCCACGGGTGGAAACTAATCAAGGAGAAAAGCAACTTAGAACTAAGGAGAAATTCCTTGACAGTTGAAACAATTAATCAGTGAAACAGCTTGCCTCCAGAACTTGTGAATGCTCCAACACTGGGAGTTTTTAAGAAGATGTTGGATAACCATATGGGGGTTGGACTAGAAGATCTCAAAGATACCTTTTGTTTTCCTATTCTATTCCTTAATTTAAAACTGACTCCGAGTGAGATTTGCAGATAGGTAGATAGATAATTGTAAAGATAGATGTTTTCTAGATATTTTCAAAGCTTTCATGACTCATCAATATAAAAATCATCATGTCTATATTATACCACTGTGATATATAGAACTTAATGCAACATACAACCTAATGGAATTTTGGAGAAATTCGGAAGGAAATTCACTTGACTTTCTACATTTTGATGGTTTTCTCTAACTTTGTCATCATTTTCATTTCCCTTTTTGCTTTGAAGGTCATAACTGGCAGCAGAATCAAGATTCCTGTGAACTGTTCCAACTGATCAATGATAAAGATGAAATGGAGAAGTTTGGAATTCGAATGAAATTGGAAGGCTCTGAGAGAAACCAGTCAAAGAATTGGAATCAGGAAAGCTCATCTTCCACTGATGATCCGATGCAAAACATTCTTGCCCAACAAGAGATAATGAAGAAAAAATATATCGGAAAAAGTGTGAAGTTAGTTAAAGCTAAAGTAGAAGTGAATGAACACTATTTAACCCCAAACAAAGGAGAAGATGCTATAAGGCAACACAACGGACAAAATTACGATGGGACATCCATTGTTTCTCTTGGAAATAACTTCCTTACATCTCATAAAGCGATTGACACAAAAGGGAAGCCATATAAATGCATGGAGTGTGGAAAGACCTTTGTTCGAAAGGATAACTTTATTTCCCATAAGAGGATCCACACTGGGGAGAAGCCATATAAATGCAGGGAGTGTGGAAAGACCTTTGCTCATAGCAACTCACTTACTTCCCATAAGAGGATCCACACAGGGGAGAAGCCTTATAAATGCATGGAGTGTGGAAATACCTTTGCTCATAGCAAGTCACTTCCCAAAAGAGGATGCACACAGGGGAGAAGCCGTATAAGTGCTTGGAATGTGGAAACACCTTTGCTCGAAAGGATACCTTTATTTCCCATAAGAGGATCCACGCAGGGGAGAAACCGTATAAATGCTTTGAGTGTGGAAAGACCTTTGCTCATAGCAACTCACTTAGTTCCCATAAGAGGATCCACACAGGGGAGAAGCCGTATAAATGCATGGAGTATGGAAAGACCTTTGCTCATAGCAAGTCACTTACTTCCCATAAGAGGATGCACACAGGGGAGAAGCCGTATAAATGCATGGAGTGTGGAAAGACCTTTGCTCGAGGCAGTCAACTTATTGCCCATAAGAGGATCCACACAGGGGAGAAGCCGTATAAATGCATGGAGTGTGGAAAGAGCTTTGCTCGAAAGGATACCTTTATTTCCCATAAGAGGATCCACACAGGGGAGAAGCCGTATGAATGCATGGAGTGTGGAAAGACCTTTCCTCGAGGCAGTGGATTTACTTCCCATAAGATCCACACGGGAGAAGCCGTATGAATGCATGGAGTGTGGAAAGACCTTTGCTCATAACAGTGCACTTACTTCCCATAAGAGGATCCACACAGGGGAGAAGCCGTATGAATGCATGGAGTGTGGAAAGACCTTTCCTCGAGGCAGTGGATTTACTTCCCATAAGATCCACACGGGAGAAGCCGTATGAATGCATGGAGTGTGGAAAGAGCTTTGCTCAGAGCAGTCAACTTACTTACCATAAGAGGATCCACACAGGGGAGAAGCCGTATGAATGTATGGAGTGTGGAAAGACCTTTGTTCGTAACTGTGCACTTACTTCCCATAAGAAGATCCACACAGGGGAGAAGCCATTTAAATGCATGGAGTGTGAAAAGACCTTTGCTCAGAGTAGTCATCTATCTTCTCATCACAGGATCCACACAGAGGAGAAACTATGTAGAAATAGCAATTCCACTTAGATTTATATACTACTCCACTATGCTTTACCACTTTACCTCTGAGCCGTGTACAAAGTCAGCTTATTTTCCTCAGCAATCTGTCCTCATTTTAGCGACCTCAGAAGCATGAAAGGCTGTATCAACTACTAAAAATAATGTATAGAAGATGTTGTGCCAGCCATTGCTCCCACAGATGGGGCGAGGCGGCACACAGTGACTGTGAAAGCCTGGCTGACAGCCGGGAAGATGTAGCAGACAGTCAGGAATATGTGGCAGAGAGCCAGGAGGATTCAGCAGACAGCTCAGGGGAGGTGGCTGGCAATTCTTCGGACAGTTTGTCCTCTCTCAGTTCGTCTGCAGGGCAATACATTAATTTACGCAACCGAAGGGCCTTACAAAGGAAGGGATCATAGAAACATAGAAGTCTGACGGCAGAAAAAGACCTCATGGTCCATCTAGTCTGCCCTTATACTATTTTATGGATCGCTTTAAGAAGTATGATAAGGCATGATAGGTGCACCTGGGCTGGGTGTGGTTCCCTTAATGAGGGCTAACGTCATAAAAAGGGAACAGGGGCCAAGGCAAACTGGCTGTTTATCTGGGTGGTTTGTGTGGCGTCGTTCCTGCTTTGAGGTTTCTGCTCTTGGATTTCAACTCAGTGTTGTGGGAATTGAAAACTCTGGGACAAGCTGCTGCTTTTGTGCCGTGAGAATTCAGAGACCTTTTGGAACATTTATGCTACGTGACTTTTGTATTTGTTTGCTTTTTCATGAACTTTGTAGCTGGCTGAATTTTCAACTCAACCTGTGCTTTACTCCTGAAAGTAAGGACCGTTTTCTTTAGACTTTTTCTTTTCTGTTTAATATAAGTTTGCTGACTATGCATGTGTGTGTCTGACCTTCCTTCCTGGACCGTTAATCATTGCTTGAGGCCGGTCAGGCAGAACAGAAGATGTTTTCAATAAAATGTCAAATGGAAAGTTTTCAATTTCCACATTAAAAAAATGCTCCATCCATTTTCTTGCTGAAATATTTTTTCGCATCCAGAATTTGCATTTCTTCCTCAAACAAAGTCACAATTTCACTTTGTAAAACCATTGCCTTTTTATAGCTGGTCCACAGAGATTTTTTAATGCTCCCAGATGCAAATGGGCTTATTATGAAAAACAAAACAAAACCCACACTGGAATTATTTGTCTGGATGGCAACAGATTAGATCCCAGCTTTAATTTACAACTAACCAATTGAATGTTCTTCAGCATTATAGAATTAACAGTTATTCAAACAGTTTTTTTCCCTTAAGAATTATATCAGAATTAGTTTTTATATAAAGAAGTATCATTAGAAGAATTTTAATTTTATCTTAGTAATAGACTAAATACGACAATTTTTAATGAAAATTTAAAAAAAAATTATTTAGATATGTATTTAACTATGTATTCTTTTTTCTGTATTTGAATTTATACTTTTGAGAAAAGCGGGGGAAATATATCCCCACCTTCATGTTCAATGTATGTATGTCTGTATGTCCATTTTATGAAAATCAATAAAAAAAATTATTTTTTTTAAAAAAGTCTTTCCTCATAGGTTTTATGCTTAAGACCTTCCACCATTCTTGTAGCCCGTCTTTGGATCCATTCAATTTCGTCAATATCTTTCTGTAGGTGAGGTCTTCAGAACTGAACACAGTATTATTCCAAATGTGGTCTCACCACCGCTCTATGCAGCGGGATCATAATCTCCCTCTTCCTACTTGTTATACCTCTAGCTATGCAGCCAAGCATTCTACGAGCTGCTCCGAGTCCTCGAAGAGGGGCAGCATACAAATCTAATAAATTATTATTATTAAATTATTACTTTCTTTCCCTACCACCTGACCACACTGCTCACCCATTTTGAGACTGTCAGAAATCACTACCCCTAAATCCTTCTCTTCTGAGGCTTTTGCTAACACAGAACTGCCAACACAATACTCAGATTGAGGATTTCTTTCCCCTTATCCTCTCTCCTGGTGCTTCTTGACCTCTCAGCGGCTTTCGATACCATCGACCATGGTATCCTTGTGCGCCGGCTGGAGGGGTTGGGAGTGGGATGCACTGTTGTTCAGTGATTCCCCTACCTCTCCGGTCGGTCGCAGTCAGTGTTAGTGGGGAGTCAGAGGACGACCTCTAGGTCGCTCCCTTGTGGGGTACCTCAGGGGTCTGTCCTCTCCCCTCTGCTATTTAATGTCTACATGAAACCGCTGGGTGAGACCATCCAAGGGCATGGGGTGAGGTATCATCAGTATGCAAATGATACCCAGCTCTACATCTCCACCCCTTGTCCAGTCATCGAAGCGGTGGAAGTGATGTGCCAGTGCCTGGAGGGTGTTGGGGTCTGGATGGGTGTCAATGGACTCAAGCTCAACCCCGATAAGACAGAGTTGCTGTGGGTTTTGCCTTCCAAGGACAATTCTATCTGTCCGTCCATCACCTTGGGGGGGAGAGTTATTGACCCCCTCAGAGAGGGTCCGCAACTTGAGCGTCCTCCAACAATCCACAGCTCACATTAGAGAAGCTTTCAGCTGTGACGAGAGGGGCTTTTGCCCAGGTTCGCCTGGTGCACCAGTTGCGGCCCCATTTGGACCGGGACTCACTGCTCACAGTCACTCATGCCCTCATCACCCTGAGGTTCGACTATTGTAACGCTCTCTACGTGGGGCTACCTTTGAAAAGTGTTCGGAAACTTCAGATCGTGCAGAATGCTGCTGCGAGAGCAGTCATGGGCTTTCCCAAATATGCCCATGTTACACCAACACTACGCAGTCTGCATTGGTTGCCGATCAGTTTGCGGTCACAATTCAAAGTGTTGGTTATGACCTATAAAGCCCTTCATGGCACCGGACCAGATTATCTCCGGGACCGCCTTCTGCCGCACGAATCCCAGCAACCAGTTAGGTCCCAGAGTCGGACTTCTCTGGATCCCGTCAACTTAACAATGTCGTTTGGCGGGACCCAGGGGAAGAGCCTTCTCTGTGGCGGCCCCGGCCCTTTGGAACCAACTCCCCCCAGAGATTAGAATTGCCCCCACCCTCCTTGCCTTTCGTAAGCTTCTTAAAACCCACCTCTGCCCTCAGGCATGGGGGAACTAAGATACTCTTTCCCCCTAGGCCTTTACAATTTGCGCATGGTATGTCTGTATGTATGTTTGGTTTTATAATAAGGGGTTTTTAGTTGTTTAGTATTGGATTGTTACATGCTGTTTTTTATCACTGTTGTTAGCCGCCCCGAGTCTGCGGAGAGGGTTGGCATACAAATCAAATAAATAAGTAAATAAATAAATAAATAAATATAAATCACTTTTTAAAATCTTTGCATCTAAAAAAACAAAACAAAAAACCCATCCATCCAGTAAACCTACACACTGATTGACATCTGCCAGACATTTTCTTTTGTCTCTCTACCAGAATAACATTCCACTCAAAAGAATTTCTGTAATTACGACACTGGGTTGCTTCCCTCCCTCACAACCTTTTTTTAAAAAAATTGTTTCATTTTAGGCTCTTTTGTTTGTTGAAACATACAGGAAGCATTGAATGAAATGTTGTCTTTAGGTTTCACCAAAACATGGCTTCCGTTCAGATTTTTTCTAATGTGCAAAGGAGTCCAAGGTCACTTAAGAAGATATAAATGCCAAGAGACTCGGAGCAGGGGGGCCCAGTGGGAGCCACAGAGATGGGGGCACAGGGGGTTTTCTTTTCCGCTCTTCCAGTGAAGGGAACCATCCAAGGAGGGAAGGCAGCACCTTGGATGTCCACCCTTGTGTTGTATACGGAGCGACACTCACAAATTTGCATGCCGGTCGTGGATTGGCTAAGATGTGACTGGTAAATTGAAAGCGCTGTCAAACCTCTGGCAAGTCTCCCTTTAGAAGAAGCCACGCGGCTCCCGTCTTGCTGTTCCTTGTACTCTACGTAGCTCAAAGGCCTCCTGAGCGTTTCATCCGGGTGCTGCAGGAAACGTACTCGAGCTACAAGGTCTCTGGCTCTTATTGGAACATCACACCTTGCTTTGGGGACGGTTCTCTCTCTCTCTCTCCCTCTCTCTCTCTCTCTCCCTCTCTCTCTCTCCCTCTCTCAATTGAGATTCATGGCCATGGTCCACAACACCCCCATGGGGGCTTCTGCCCCTGATAAAGATCGAGACGTTCGGCTCTGGTCACCGACTGGCTTTCCCCCTCCAAAGGCCTTGAAAGTGGGAGGTAGTCGAAGTTTTAGGAGCTGAGTCAGAGAGGTCGGCAGTTTGGCAGGTCAAATCCCTAGTATAGGTCTCCTGGGTGAGCAGGAGGTTGGACTAGATGACCTCCAAGGTCCCTTCCAACTCTGTTACTGTTAATTAGAGGGTCAATCGAAGGGGCGGCCTCCATCCTTCCCTCCCTCCCTGCAGAGGTTTCGGAAGATGGGGGCAGCAGCAAATGGGGGAGTTGTGTCCCTGGGTCACAAATTGTGTTAAATGTCACCAGGAAAAGAGGGGATCAGTAAGGGCAATATAGAACCCTCCGGTGCTCCCTCCCCCTCCCCCAAAGACAGGAATCCTCCCCTCCTCTTCCCTTCTGCAGGACCCCAATCCCTGGAGGAGATTTTAGTATTTTCTGTGTGTGTGTGGGTTGGTGTTTCATGGCACCCCATTGTGGAGTTTTGTGTAAGGAAAATGTGGCTGAAATTTGAACACTTCCATTCCACTGGAGGACTGAGGCCGTGCAGGGAGAGTTTGAGGGCGTTTGATTCGTTTAGAAACATTTATTTCCCCGAAAATGGAAGACTTAAAGGATTTTTAACAGGGGAGTCAGGTGAAGGAAGAAGAGGAGAAACTCACCTGCAGGAGGCTGGATGGGAGTTGCTGGAAGGAGAAAAAAGGCCCTTTGTGGGATGGGGGAGTCAGAGGAGCCCCCTCCCCATTGATAGATTCCATTAACTTTCCTGACATGTCCAAGCTCTGCAAACAGATTTCTCCATACTGCTTTCTGCCTATCTAGACATGCTTGATCCCTCCATCAGGTGAACAAGGGATTGTCCAGATCACACACACACACACCCCTTAAAGGGAATACTTCCCATGGCAGATATGAAGAGAGGCGGCTCCATCACTAGAGACTTTGTGGAAGAAACTGGGCAGCCCTTGGACCAGAAGGACGTAAGGTCCCTTTTTCAGAGCCATTGAAACTTTGAGCAGTCGCTAAATGAAAGGCTATAACTGAAGGACTACTTGCAGTGGGTGACAGGACAAAGGAGCTGCCCCACATTGAGACTCAGCCATGGGTCAGAGGAGGAGAGTCCCTGAGCTGCCCGGATGAAGAATCCAGGCTTATTTTTTATTTTATTTTATTATTTGGATTTGTATGCCGCCCCTCTCCGAAGACTCGGGGCGGCAGGCTTGTTGCCTGCTGGATCCTGGCCAGTTCCCCAGTTCCGCTTCGGAGGAGCCCAACGCTTCAGGCTGGGGAAGCGAAGACCAAATGCCTCTTCAGCTGTTGTGGGTTGCAGAAAGAAGAGGTTCTCTCTCTCTGTATGTGTTTGTGTGTGTGTGTTAGTGTGTGTGTGCAGGGCCGCCGATAGGCCGGTACTACTGATACTGGCGTCAGGGGCCCAGCCAAATTGAAAAATGGGGGGTAGGCGGTTTTGCTGGCCCCCTGACGCCTCCAGTAATTTGTGCCCAGTGAGCAGCTCCTCACACAGGCGCAGTACCGGCCCTCTCTTGCCGGCTGCCTGCCTAACCAACGGGAGCGGGACTCATTTGCAAGAAAAAGGCGCCCCCTCTGGCCCTCGCGAAGCAGGACTCGAAGCCCCAATGGAGCCTTTGGCAGCGTGGTTCCTCCCGGAATAAAGTAAAGCGCACGGCGAAGGTAGGAGCCCCTTCGGGGTGGCGGTGTTGGGGAACGAGGCTTGGTCGGCCGGGTGATCGGCTCATCCGGGCTCGGGCCAGCAGAGTACTTTGCTTTTGCACCCTGTCGAGCTCCGTTGGTGCCAACCCAGCCCTCCCCACTTCAGAGAGAGGGGGGGGGAGAAAGAGAGAGAGAAAGGGATAGAAAGAAAGGGAGAGGGAGGGGGAGAGAAAGAGAGAGGGAGGGAGAAAAGAGATAGAAAAAAGAGAAAGGGAGAAAAAATAAAAAGAGAGAAAGAGAGAAAGGGGGAGGGAGAGAAAGAGAGAAGTGGAGAGAGGGAGAGAAAGAGATAGAGAAAGTGAAAGAGAGAGGAAGGGAGAGAAAGAGATAGAAAGAGAGTGGGAGAGAGAGAGAAAAGAGAGAAAGAGATAGAAAGAGAAAGGGAGACAAAAAGAAAAAGAGGGAGAGAAAGAGAGAAAAAGAGATAAAAAGAAAGAGAAAAGGAGAGAAAAAGAGAGAGAGAAAATCAGGTGGGGGGGGCACACCAATTTTTCTAGCCCTCAGATGGGCCATAGGGTTCCGGTGTATGTGGAGGGAGGGGTCCCCAGCTTCTGTTCTGCAGAGGGGAAGCCAAAGCCCCTGCGTGGGTTATGCAGAGTGCCAGTGTTTGGGGCAAGGTGGGGGGTGGGTGTCTTCCTTAACCCCTATTTCTTTGGCGGGGCTAAGAGGCCTGCCTAGGAGGGCTGGTGTGTTGCTGAAGGTCTTGTCAAGGGAGACCAGTGGAGCCCCCCCGCTCCCATCCCCAGGGAAGGGGGTTCTGGCATCACTGCCACTGGCTTTGGAAAGAAGCCCCTGGCCTCTTAACGGGTGGAGGGAGGGGTCCGTAGTGCAGGGCTGGACAATGGCTGAAGACCAGTTGACTGCAGCTTTCAGAATTCCTCAGCCAGGAATATGGAGAAGACAGTTTGAAAATTTAAAAGGAAAGGAAGGAGGGAGGGAGGAAAAGAAAAAGAAGAGAAAAAAGGAAACAAAGAAAAAGAAAAAAGAAAGTGAAAGAAACAAAGAAAGAAAGGAAGGGAGGGGATGGGGAGGGAGGGAGGAAAGAAGGAAGGAAAAGAAAAACAAAAAGAGAAAAAAGAAAGAAAAACGGAAGGAAGAAGGGAGGAGGCCCCCAGACACTTAGGCTGTACGGGGCCCCAAAATTCCTGATGGCGGCCTTGGGGGTGAATATTTTACCCCCTGGGACAGAAATAATGAGTCCTCTCCAAGTCATGAAGGTTTTACAACTGACCTTTGGCACCTTGACCCTGCAGCTCCCTCCACAGATTTTCTCTGGAAATCACCCGGTTCATTCCTCGCATTGGTGCACCGGAGTCCCCTTTTGATTGGCCCCATATTTGGTTTCTCCCTCTGCTGTTTTGTTTCCTTTTTCCCTCCAATTTGGTTGATTCCACCGAGATTTGAGTTGGGAATCAGCTTCTAAACCTTCGTCTCCCTCTCACTTCAGTTTCACTCTCAAGGCCTTTGGATGAGGAGAGGTGGTGAGTTCCCACAGCTGACCTTCTGGGTCCTTGTGAGGGGCAGCTCATCCCCTGCCAGAAGCCCCCACGGGGGTGTGGTGGACCATGGTCCAAGGATCCCAGTTCCTCTCTGGAGAGACCCGTCCCCTAAGCCAGGCTGGACTTCCAGGGTGCGGCCTTCCCTCCTTGGATGGTTCCCTTTGTGGGCAGAGCGGGAGAGAAACCCCCTGTGCCCCCATCTCTGGAGCTCCCACTGGGCCCTCCTGCTCCCAGTCTCTGGGCCTCCATTCCAGGGAGTTTATCCTCCCTCCCCGCAGGAAAGAAGGGGAAAAGGTCCATGTGGAGGAAACACGCGGCTGCTGTCCAAAGGAAGTGGGAGACACGGAGAAAAATCGGCCCTTTTCTATCCAGAGAAATGAACGTTCGCAGCAGAGAAGACAGTCGGGAGCCTCCTGAGGTAAATCTCACACAGCGCCCAGAGGAAAAAGGCGGGGAAAGGGGACACGCCCCCTTCCCACCCCCAGCAACCAATCAGAGCGCAGATCCCCTCAGGCAGGAGCCCGCCTCCCCTCAGCCACCACGGGGTGTTGGGAACCTTTGTGCACTTTCCTTCTCCAGCCATTAAATTCACTCTCTTCACATTGAAAGTCTGAGCTGAGATTGAATTGTCAGGCGCGTCTCTTTCCCGCCATTCCTCCCATCCGGGCACTTTGCCCCCAATCCACCAGGGGGTGTTGTCTGCCAAGGGAAGGGAACTCCCCATTGGCCCACCGGAGGGCGAACGTCACGGGGGTGGGGTTTGCAGAGGAGGCTGAGAAGGAAGTGACATCACTGAGCCTTGCCATTCTAGGACGCCCCACTCGCTCTCCTTCAACCCTGGTGCTCGATTGAGACCGAGAGCCCGGCGGGGAAACCCCCAGACGTGTCCCAGGTGAGGGGGGGCCCTTCCCGGTGCCCATGTTCCCCTGCCGCCCTCTCCCTGCAGTGGAAGCGGAAGAGGCGGGGGGAGGGGAGGAGGCGGGGTTCGCCCCAGGCTCCCCGAGGGCCCGATCCTGTCTCCGGAGGGGGAGAGAAGCGGGGCGGCCTCTGCAGCTGCCTCCTTCCCGGCCCTGCTCGGGGGACCTGGGCCCTGCGCTGGGATGAGCCTCTTGGGGCTCCGGGCAGGTTGGGGGAAGGTCGCTCAGGGGCTGAATTCCACCTTCTCATTCTGGGCCTTTGTTTTCCCTTCCACCTCAGAGACAGAAACCGGAAGCCATTTGGGGTCTTTGCAAGGCCCCATTTTCTCCTGGGGGAAGAAGAAAAGAGCGGGATCACCTGGAGGGATCCGTCCTGTGTTCCCAGAAATGGTCCCGTGAAGGAAAAGGCGTCTGGAGACCCACAAGAGTCCTTGGACCCTTTTGGAGTTGCTCTGCAGGACAGAGAAAGGATGGAGACCCCACCTGTTGCAAAGGGGGGAAGCGGAAAAGGCCCTGCAGCCGCTCAGCCTGGGAAGGGGGGGAAGCTCTGGACAAGACCCGGGCAGAAGATCCTGGAGGAAGAACCCATCCTCCCTTCAGAAGTTCAGCACTGGAACTCCATCCAATACTGGGAGGCTGAGGGTCCCCGAGGACTTTGCAGCCGACTCCACGACTTGTGCAGGCGATGGCTGAGGCCAGAGAAACACACCAAAGCCCAGATGCTGGACCTGGTGGTTCTGGAGCATCTCCTGTCCCTTCTGCCCCCAGAGATGGAGGGCTGGGTGCGGGAGTGTGGAGCAGAGACCAGCTCCCAGGCGGTGGCCCTGGTGGAAGGCCTCCTCCTGAGCCAGGTGGAGGAGCAGAAGGAGCAGGTCCAGTTGCAGGTGAGACACTTTTGGGAGCTCAGAAAACAGTAGAGAACATGGTTGAATACTTCACCCCTCCTTCCCAAACTTCTCTGGCGTTCATCACATGTGGCAATTCTTCAATTCTTGTAGGACATTGTTCCGTTCTTTCACTCAATCTCATGGGTGGATATTGGGGGCTTTGAGGTTGTGTTGGGAATCTGGGAATCCGCTTTGTGTTGTGTGATGTACATTAATTGTGCTTCTTTTTCCCTTCCTCCTGTTTGAAGTGCTGCACTGTGGAGATAAGAGATCCTGAGGGAAAGAGGAATCCATCAAATCCCCCTCAGGAACCAATTTCCTGGTGGATCCCTTCGGAAGATCCACGTCAGGACACCACAGAAGGTAATGGAAGATCCTCCGATGACCCATCTGTCCTACCTCTCTCTCTCTTCTCCTCCTATTCTGTTAATTATGCATTTTGAAATTATTTATTCCTTACAGAGAGACAAAGAATGAATCTTTCTGGTTATTGTGACGGAGATCAAACAGTGGTAGAACCTCCAAATCAAGTAAGAAAGGGAAAAGCTATGAGATTCCTATTCTCCTCTCAGGAAGTGAAGCAGGTGTGCAGAGGGCTCTCTCCTTCCATTTCCCCCCCTTGTTTGGCCGGATTATTTTTGTGTTCTTCCACAACATGGAGAGCAGAAGAGCAGGTTCAAGTTCCTTTTAGCCAGCACAGCTTCCTCTGGTTGTCTTCTTCTGCTAGGTATTCTTCCAACTTTGAGTTTAAAAGAAGCAAGTTTTTCCACAATTATTAGATTAAAAGCTTGTTCTAGTAGGGTATTTTGTTTTTCTGTCATGTTTTTGCTTATAATTTTGGTTTTATCAACATTAATTTTGAGACCAGTTATTTCCCCAAATCTGTGAAGTTCGTCCAATAAGATATGAGCTGATTTGAGTGGATCTTGAATTATGAATAACATGTCGTCTGCAAAGGCTTGAAGTTTGAAGTGTTCTTTTTTTATTTCGATTCTGTGTATTTGTCTATTATTTCTTACATATTTTAGTAATGTTTCCCTGGCAAGTATGAATATTAGAGGTGCCAGAGGACATCCCTGACGTACACCTCTCATTACTGTTATTTCTTCTGTAATAGATTTGTTGAAGAGTATTTTAGCTGATTGGTGTGAAGAAATGGATTTAATTAAATTAAGGAAATTATTGCCAAATTTCATATGTTCTATTTGTGCGATGAAATATTCCCAATATAAAGAATCAAAAGCCTTTTTTAGATCTATAAATATAAGGGCCATTGGTTTGTCGGGGGTTTTATTGTAATATTCTAGGGTGTTAAGTATGGCCCGAGTGTTATTACTAATATTCCTTGCTGGTAGAAATCCATTCTGCTCTGAGTGAATAATATTATTTAGAATCTTTTAAAAACGTTCTGCAATTATTGTCAAAAAATTTTTATAGTCTGCATTTAGTAAAGAGATTGGTCGGTAATTTTCTAGGTATTTTTTATCTTTATTTTCTTTCGGAATGATAGTGATGTAAGCTTCGGACCATGTTTTGGGAAGGTTGCCTTGAAGTAAGGCTTCGTTGTATACTTTTAACATAAGTGGTTCTAATAAGTCCTGGTGGTGTTTATAAAATTCCGGGGGGATTCCATCTGGCAACCAATAGTGGAGTCAAGATTCCAGGTGTGGTCTTATCAAGGCATTATAAAGTGGTACTAACACTTCATGTCATCTTGATTCTATCCCTCTTAATGCCGCCTCTGGTTTTGTTGGGTTTGGGTTTTTTTGGTGGCAACTGTACATTATTTGCGGACTCATATTTAAGTGTTTGTCCACTAGGACTCCAAGATCCCTGTTGCAGTTACTACTATTAAGCCAGGTATCACGTCTTCTATGCGAATGCATTTGGGTTTTCTTTCCTAAATGAACGTGGTTACATTTTTCACTGTTGATTTTGCTTTGTCAGATGGGGCCCATATCTGTTGATGCTTCTATATCTCCATCTTATATCCTGGAGTGTTGTTATACCTGTCGATTTGGTCTTGTCTACAAATGTGATGAGTTCCCCTTCCATCCTCTTGTCTAAATGAATGATGAAGATAAACAGATGTTATGAATCCTCCCGTTCTGTTCTTTTCCCCGTGTTCAGGAGAGTCCTGTGTCCTTCGAGGAGGTGGCTGTGTCTTTCTCTGAGGAGGAATGGTCTCAGCTGGATCCTGACCAGAAAGCGCTGCATTCGGAAGTCATGCTGGAAAACCATAGGAACGTGGTCTTTCTGGGTAAGAGTGTGACACCAATCAGAGTTCAAGAAGACAGAATATAGTTATTTCTTTATTTAAACAACCAATATAATGAGACATCGTCTCCTGGGCGGGAGAAGGAAAGGATCTGGCCTTCTGGTGCTCCAAGGAAGGAAAGAGTCAATGTCTCTTGGCTTAGATGCTTTCTGTGCCATTTCACATCTGTATTTTTCCATTTCTATTTGAACTTATATGTACAGGGGGTGAAAAGAATGAGGTGTGCTTTTGTGTGTCCTCTGGAGGCCATGTGAGAGGAGTGTGTTGTCATTTGTCTCAAACCTCCAAACTTGTGTGAGAACAGGACTTTCCATCGGTTCCTTTGCCTACTTGGGTGCATTTGCAGAAAGAAGAAGCCTAAAGTATTGGGAGATGTGTGAAGTCAGTCGTAGAAAACGTAGCACTATTGATCTCACGTGATATCGCACTATAATGCTCTAGGCCTCTGTTCCCGGCTACCCAAGGCCTGCACAAGATCCAGGGCAAAATGTTGGCCGAGAGAGGGAAGGTCCCTTCGTCTCCAAAGACTTTTGCCCTGGATCTCATGCAGTCCTCAGTTCTTAAAGTTCTTCAATGCCTGAAGGTGTGAGATCACATGATATTAGTAGCCTGGGATCTTGCACTACTGCTCTCGTGTGATCTATCCCTAAAGTACTTTAGTTCTCCGCTCTCTGCGAACTGACTCCTGTGCCACATCCAGAGTGATGGCAGTGTTCCAATATCTCAGGGGCTTCCACAAAGAAGAGGGAGTCAGACTGTTTTCCAAAGCACCTGAGGGCGGGAGAAGAAGCCACGGGTGGAAACTAATCAAGGAGAAAAGCAACTTAGAACTAAGGAGAAATTTTGAACTTAGAACTAAGGAGAAATTGAAGTGGCATTGGGGTTTCCTGTCTAAGCAGGGGGTTGGACTAGAAGACCTCCAAGGCCCCTTTTGTTTTTCTATTCCATTCCTTAATTCAAAGGTGACACTGAGTGAGATTTGTGTTTGTGTGTGTTTAATTGTAAAGAAAGGGATGATTTCTAGATATTTTCAACGCTTTCATGAAGTCATCATGTCAATATCACACCACTGTGATCATGCAAACATACAACCTAATGTAGAAGCTCCTATGGAGATTTACAAAGTGGCGCTCAGGGCGACAAGGTGCATGTATAATGTTGCCCTGATTGCATCTGCGGAATCCCCCCCCCCCAGCCGCCCTCTTTAGGGTGACTCGCTCCCTCCTTAATCGGGGGGGGGATGGATGAACCCTCGCAGAGTAGTGCTGAGGACTTTAACGGGTTTTTCGCAGATAAAATCGCTCAGATCTGGACCGACCTTGACTTCAGTTGGAATGCAGTGTTGGCTCACGACGAGTCAGTCGGGATGACGGGGGCCCATCCTAGTCCATCTGTATGGGAGGAGTTTGACTGGTAACACCTGATGAAATGGACAGGGCCATGGGCAGTGTTCTTCGTAAGCTGTGCGCCTGTGCACGCGCATGCCCCAAAATACCCCCCCACGCACCCTTTTCCACGGGCACGTGCTCCCCATCCCCCTGCCAGCCCGCGAGGGGGGGGCGGGGAGGGGCGGGCAGTAGGAGGAAAGGGAGCCGCAGCCGCCCCTGCCTCCCCTCAGTGCCTCTGACCCCCTCGCGCCCCTGGCCTCGGCCCCCCGCCCGCCCGATCTGCCCCCTCTCCTCCGCCGCCTCCTGCCTTGGGGCGTGACTTCTCCCGCGGCTACGGCTTTTCCTCAGGACGAAAGCGCTGCCAGCCAGGGGGCTGCGAGAGAGGGCTTTCTCCCTGCGCTTCGGGAATGCCCGCCCCGCCCCTCTCGTAGCCCCTTCGCTGGAAGTGCTTTCGTCCCGGACTTTCAGCAAGGGTGCTGCAGTAGAAGCAGGGCAGGTGTTCCCCAAGTGCCCTCACTGACAGAGAGAGATAGAGGGGGAGAGAAAGTAAGTGAGAAAGAGAGAGAGAGAGAAAGGAGGGGAGAGATAGCAAGAGAGAGAACAAGAGAAAGAAAGAGAGAGAGCAATAGAAAACGAGAGAAAGAGAGAGAGAGAGAGCAAGAGGGGGAGAGAGAAAGAGAGGGAAATGACTCTTGATTTAAAGCATATGGTAAAAAGCACCCAAATAATAACAGAGAAAAAAACCCCCAGCCGTTTGTGTGTGTGCGTGTGTGTGTGTGAACTCTTGAACCATTTCCAATAGCTCACCTGTTATTGTAAAGTTCAAGAATTCACACACACACACAAGGGGGGAGGAGACAGGGATGAAAAAAGAGGAGAAGATTGTAATTAATAGTAACAGATTTTGATTTTGTTTTATTATTAATTTCTTTTAATAAAAAAGGGAATTTTTTTCTTATTTATTTATTTATTTATTCTTCTATGCCGCCCAGTCCCAAAGGGAATGTCGCTCAGACACTATACTTTTCTGCCCACACCGAAAAAAAACTAGAGGGACCATTGGCCCTGGGAGCTGTGATTTCCGCCGCCTGTTTATCGGACCCGTCTCCCTCCTGGCTAGCTTCGGTCAGCAGGGTAATGACCCGGAGCTGGGTCCAAGAGATGACCAAGGCTTCGTTGAGGGAGGGGTGTAGAAGCAGGCAGCTGGTTTCTCACGAGGAATCCAAAGGAGGGAAAGAACTTCGGACCAGAAACTTCTCAGAATGAGACCACCACGTTTTTCTCTTTGGCGAGACCACCCAGATTAAATCCAGGACGACCCTTTTATTGAAAGCAAACAAAGCAAGGCTTCTGTGATGCTACATTTCACGTGGGTCACTTGCACCAATTCGAACTCATAACGTATTAAGCGTACAAAACATAACCAATAAAAACCACACACAACTTGTGCTGCATTCCAGAGGGCTGATTCATGAGAAAAAGAAAGCGAGAGCGAGGGAGGGGCCCCACCATAACTATGTCATGTAGTCCAACCTTCTATTGTTTGTACTCAATAAAAGAGATTATCCTGACCCTGATCGGGGTCATCTCGTCCCGAGGAAGCGCTTGTCCGAGGTCTTTCTTGCATGCGTCCCAATTTCACGAGCGGCCCGCCATTTGGGGCGGTGAAAACGCCTCAACCGGTGTCCCTGAAGTGATTCAATTCGACTTCGGGACCGGACAGGTCCTCCCCGATCGAACACTTCACTCGACACCTCCATACTCTTTCGGCAGAGAAGCCCACTGCGCAATTGGGGGCCGGTCGCCAGCAAGCGAAGAGCCCTCCCAGGACCCGTGAGGATGGGGGCAGAATTCTCTAAAGGGCAAATAGCCATTAGTCAAGTCCTCAATCATTGTTCTTAAAAATAATGGTAAAAATTTGTCAGTTCCCTCCAAGAAAGACCTGAATTGCCTTCTCAAGTAAATTTATCAAAATTGTCCTGCTTATGCAGAGAATTAAAATCTCGGTATGGATCTAATTGGGAGTATATTTTCGTGAGCCACCGAGGGCTCCTCCGAAAATACTCTCCACTTGACGGATTATCATGGAATGTTTGCAAATTCATGAAAACGCCACAAAAGGGGGTTCGGACCACCCCTCCGCCTTACGAATCTGACTCCAAATTGCCACCTAAATCTGATTCTACTTTTGTTGCGTCTTTAAATACGGGCCCAGCTCCATTCGTTGGGTCAATGGCCACACCATCAGGAGACTGGATGTTGGCGCTTGGTCATTTAATCACCCTGCTCCATAAATATGGTCTGCACGTCGCCCCTGAGCAGATCCGATAGGCAGAACCATTTTCTTACTTGGACAACAATTGATTGGCCTCCCATGCTGCTCCAACAGTACCGGCTCTTAAACTTAATTCTCCAACACCTCTTGTTAAATTGCAACAATATTTAGGATCAATAAATCGGGCACGCCCCTATATGGGATTGACTACTTCACAACTAGCCCCTTTATTCTCTGCTCTTTCATTGGGGTCTGCCCCAGGTGATCTCGTCCAGTTAACATCCGAACACCTTCGTGTAGTACAATTGGTTAGTGACGCCCTTCACAAGACCTGGGTGGTTAGAATGGAGGCTGACGTTCCACAGCTATGGTTCAAAAGACCTCTAGCTTTTTGATTGTGGAATGGATTCATTTATCTAACACTTCGCGTTCTACCATATCTCAAACACCAATTTTATTTGCCACCTTAATCAATCATGGGAGGCACCGTACCCGGCTTTTGGCTGGGGGGTAAGACCTTCTGTTTTATATGTTGTTGTAATCATAGGTTTATAGGCACTGAAATTTAGGAATGGAATATTACTGGAGAGTGATGTTTTAGCCTAATTGGGTGCTGAATAAAACCTTATTCTTCCTCTATTGAAAGGAAGCAAAATTCAGGCTGAGTAAGCAAGCTGCAGAATCTATGACCATGTGGAAAATAATTAACTTGATATACAGCATGAAGGTAACGTATAGCTAACTTCCATATAAGGAAATATATGCCTTTCTCTCATTTCTTTGCCAATCACCAGTAAACACACAATCCAGGAAAAGGCAAAGAATGGAGCTTCCATTAATTACCTATAGGGAAGCCACAAGGGAAGCCTTATATGGTGCATGAGTGAATGGTAGTAGGGGGATGGCTTAATGTATGTGGCGTTCGCGAATTAGTTATTCTGTACCACATGTCAGGAAAAGTGACACACAATAAAAGGAGAGATCTTGATACATTCGAGGTCGTCACATTGAGAGAAAATTCTCTTCGTTGCTTCATTCTGATGTGGCAATTATGGCATTCTGTGCCTCCCTAGAGGTCAACCCACTGGGGGAGGGCTGTTTGCCTTCAATATGTCCCTTGTTCTTTGTCTATATGGGAAAAGTTGCTTGTGAATTTTGAACCCCTTCAATTTGCACCTGCCGATTGGCCAGGGGATGTTCCTTGTCACGCTCCCCCAGACCCTCGATGGTCACTTTTGCGCGCGGTTCCCATTTTCTGGAAAAGCCCCCTTTCCGTTATCCCAAATGCAACCACAGTGTTTGCAGAGGGCAGTAAAACTTATGGGACATGTGCCTGGCAATCCAATGGTCAGTGGCAGATAAGGATAACGCCACCCCAACCTTCTGCCCAAAGAGCTGCCGTTTTGGCCTTTTCCCTTTTTTCGGACAAACCTTTTAACCTAATTTTGGACAGTTTGTATGTCACTCGAATTGTCATTTCCATGTATGATTCCTATTTGGCTCCCTAGCTACAGGTATAACAAGCAGGAAGAGGGAGATTGTGATCCCGCTATATAGACCACATCTGGAATAATACTGTGTCCAGTTCTGGAGACCTCCCCTACAAAAAGATATTGACAAAATTGAAGGGGTCCAAAGACGGGCTACAAGAATGGTGGAAGGTCTTGAGCATAAAACCTATCAGGAAAGACTTCATGGACTCAATCTGTATAGTCTGGAGGACAGAAGGAAAAGGGGGGACATGATGGAAACATTTAAATATATTAAAGGGTTAAATAAGGTCCAGGAGGGAAGTGTTTTTAATAGGAAAGTGAACACAAGAACAAGGGGACACAATCTGAAGTTAGTTGGGGGAAAGATCAAAAGCAACATGAGAAAATATTATTTTACTGAAAGAGTAGTAGATCCTTGGAACAAACTTCCAGCAGACGTGGTTGATAAATCCACAGGAACTGAATGTAAACATGCCTGGGATAAACATATATCCATCCTAAGATAAAACACAGGAAATAGTATAAGGGCAGACGAGATGGACCTTGAGGTCTTTTTCTGCCGTCAGACTTCTATGTTTCTATTGGGAGATGAACTTAGTTTGTAACCCAGTATATCAGATTAGGTGACGTCCCTGGGAGGGGTCTGTGTTAGGATATAACTAACCTGCATGTTGTTTTGTATGTGTGCACCCCAAGGGGGCACCGGGCTTTGCAAACTGCTTGGGACAGTAGAGAGGTTACTGTGCCCAAATAAACCCTGTTTCCTTCTCCGAAGTCTCCTTTGATTATTTCTCTCTAGGAATTCCAGGGAACATCTGTAAGGGGGGGGTGCATAAGCATAAGAGCACCCCTGGGCCTCCCCTCCCCATCCTACTCTCCTATTGTCCTATTGTATCCTTACTTTTTACTTACCTTTATACAAACTAGTATGCGGTATGTGTTTGAATGAATGAACAAATAAATAGATCGATGAAAGAAATGAAATAAAATAAAAATCTATCAATCAATCGCCAGGATCTGATGGCTTACATCTGAGTTGTAAAGGAAGCACCAGAGCTGATGTGGTTCGCAACCCATCCAGAAAAGGGGGGCAAACAGACCCAGGAAACTACAGACCAATCAGCATGAACTAAGTTATAATGCCCGTGTCCGACCTCACCTTGAGTTGCCGCATTCAATTTCGGGCTCCACACTACCAAGAAAAGGACATTGGAACTCTGGATAAAAGTGCAGAAGAGAGCAACCAGAATGATAAAGGGGCTGGACACCAAAAAAAAGGAGGAAAGGCTGCAGGAATTGGACATCGATGGTCTAGCAAAGAGCAGGTCCAGGGGGGACCTTCAAGTACTTGAGGGGCCGCCACAGAGAGGAGGGGGGGTGTCACACTGTTTTTCAAAGCACCCAAAGGCCAGAGGAGGAGCAATGGTTGGATGCTGTCCAAGGACAGATTCAACCTGGAAATAAGGAGGAACGTCCTGACGGTCAGAGCAACAGTCGCCTGTGGAGGTCGTGAACTCCCCAACACTGTAGACCATCAAGAGGACGCTGGTCTGTCACAGGTCTGGGATGGTACAGGGTCTCCTGCACAGCAGGAGTTTGGACTAGAAGACCCACAGGGTCCCTTCCAACACAAGCTGTAAATAAGTTGCATTAACAGAGGGATACAATCTAGGACTAGGGAGGTACTAATACCACTCTATAAAGCCTTAGAAACAGAGAAACGTAGAAGATTTGTATTTTATCTTAGGGTGGATCTGTGTTTATCCCAGGCACGTTTAAATTCAGTGACTGTGGATTTACCAACCACGTCTGCTGGAAGTTTGTTCCAAGCATCTACTACCCTTTCAGTCAAATAATATTTTCTCACGTTACTTTGTTCGTTAGACCACACCTGAGTGCCGCATCCAATGTTGTTCACGACACTATAAAAAAGGGTGTTGAGACTCCAGGGAAAGTAGAGAGGAGAGCAACCAAGCTGACTAGGGGACTGGAAACTAAGGCATATAAAGAACGGTTGCAGGAACTGGGCGTGGCTAGTCTCACGGAGAGACGGACCAGAGGAGACCGGAGTGCAGTGTTCCGGCGGTCAGCTCTGGTGAGCCTGCTGAGCCAGGGCTGTCAATCGCACTGGGGGCAGCAAGCAGGCCGTCACCTGTTGATGGTGTCCGTCCATCGTGTTCCAAGAGGACCTCGACATCTCATGGGTTGTGGGCTGTATGTGATGCGTCCGCAGGTGGTTGGTGAGGCCTCTATGGGCATGAAACGGTGGGCACCGTTGTCGCAGCACTTGTCGCTCTGGCTTGGCGGAGGGCTCGCTTCTCTTCTGCTCTGAATGTCCTTCTGGCCTCTGATGTCCGGCAGCCTTTGGTGGATCAGTGTGCGCCATGTCGGTCAATCTTGGGCCAGGGATTCCCAGAAGGTGGTGTCGGTATCGAGGGGCTTGCAAGCTGGCCCAACCTAACTCCCACCCGAGACCCCTCTGCAGCTGCCCATGGCCCACCCACCACATTTGGGAGGCTGC
This sequence comes from Erythrolamprus reginae, assembly GCF_031021105.1. Classification (NCBI taxonomy): domain Eukaryota; kingdom Metazoa; phylum Chordata; class Lepidosauria; order Squamata; family Dipsadidae; genus Erythrolamprus; species Erythrolamprus reginae. The sequence continues at coordinate 529,701 of NC_091951.1, forward strand.
TTTGGGACACCCCCCCCCCATTTACAGCAGGGCCCTTGGGAGGTGCCCAGGGGCCCTGGGTGGAAGTGGGGCAGAGAAGAGCCAGAACTGGCCAAGCAAGGGGGCTTCTTGCAAAGGGGGCAGCGGGAGGGAGCGTCTCCCAGTGGCTGGAGGAGAGAGTGAGGGAAGCCCCCTTTGGAGTCTGGGGTGGCCTCTTTGGGCCTCCATCCGCTCTTCGGTTCCCTCAAGCTCAGCCAAGGGTCCCTGAGACTCCAAAGACCCCTTTGAGCTCCTAATCCCCTCCCTTCCCTGCCAGTTCTCCACGCAGCACCAAGCACCTTCCCCACCACCCCAACCCGGAGAAAAATCGGGTCTGGAGCCTTGAGTGCGAGTCGGGGCACCATTTCTTGGGTGGGGGGAGTGGACCTCACCAGCAAAGCCTTCTCTCAGCACCACCTGTCCGATCTGGGTCCGATGGAAAAGGCAGGACAACCCGCGACCTGATTCCTTCATTTTAGCCCTGGGAGAAAAGCATCGAGGCCTCTCTAGTGCTTCGTGGTGCTTTCTACAGCCCCCAACCATCTGGGTCCCCATTTGACCCACCTGGGAAGGAGGGAAGGCTGCGTCCACCTTGAGCTGGTGGTGAGATTTGAACTGCTGAACTATAGCTAGCAGTCGGCCGATGTGCCTGCAGTGCAGCTCTACTCTAACCACTGCGCCACCACCCTGCTCTTTAGAAGAAGGAGGCAGTTCAAATGCCCGGCGGCAATTCAGCCCCCGACCCTCCTGCCTTTCCCCGGCTGGGAGAGGAGGCCACCAGGAAAGCCTTCCCTCAGACTGATTGATATGCTGCCCAACCCCCAAAGGACTCGGGGGGGGGCTCACAACCTAAAAACCCCCCACACAATGTAGTTGATGGATTGATTGACTTACATACTTGTATTTCAACACACACACCCTCTCTCACTCCCCCCCTGCGCTGACCCTGCGAACCCTCCACCCCCCCCCCGGGAGACTCTGCCGAAGGGGGGGGGTTAGAAATCCCAGCATGTAAAGGTCCCGCCTCCCCGCCCCCTCGGGGGTGGACTGCGGCTGCCAGTGGAGGCTCTGCGCCCAGCCTGCCTGTCTTCGGGGGGGGGGGGGGGGCTGTTCCTGCCGCAGCTTGGAGGAAGAAGTCGGGGGGGGGGAAGTGAGTGGCAGGGGAGCCCCGCCTTCTTTCTACGGAGGACACGCCCACCGACTGCGGAGTGGCGGGAGCCCCCCGGACGGGGCGAAAGAGGGGAGGGGCCCCTCCCTCTGCCAAGAATGCCCCCCTCCCCGCCGACACCCGAGGAAATCCAGCCCCACCTTCACACGGAGATCCGTCCTCACCCCCCCCCCACACACACCCAGCTCCTCTGCCAGGGGGGCTGCCTTGAGAGGGGCCAAGTGGGGGGGGGGCAAGGAGTGAGGAGATCCCGGGGTCTCCCCATTTGCTCGGGGGGGGCAAGTGTTCCGCCCCACGAGCCCAGGACCCGCGTCCTTCCTCGGCGGCTCTGCCCTGGCGCCCCCCCTCATTCCCTGGCCTGCTGGGGGCCCTGGGGGCCGGAGGAGGGGCGGCCAGAGCCCCCACACTTTTGGGGAGGGGGGCGGGGGAGGGTCCCGAGGAGCCTTCGGAGACTCTGCGCGGCCCCGTGGTGGAGCTGAGCGAGCCGCGCTTGAGGAGAAGCCCCCGAGGGACGGGCCCGGGGGGAGGAAGGCGGGGACGGCCCCCGGGAGCCCAGAAGACCCTCCCCCCGTGGGCGGGGCCTCCCTCCCCACCAAAAGGGGCCAAGGGGGGGTGAGAGCGAGCAGCGTCCGCCCGGCAGGGGCCGCTGAGGATGATGGGGCGCCTCGTCCAGGGCCAGCAGGGGGCGCCCTCCACCCACGGGCCCAGCGCCCCCCCCTCCGCTGCAGCCCCCTCGCTCTGCAAAGGCTTTCGGGGTGGGGTGGGGGTGCGGGGGGGGGGTCTCTACAGAAGCTGCAACTGCACGGGAGCCTCGTTTTATTGATTCCTCCTGGTTGGTTGGTTGGTTGATGAGAGTTATTGCATTTTGTTTGTGTATTTATGCATTTTGTTGGATTTATTAGATTTTATTTAATTATTGTCCGATCTATTTATTTATTAGACTTATTAGATTTTATTATTTATTAGATTTTACTTATTTATATTTATTTTGTTTATTAGATTTATTAGAAATTAGTTATTTCTTTGATGTTTTATTTATCAGATTTTATTTATTTAATTTACTAGATTTTATGTAATAATAATAATTAATCATTTATTAGATTTGTATGCCGCCCCTCTCTGTAGACTCAAAGCGGCATTATTAAATTATTAGATTTATTATTTGCTTATTAGAATTTATTTTATTTATTTATTTATTAGGTTTTACATTTTATTCATTTTATTTATTAATTTATTTATTAGATTTCTGATTTATTAAAGTTTTTAGATTTTTAAAGATTTTTTATTAGATTTTATTTATTTTATTAGATTTTACTGATTTATTATTTTATTGATTTATTAGATTTTATTAATTAGATTTTACTTTTTCATTTATTTTATTTATTACATTTTATTTGTTAATTAATTTATTAGATTTATTAGATTCTGTCTGTTTGTTTAATTAATTGGATTTATTTATTAGATTTATAAGCTGCCCAGCTCCTTCCAGCCTCTGGGTGGCGCACAACAGTTGAAAGCAACACAGATCGTTTGTGGCGCCTGGTAAGGGGAAAAGGCAGCAGAGGTTCCCACGGATCCCATCGCAGCCGAGAGTTGAACTGGGGGGGGGCTGTTGGGCTGAGGATGTCACCTAGTTTGGTAATCGGAGATCCCCCAAGGACCCCCCCATTGGAGGGTGGGGGCAATCCTAATCTCTGGGGGGAGTTGGTTCCTGAGGGCCGGGGCCGCCACAGAGAAGGCTCTCCCCCTGGGTCCCACCAAGCGGCATTGTTTAGTTGACGGGATCAGGAGAAGGCCCACTCTGTGGTTGCACCTTACAAGCTTTCTCTTAACAAACGTTCAAAGTTAATGCAATAAGCTCCCTCCCCCCTCCCCGGTAGCCTTTGCGAAGAAGTCCCAAAACCACAAATGTTGTGGCACAATGACAAGTCTTTCATCGTCACGAACAGCTGCAGAGGCTGTGTAATAGTCGTCCCGAACGTTGCTGGCCGCAGTGGTGCTTCTGATGGGCTGTGAAAGACAGGCAAGTCCTCCCGAGGCCTGAACCCAGCTGCGAAGGGGGGCACGGGGCCAAGAGGCTGGAGAGGAGAAAGCTCGCTAGGTCTTATATAAATTAAGCGGCATATAAATTAAATAAACAAACAAACAAACCTTGGCGTGGTGAGGGGCCCGGCGTGGCAGATTGTGTGTGTGTGGGGAGCATTTTCAGAGAGGGTCTGCAACTTGGGCGTCCTCCTCGATCCACAACTCACATTAGAGAACCATCTTTCAGCTGTGGCTAGGGGGGCGTTTGCCCAGGTTCGCCTGGTGCACCAGTTGTGGCCCTATCTGGACCGGGACTCATTGCTCACAGTCACTCATGCCCTCATCACCTCAAAGCTCGACTACTGTAACGCTCTCTACATGGGGCTACCTTTGAAAAGTGTTCGGAAACTTCAGATCGTGCAGAATGCAGCTGCGAGAGCAATCATGGGCTTTCCCAAATATGCCCATGTTACACCAACACTCCGCAGTCTGCATTGGTTGCCGATCAGTTTCCGGTCACAATTCAAAGTGTTGGTTATGACCTATAAAGCCCTTCATGGCATCGGACCAGATTACCTCAGGGACCGCCTTCTGCTGCACGAATCCCAGCGACCGATTACGTCCCACAGAGTTGGCCGTCTCCGGGTCCCGTCAACTAAACAATGTTGTTTGGCGGGACCCAGGGGGAGAGCCTTCTCTGTGGCAGCCCCGACCCTTTGGAACCAACTCCCCCCAGATATCAGAGTTGCCCCCACCTTCCTTGCCTTTCGTAAGCTCCTTAAAACCCACCTCTGTCGTCAGGCATGGGGGAATTGAGACTTTCCCTCCCCCTAGGCTTATAAAATTTATGCATAGTATGTCGGTATGTACGATTGCTTTCTAAATTGGGGTTTTAAATTAACTTAAATATTAGATTGTTTACATTGTATTATTGCTGCTGTGACCCGCCCCGAGTCTGCGGAGAGGGGCGGCATACAAATCTGATAAATAAATAAAATAAATTTGTGGGGAACGCAAGGCATTTCAGTGGGTTGGGGGGGCTTGGGTGGTCTTAGGCAGGTGGCCTCTTCCATCCCATCCATGACCTTCACCAGGGGTGGGTTCTAACTTGCCTCATTGCTGCCGCTTCGCTTCCTCCCGAAAAAGCACTTTTTTTTAAAGCTGACAACCAAATGGCGACTCATGCGCAGTGCTGGAAAGCAAAAAAACCCCCACCCCACAACCCTGGAAAAAAAATCCTCCTCCCCAAAAACTCCCCCCCCCCCAAAGATGGCAGCGTCCAGGACTGGCACCAAGAGAGCTGGTTCTGTGAGGTCTCCATGGTGCCACCGTGGCACCACCGGGGGTTTGCTACCAGACCTATAAGCCCCGGTGTGAACCTCTGGCATTGCCCCTGAAATCCCTCCTGTGGCCTTATTTATTTATTATTTATTTTATTTATTATTTGGATTTGTATGCCGCCCCTCTCCGAAGACTCGGGGCGGCTCACAACAAGTGAAACAAATCATAAAAAGCCTCGTTTCCAGTAGCGGGTTGCTACCGGTTCGGTAAAGTAGCGGTCACTGCACTGCGGCCGCAGCTTCAGTTATCTTGCGAGTGTCCCAGTGAGGAAGCTCACCTGAGATATACATTCATATTTAGTGCTAGCCCAAATTCTGCATTTCTTAAGCCTTGACCAATGCCCCACATATATAGTTATGCTTGACATTTAGAGCACAAAATTACATTTTGTGTTTATAATCTGTGCCTTGCATCGGGTAGAACATAGCTGTGCTACAGGAAAAGGACATGGCTTTGATGGGGAAGAGACAGATCGTACACCTGCTCTCAAGGCCCATAGCTTCATGCACGAACCCACATACTAACCACAAGTTCCTTTTGGTTGTACATTCTGCACCTTCTACATTGTATTAACCCCTTTCTTTACTTTCTGAATAAAGAAACGTTGACAACTGGTATCTGATTGGCTGATATTGTGTGTTTTTTTGTACTCCTTTGGAAATGTATAAAGAGCCCTGAAAAACAATCCACATTGTTCAGACATTGCTTTTATATCTTCTGAACCTGATGCATGCGTCAAATACACCTGAGTTACGCAATCTCCTTGTGGTCTCCATTCCCTTGACTGGCAACTGAGTTTTGCCGCAACATTTCTGGTGGCCCGTACGGGGAATCGAGGGGCCCTGAGGCCCTCTGGATGCCCACCGTGGGGTCAGTTGCCCTGTGATGTGAGAGAGGAATCGTCCAGGCGCCATTGGACATTTTATCCAACGACCTTCGCGCTGACACGGGGGTGGTGGCACCACTGGTTTGTCTTCCAAGAACCATCGAGTGGGAGATCAAAGACCAGGACATCTGTTCGCCGGCTGGAAGAGGAACCGAGTCTCCAAGATCAAAGGCAAGTCCTCAGTTATGGGCACTTTTTAGAGACGGGTGCGAGTCCATCTCTCCCTGCAGTAAGGGACAGAGGCCAAGACTGGTCATCTTCGTTTTGGCAGGAAGTGAAGTTTCTTTCCACTTCTGTTGTTCTGGCCGAGTGTTTTGTGACTCGTCCAACCGAAGGGCCCTGAGTAGAAGATGCCTCAGGTAATTTACACACACACACACACACACACGCACACACACACGAGAGTTCCTTTTGCCATTTGCAACCCATCGATGGCCGGCCCCTTTGGCCAAAGTGAACTTCGTGAAAACGTCCTCTTCATCCTCTCGTTCTCGGGCGTTTGCAGCTGGTCCGTCTGCTTCCCCCCCCACACACACACACAATTTTCCAAGGTAGCTACCAAAAAAAAAAAAAAGTCCCAGACGACTTGAAGCGTCTTCTCACTTTGCGCCACTTTCTTCCCTGACATATTTTGTGGCCGCTTCCTGGCTGACTCGGTGGGTCAAAAGTGGATTTGAGGGCTTTTCTTATGAGAAATTCCGAGAGAAAGGACGCCAGGAGGGGCCGAATTCCTGCCAATTGGGGGAAAGGACCCCATTTGATTCCCTGGCCCTCCCTCGGCTCTGGCCCCACCCTCCCTGCCTCCCTGGGTGTTACCTGGGCAGGTAGCAAGCGGTGCCAGGAAGCAAGAGACGCACGAGGCTCCTCGCTCGCCACTCCTGTGGAGCCCCCAAAGGTATTCCCTTGACTCTGAAAGACCCCCCAGCTGGGTGGGGGGAGGGGGAGCAGGGGGGCTCCTGCCTTCCCTCCAGCCCCCTTTCTCCTCTTTCAATGGGGCACCTGGTGGCCTGCAGGGTCATCGTCCGAGAGAAACCTGGGTAGCCTCCACTTCCACAGCATCTCAGCAGCTGTTTGTCTCTGCGGACAGATGGACTTTCCTGGGGAGCCACGTCTGGCCCAACCCAGGCAGAGTCAAATGGGGGGGGTCAGCCAGAGTCAGGAGCAGGAGGCCCGGAGGCCAGGAGGAGACCCCAATTTCCTTGTCCTACTGGAGGGGGGGGGCAACCTTCCCCCAAAGGAGCTGCAGAACCTGTCAGCCCTCCAGCCCCACCCAGGGGGGCTTCCGGCAGCTTCTGGGGTGGTCTCGATAGGGAGGACAAGGCAGGGCAGCCGTCATCCAAGAGGGCGTCGCCCAGCCTCTCCCTAGTGCCCAAACAAGTAAGTCCCAGGGAAGGAGGAGGAGGACGAGAGGCCTGGCGTGGGCAGGCCCAGATCTATCTGTGGGAGCAGGCCCTGAAAAGCCAAGCGGCTCCCCAGGTGTCGCAAGTGGTTGGGCAGGGCTGTCCTGGGCAACTAAAAAAGACACGGTGCCCTTGGAGTTATAGAAACATAGAAGACTGACGGCAGAAGAAGACCTCATGGTCCATCTAGTCTGCCCTTATACTATTTCCTGTATTTTACCTTAGGAGGGATCTATGTTTATCCCAGGCATGTTTAAATTCAGTTACTGTGGATTTATCTACCACGTCTGCTGGAAGTTTGTTCCAAGGATCTACTACTCTTTCAGTAAAATAATATTTTCTCACGTTACTTCTAAACTTTCCCCTAACTAACCCCAGATTGTGTCCCCTTGTTCTTGTGTTCACTTTCCTATTCAAAACTCTTCCCTCTTGAACCTTATTTAACCCTTTCACATATTTAAATGTTTCGATCATGTCCCCCCTTTTCCTTCTGTCCTCCAGACTCTACAGATTGAGTTCATTAAGTCTTTCCTGATACGTTTTATGCTTAAGACCTTCCACCATTCTTGTAGCCCGTCTTTGGACCCCTTCAATTTTGTCAATATCTTTTTGTAGGTGAGGTCTCCAGAACTGAACACAGTATTATTCCCAATGGGGTCTCACCACCACCCTATACAATGGGATCAATGTCTCCCTCTTCCTGCTTGTTATACCTCTAGCTATGCAGCCAAGCTTCCTAATTGCTTTCCCTACCTCCTAACCACACTGCTCACCCATTTTGAGACTGTCAGAAATCACTACCCCTAAATCTTTCTCTTCTGAAGTTTTTGCTAACACAGAACTGCCAATGCAATACTCAGATTGAGGATTCCTTTTCCCCAAGTGCATCATTTTACATTTGGAAACATTAAACTGCAGTTTCCATTGCTTTGACCATTTATCTAGTAAAGCTAAATCATTTACCATATTACAGACGCCTCCAGGAATATCAACCCTATTGCACACTTTAGAGTCATCAGCAAATAGGCAAACCTTCCCTACCAGACCTTCCCCTATGTCACTCACAAACATATTAAAAAGAATAGGACCCAGAACAGACCCTTGTGGCACACCGCTTGTAACCTGACTCTGCCCAGAATACTCGCCATTAACAACAACCCTCTGATATCTATGCTATTGATTAGTCAATATTGAATACGTTATTTTTATCCTTTTTTTGAAAAGCGTTTGGAAACTTCAGATCGTGCAGAATACAGCTGCGAGAGCAATCATGGGCTTCCCCAAAAATGCCCATGTTACACGAACACTCCACAGTCTGCATTGGTTGCCGATCAGTTTCCGGTCACAATTCAAAGTGTTGGTTATGACCTATAAAGCCCTTCATGGCACCGGACCAGAGTATCTCAGGGACCGCCTTCTGCTGCACGAATCCCAGCGACCAGTTAGGTCCCACAGAGTGGGTCTTCTCCGGGTCCCGTCGATTAAACAATGTCACTTGGCGGGACCCAGGGGAAGAGCCTTCTCTGTGGCGGCCCCGGCCCTCTGGAACCAACTCCCCCCAGAGATCAGAATTGCCCCCACCCTCCTCGCCTTTCGCAAGCTTCTTAAAACCCACCTCTGCCCTCAGGCATGGGGGAACTGAGATATTCTTTCCCCCTAGGCCCTTACAATTTTATGCATGGTACGTTTGTTTGTATGTATGTTTAGTTTTACAATAAGGGTTTTTTAGTGGTTTTAGTATTGGATTTACATGTTGTTTTTTATTACTGTTGTTAGCCGCCCCGAGTCTGCGGAGAGGGGCGGCATACAAATCCAATAAATAAATAAATAAAACATGTTTTTTGTCGAATGATGCACCTTTATCCCAAGGATGTTTGCTGGTGAAATATGCCCGTCCTTTGTTTTGGGGGTGGGGGGACTCCTGCTGCTCCGGACCAAGCTGACCCTCCCCTAAGGGCCTCTGGGAGGAAGGGACACGGCTGGCCCAGGGACGAGGGGGGCACCCTTGGGAAGGAGGGGCAGAGGCAACCCTGGGAGGATGTTTTGGAGGCCTCTCTGCTTGGACAAGCAGCCTCCCCCTCCCCATGGGGAAATACCCATAAGCCCCTGTGGCACCTGGAGGGGGAAGAGGGGGAAGAGGTGGAGGGAGGAGGGAGGAGGGGCGGAGGTCCCCGGTTGGGTTCCTGTGCCTGGCCTGATCTCCAGCCTTCGTTTTATTGGACGAGGATCCCCAGTTCAGTTTCTGAGCAGGACCCAAAGCTGCTCTGCCCTGAAGGGAATTGATAGCAATGTCATTAGGCTTTAGACCGGGGGGGGGGGCATTAATTTTGCCATGGGGCCACATGAGAAATTGGGAGGGTTTTAGAGGGCCGGATTAATATTATTAACTCTCAGGGAGAACTGAGTTAATTATGTTATAATTATAAATTATAATTATATATTATGTATTATAGTTATAAATTAATTGCCCACCCCTGGTATATAGTCTACAGATGCTGGTGACAGATGCTAAATGAAAAAAGCTGAAATCACTTCCCTATAATTCCAAATTATGAAACATTTTGGTCCTGGAAAGTTCCTTTATCCAATTTTAAGTTAATAATTCATCCAATTCATATAATGTTACCTGGTTATTTCATTTTTTTAAAAAAAATCCTACAGTTGTCTAGTTTCTACTTCCATTTTTATCTATCAAGGAACTTGATTGCTTTCCATAAAAGGGGAGAGAGATTCATATTTAAGAGTTTTATATTTCCAGAGTAATACCATTTCTCTTTCCTCCCTCCCTCCCTCCCTTCCTCCCTTCCTGCCTCATTCATAGAAACATAGAAGACGGACGGCAGAAAAAGACCTCTTGGTCCATCTAGTCTGCCCTTCTACTATTTCCTGTATTTTATCTTAGGATGGATCTATGTTCATCCCAGGCATGTTTCAATTCAGTTCCTTCCTTACTTCCTTCTTTCTCTTCCTTCCTTCCCTCCATTCTCAGTCTTCCAATTCCCTCCCTGCTCCCCAACCTGATTCCCAAAGAAGGCAAAGTCATCTTACGGGGAAGGCGGAGAGGGCCAGGCGAGAGCTCCGGTGCAGGCAGCGCCATTAGTCAAGCAACAGGAACGATGTGACGGCCACTTTTTCGCTTTTTCCTTCTCCGCGCAGGTGGTGAGTCCGTCTGACTCCACCGCGCGGCTTTTGGAAATGCTGCACAGCTTTTGGGTTTTGCCTGTGTGCACATGCGCACACACACAGGTTGGACTGACCTCTGCGGGCCGGTCACAGACAGTGGGTGGGCCGCATCCAGCCCATGGGCAACATCTTGCCCAGGTCTGATATAGATGATACTAGTGAGAGAGAAACATTTACATTCCGGTAGCAACCAACTATTGGGCAGCCCGGTGGGGTCCCTTAATTCCCCCCAATAGGTCAAAGCTGGGGGACTCTGATGGCCCCAGGGTGGGAAGCAGGGCCTGGTGGGCAAGGGAGGCGGCTCTCTTAGCTGGAGCTGTGTGGACAGGGCCTGCCTGGTGCTAGTGGCCAGCGCAACCGGGCACTTGCAGCGGGAGCTCTGTAGTGGGGACACAGCTGGGCCAGACTCAAGCGGCGGCACAACCGAGCGAGTGTCGCCTCCCAGCAAGATCAGTTTGCCCTGCGTGGCGCCACCGCGTTCCTGCCTTTGGTGGAGGGAGGAAAGAAGCAGCTGCACCATTATTACCCAAGTGGTGACCACTCCCTCGGCCAGTCTTGCCAGGGGCTGCTCGCCCAAAAGGAAGCGTGGAAGCTGCCGGGGGGGGGGGGGGGGAGGCCCTGGTTCCCCCATATCCTCGACTGCAGTGCGGCACGGGGCCTCCTTGGTAGAGTGTGGGAGGTGGAAGGGGCTCAACCACCCTCTCTTCCCCGGCAGGGCTGACGTCTCCTTCTCTCTTGCAGGCCCTCCTGCTGCTGTCCACGATGGCCATGCCGCCCTGCCGGAACCATTGCTTGTGCCACTCGGCCCGGCTGTTAGTCAGTCTGCTGTGCAGCCTGGCCACCCTTCTGGTTCTTCGCTTCCTGGCCAGCAGCCGCCATGAGGAGCTGCTCCCACGCTTGCTGCCCACTGTGGGGAAGCAACACATAGACACCCTGCTGCTGCCACCCCCCAAGGCCTTCCCACTGTCCCCATCGCCCTGTGCCCTGACTGACCCCTGGCTACTGGTGCTAGTGGCCAGTGCGACCGGGCATGTGGCCCGGCGGGCAGCGGTGCGGCGGGCAGCGGTGCGGCGCAGCTGGGGGGCTGCAAGGGTGGCAGGGGGACGCAACCTGCGCACCGTCTTCGCCCTGGGGCTGCCTGTGGATGTGGCGCAGCAGGCAGCACTGGAGCACGAGGCGGCCGAGCACGGGGACCTGTTGCAGGCACGCTTTGCCGACACCTACGCAAACCTGACCCTGAAGACGCTGGCCATGCTGGGCTGGGCCACCACCCGCTGCCCCACCGCCCGCTTCCTGCTCAAGGCCGACGATGACGTCTTCCTCAACCTGCCTGCCCTGGTGCAGTACCTGGAGAGGCTGACCGGCTCCCCCGCTGTCTATCTGGGCCAGGTGTATGCAGGTGTGGCCCCCATCCGTGACCCAGATAGCCGGCACTATGCGCCCACCTCACTCTACCCGGAACACACCTTCCCGCCCTACTGCATCGGCGCCGCCTACGTTCTCTCTGCCCCAGCCGCTGCCGCTGTCCTGCGTGCTGCCCGCCAGCTGCCGCTGCTGCCCATAGAGGATGTCTTTGTGGCGATGTGTGCCCACCATGCTGGTATTGCCCCGCACCACCTGAACCACATGGTCGGGGGCCCCGTCTACCCGCCTGATGCCTGCTGCTATCATGAGGTCCTCTTCAGTGTCCACGAAGTGGCGCCTGACGAAATGCTGTCCATGTGGGAGGCATCTGAGGAGCCGTGCACGGCCTGGCAGCGCTTCCTTGGCTTGGCCCGCTGCAAGGTGATGGCCTGGCTGGCTGGGTAGGACACCACGTGACTGCTGTCCTGCGCCTCCCACGGACCATGGGGGAGAGAGGCCTGGAGCCCCCCACCCGGGAATGGCTATCCAGCCCTGGACAGGTGAAGGGATCGATCGACTCAGGGAAGCACAGATCCCAGCGACCAATAAGGTCCCACAGAGTTGGCCTTTTGCGGGTCCCGTCGACTAAGCAATGTCGTCTGGCGGGCCCCAGTGGAAGAGCCTTCTCTATGGCGGCCCCGGCCCTCTGGAATCAACTTCCCCCAGAGATCAAAATGGCCCCCACCCTCCTTGCCTTTCACAAGCTACTTAAGTCCCAGCTTGGTCGCCAGGCATGGGGGAACTGAGATACCGCTGAGCACATATGGTTTTATGAATGGTAGGATTGTATTGAGTGGTTCCTAATGATGGATTCTTAAAATGTTTTGTTTCTTTTAAATATTGGATTTGTATATTGGTGTGATTGGTGTGAGCACTTTCAAGTCTCCCGTGAGGGGCAGCATACAAATCTAATAAATTATTATTTATTAATTATTATTATTATTGTTGTTGTTGTTATTATTATTACTAAGCACTGCCAGGAACTCGGCCTAGGACCCCACAGCCACCTGCCTGGATGCTGCGCTTTCCCTCCGGAGATTCCGGGTCGAGGCTTTGCCAGCCCTGGGGTGATGCTTCGGCCGGCCGGTGTGGCCCTTGGAGCTGAAAGACTGAAGGAAGGACCAAGAGGTTAATTTTATATTATTTATTTATTTTCTCCAATGGACAATAATACCCAATGAAGGTAACAGAGGGCACTTCGAGGAAATAGAATTAGAGAAAGAATAGAAGAGAGAGCACAGGATAAAATAAATCAATGAGAGAATAGAAGAAAGATAGAGGGATAGAAGAGAAGATATAGGGGACATAGGAGAGACTATAGGACAGGGGTCGGAAGGCCCTATAGGGCACTTAGAAACATAGAAGACTGACGGCAGAAAAAGACCTCATGGTCCATCTAGTCTGCCCTTATACTATTTCCTGTATTTTATCTTAGGATGGATCTATGTTGATCCCAGGCATGTTTAATATTCAGTGACTGTGGATTGACCATCAGTACGATCACACCCCTTACTGACCTCTTAGGAATCTGGAGAGGCCAATCGTGTGACAGTCTAAGGGTAGAATGCGGGGGGTTAGGGGATAGAAACAATGAAACATAGAAGTCTGACGGCAGAAAAAGACCTCAGGGTCCATCTAGTCTGCCCTTATACTATTTTTCTGTGTTTTACAAATTAGAAAAAAACGGGGCAGACTATAACACATGCAGATGGATAAACAGTTGGCTGACCAATGGCACCCAACGAGTCGTCCTCAATGGCTCCAAACCCACATGGAAGGTGGGCAGTGGGGTACCACTGGGTTCTGTGCTGTGTGGATGCATCCTGAGCTCCTGTCACTCACCCGGGGGCCAGATAAATGGCCTCAGCAGGCCGCATGCGGCCCACGGGCCGTAGTTTGGGGACTGCTGTGATAGAGGTTAAAGGTCGTGTGGTGCTTTTCCAATGATGTCTTCAGTGAAGTCTATTTGGGTTAAGTCGTTGTGAGTGTTTGAGGTGCGATTAGTGGATTTTGGGGATGAGCCGTTGCTGTCTCCACACAGAGGCCCTGGAGACCTCAATGGCTGGTGATGGGGCCACTATGGTGATGATGGGGGCCAATATGCCCCCGCCCATATTTTATGCCCATATTATATGTCCAAAGCCCCACCCAGAGGCTTTGACGGGTGGATTCAGTGGTGAAATCATGTCAGGGGAAGGAGACGGCAACCTCTCCATTATTCCCACCCCCCTCCTGCCAATCCCAGCCAGAGGCGCCATTTCCCCATTCTCTGGACTACTCAACATTTCCGCTAACGGCACCTGTCGGAACCTGCTGGGTTTCACCTGCTGGGGGTCGGGTGGAAAGGCCATCGGAAGAGGTGCCCAGATGGAGGAGGAGGCCGAGGCAACAGCTCCCATGGAGGCACAAGTCTACGCCTCCCCACTTTCCCCCCAGGGTCTGCACGCAGGTGGGAGGCCATCCAACCGCTGCCTCCTGTTTCCTGGGGGGGGGGTTGTTCCTGTTTCTTCCCAGCAGCGGGAAGAATATCGGCAGGCGTGGGCAGGGTGTGATCCCCAGACACAGCCGGAGAAGCCAGAGCGGCGCCCTGGGGGGAAAGCGGCGGGCGTAGACTTGTGTCTCCATGGGAGCTGTTGCCTCGCCCTCCACCTTTCCCGCAAGTTGACGTGTGGGGAGTCTCATTTTTTTCAGCAGAGAGAGAGAGATGCACCCCCTCGAGTCCCTTCACCCTGCCTGCTTAGACTTTGTAATATTGGAATTGTTCATGGAAGCAATAAGGGATCACATTACCTGGGTCTCCGCTATGTGTTAAATTGAAAAAACTTCCTCACAGGATGTTTCGTGGGGATAAAAAAAACCTCCCTAATTAAAAAAAGCACCGTCTTATTTGGAGTTCTCTCATTTTTCAAGAGTTTTCTCATATTTTTTAGACATTGGCTTTGTTAAACGTTAAGCGTAGTTTAAATACAGATTGATAATTTGGGTCTTCGTGGCAGATCCTCTACCACCACCCCCACCCCCGAGGTGCATGGCGGGGCACAGAGGTTTTTGTGAGAGAGAGGGAAAAGAGAGAGAGAAAGAAAGAAAAGGGAAAGAGAGAGAGGCAAAGAGAAGTGGAGAGGAAGGAAGGAGGGAAGGAAGGAAGGATGAAATGAATGGAGGGACAGAGGAAGGACTGTTTTTTGGGGGGGGGTAATTCCCCCCCCCCTTAACATACATTCTACAACACAGTGTACCATCTAATTTTCCATGAATAAAATGCGGTATTTTATTAGTAACTAATATCAATCATCAAAAAAGTTGCAAATTGGTTTTTCTAATTTTGTCGTCCAGCTACATTCATTTTCTTTTAATTAAATTCTCTCCTTAATGTTCCTTCAAAAAGTTCAACACCAATTTCTAACATATTAACCATTATGGCAAAGTGCTTCCTCCTTTCTTCTAGTCCAACCTCCTGCTCACCCAGGAGACCTATACTAGGGATTTGACCTGCCAAACTGCCGACCTTTCTGATCGACTGCCGACCTCTCTGACTCGGCTCCTAAAACTTCGACTACCTCCCACTTTCAAGGCCTTTGGAGGGGGAAAGCCAGTCGGTGACCAGAGCCGAATGTCTCGATCTTTATCAGGGGCAGAAGCCCCCATGGGGGTGTTGTGGACCATGGCCATGAATCCCAATTGAGAGAGAGAGGGAGAGGGAGAGAGAGAACCGTCCCCAAAGCAAGGTGTGATGTTCCAATAATAGGCAGAGACCTTGTAGCTCGAGTACGTTTCCTGCAGCACCCGGCTGAAACACTCAGGAGGCCTTTGAGCTATGTAGAGAACAAGGAACAGCAAGACGGGAGCCGCGTGGCTTCTTTTAAAGGGAGACTTGCCAGAGGTTTGACAGCGCTTTCAATTTGCCAGACGCATCTTAGCCAATCCACGACCGGCATGCAAATTTGTGTCGCTCCGTACACAACCCAAGGGTGGACATCCAAGGTGCTGCCTTCCCTCCTTGGATGTTTCCCTTCATTGGGAGAGCGGAAGAGAAAACCCCCCTGTGCCCCCATCTCTGTGGCTCCCACTGGGCCCCCCTGCTCCAAGTCTCTTGCCATTTATATCTTCTTAAGTGACCTTGGACTCCTTTGCACATTAGAAAAAATCTGAACTGGCGCCATGTTTTGGTGAAACCTGAAGACAACATTTCATGGAATGCTTCCTGTATGTTTCAACAAACAAAAGAGCCTAAAATGAAACAATTTTTTAAAAAAAGTTTGTGAGGGAGGGAAGCAACCCAGTGTCGTAATTTTTACTGGATGGATGGGTTTTTTGTTTTGTTTTTTTAGATGCAAACTTTTTAAAAAGTGACTTTATTTATTTATTTATTTATTTATTTACTTATTTATTTGATTTGTTTGCCAACCCTCTCCGCAGACTCAGGGCGGCTAACAACAATGATAAAAAACAGCATGTAACAATCCAATACTAAACAACTAAAAACCCTTTATTATAAAACCAAACATACATACAAACATACCATGCGCAAATTGTAAAGGCCTTTTGTGGATAGTAAGTTGCTCTCTCGTTCTAAAACATTTTCTACATTTCAAACATTTATAAGGCTTCTCTTTTGTGTCAATCACTTTTTGAGATGTAAGGTAGTTATTTCCAAGAGAAAGAATGGATGTTGCATAGTAACTTTGTCCATTGTGTCTTCTTATAGCATTTTTTCCTTTGTTTTGGGTGAAATAGTTTTCATTTGCTTGTACTTTAGCTTTGATTAACTGCATACTTTTCCGAATATCTTTTGTCTTTATTTTCTCTTGTTGGGCAAGAATGTTTTGCATCGGAGCATCAGTGGAAGATGAGCTTTCCTCATTCCAATTCTTCAACTGGTTTCTCTCAGGGCTTTCCAATTTCATTCGAATTCCAAACTTCTCCATTCCATCTTTAGCATTGATCAGTTGGAACAGTTCACAGGGATCTTGATTCTCCTGCCCATAATTAACTTCAAAGCAAAAAAGAAAAGAAAATGATTACAAAGTTAGAGAAAAACCTGAAAGGTCAAATGAATATCCTTCTGAATTTCTCCAAAATTCCATCAAGTTGTATGTTTGCATGCTCAGTGGTGTGATATAATGATGATTTCTATATTCATGCATTAGGAAAGCTTTGAAAATATTTAGATATCTCTTTCTTTATAATCTATCTATCTATCTATCCATCCATCTATCTATCTGCAAATCTCACTCAGAGCCAGTTTTGAATTAAAGAATGGAATAGAAAAACAAAAGGGACCTTGGAGGTCTTCTAGTCCACCCCCCGCCCCCGATTAGGCAGGAAAGCCTTCCACCACCTCAGTCAAATGGTTATCCTACATCTTCTTAAAAACTTACAGTGTTGGAGCATTCACAAGTTCTGGAGGCAAGCTGTTCCACTGATTAATTGTTTTAATTGTCAGGAAACATAGAAACATAGAAGACTGACGGCAGAAAAAGACCTCATGGTCCATCTAGTGTGCCCTTATACTATTTCCTGTATTTTATCTTACAATGGATAAATTTATCTTTAGTTCTAAGTTGCTTTTCCACCCATGACTTCTTGTCCTGCCCTGAGGTGTTTTGAAGAACAATTGGACTCCCTCTTCTTTGTGGCAGCGCCTGAGATACCTGAAAATTGCTATCACACCGGATCTGGTACAGGCTTCAGTTGACATAAAACGAACTAAAGCACTTTATTATGAGATCACAGGAGGAGTGTGGATCTTCGTATGGGAAGTAAGTGCACTGCGATGAGCAAAGGTCTTTCCACACTCCATGCATTTATACGGCTTCCTCCCTGTGTGGATCCTTTTGTGGCGAGTAAGATTACTTCCTTGAGCAAAAGTCTTTCCACACTCCCTGCATTTATACGGCTTCTCCCCTGTGTGGACCCACTTATGGGAAATAAGATGAGTTCCTTGAGCAAAGGTCTTTCCACACTCCAAGCATTTATACGGCTTCTCCCCTGTGTGGATCCTCTTATGGGAAGTAAGATGACTTCCTTGAGCAAAGGTCTTTCCACACTCCAAGCATTTATACGGCTTCTCCCCTGTGTGGATCTTCTTATGGGAAGTAAGATTTCTTCTTTGAGCAAAGGTCTTTCCACACTCCAAGCATTTATATGGCTTCTCCCCTGTGTGGATCCTCTTATGGTAAGTAAGTGCACTGTTATGAGCAAAGGTCTTTCCACACTCCATGCATTCATACGGCTTCTCCCCTGTGTGGATCCTCTTATGGTAAGTAAGTTGACTGCTCTGAGCAAAGGCCTTTCCACACTCCATGCATTCATACGGCTTCTCCCCTGTGTGGATTCTCTTATGGTAAGTAAGTGCACTGTTATAAGTAAAGGTCTTTCCACACTCCATGCATTTATACGGCTTCTCCCCTGTGTGGACCGACTTATGGGAAATAAGATTACATCCTTGAGCAAAGGTCTTTCCACACTCCAAGCATTTATACGGCTTCTCCCCTGTGTGGATCTTCCTATGGGAAATACTGGTATCCTTTCGAGTAAAGGTTTTTCCACACTCCATGCATTTATACGGCTTCTCCCCTGTGTGGATCCTCTTATGGGAAGTAAGATGACTTCCTTGGGCAAAGGTCTTTCCACACTCCAAGCATTTATACGGCTTCTCCCCTGTGTGGATCCTCTTATGGGAAGTAAGTGACTTGCTATGAGCAAAGGTCTTTCCACACTCCATGCATTTATACGGCTTCTCCCCTGCGTGGACCCACTTGTGGGAAGTAAGATGACTTCCTTGAGCAAAGGTCTTTCCACACTCCAAGCATTTATACGGCTTCTCCCCTGTGTGGATCTTCTTATGGGAAGTAAGTGCACTGTTATGAGCAAAGGTCTTTCCACACTCCATGCATTTATATGGCTTCTCCTCTGTGTGGATCCTCTTATGGTAAGTAAGTGCACTTCTATCAGCAAAGGTCTTTCCACACTCCATGCATTTATACGGCTTCTCCCGTGTGTGGATCTTCGTATGGGAAGTAAGTGAATTGCTATAAGCAAAGGTCTTTCCACACTCCATGCATTTATACGGCTTCTCCCCTGTGTGGATCTTCGTATGGGAAGTAAGTGAATTGCTATAAGCAAAGGTCTTTCCACACTCCATGCATTTATACGGCTTCTCCCCTGTGTGGATCCTTTCATGGATAGTAAGTTGCCACGTTCTACTAAAACATTTTCCACATTTCAAACATTTATATGGCTTCCCTTTTGTATCAATCTCTTTTTGAGATGTAAGGTATAAGTTATTTCCAAAAGAAACAATGGATGTCCCTTTGTAACTTTGTCCGTTGTGACTTCTTATAGCATCTTCTCCTTTGTTTTGGGTTAAATACTGTTCATTTACTTCTACATTAGCTTTAACTAGCTTCACACTTTTCGCAATATATTTTTTCTTCATTTTCTCTTGTCGGGCAAGAATGTTTTGCATCGGAGCATCAGTGGAAGATGAGCTTTCCTGATTCCAATTCTTTGACTGGTTTCTCTCAGGGCTTTCGAATTTCATTCCAATTCCAAACTTCTCCATTCCATCTGTAGCATTGATCAGTTGGAACAGTTCACAGGGATCTTGATTCTGCTGCCAGTTATGACCTTCAAAGCAAAAGGGATATGAAAATGACGACAAAGTTAGAGAAAACCATCAAAATGTAGAAAGTCAAGTGAATTTCCTTCTGAATTTGTCCAAAATTCCATTAGTTTGTAGGTTTGAATTATAATAATAATAATAATAATAATAATAATAATAATAATAAGCAATAATTTATTAGTTTTGTATGTCGTCCTTCTCAGGAGGTTCTGATGAGGGGAAAGATTAGAGTTGGGGGAAAGATCAAAAGCAACATGAGAAAATATTATTTTACTGAAAGAGTAGTAGATGCTTGGAAGAAACTTGCAGCAGACGTGCTTGGTAAATCCACAGGACCTGAATTTAAACATGCCTGGGATAAACATATATCCATCCTAATATAAAATACAAAAAGTAGTATAAGGGCAGACTAGATGGACCATGAGGTCTTTTTCTGCCGTCAGTCTTCTATGTTTCTATGACTGCATGCTCACAGTGTTGTGATATAGACATTATGATTTCTATATTCATGAGTTATGAAAGCTTTGAAAATATTTAGATGTCTCTTTCTGTATAATCTGTCTATCTATCCATCCATCCATCTATCTGCAAATCTCACTCAGAGTCAGTTTTGAATTAAAGAATGGAATAGAAAAACAAAACGGACCTTGGAGGTCTGCTAGTCCACCCCCCCACCTCCCACCCCCCGATTAGGCAGGAAAGCCTTCCACCACTTCAGTCAAATGGTTATCCTACATCTTCTTAAAAACTTCCAGTGTTGGAGCATTCACAACTTCTGGAGGCAAGCTGTTCCACTGATTAATTGTTTCAAGTGTCAGGAAATTTCTCCTTAGTTCTAAGTGGCTTTTCTCCTTGATTAGTTTCCACCCGTGGCTTCTTGTCCCGCCCTCAGGTGCTGTGGAGAACAGTTTGACTCCCTCTTCTTTGTGGAAGCCCCTGAGATATTGGAAAACTGCCATCACTCTGGATGTGGTACAAGAGTCAGTTCGCAGAGAGCGGAGATCTAAAGTACTTTAGGGATAGATCACACAAGACCAGTAGTGCAAGATCCCAGGCTACTAATACCATGTGATCTCACACCTTCAGGCATTGAAGAACTTTAAGGACTGAGGACTGCACGAGATCCAGGGCAAAAGTCTTTGGAGACGAAGGGACCTTCCCTCTCTCGGCCAACATTTTGCCCTGGATCTTGTGCAGGCCTTGGGTAGCCGGGAACAGAGGCCTAGAGCATTATAGTGCGATATCACGTGAGATCAATAGTGCTACGTTTTCTACGACTGACTTCACACATCTCCCAATACTTTAGGCTTCTTCTTTCTGCAAATGCACCCAAGTAGGCAAAGGAACCGATGGAAAGTCCTGTTCTCACACAAGTTTGGAGGTTTGAGACAAATGACAACACACTCCTCTCACATGGCCTCCAGAGGACACACAAAAGCACACCTCGTTCTTTTTACACACCCCAACATATAAGTTCAAATAGAAATGGAAAAATACAGATGTGAAATGGCACATAAAGCATCTAAGCCAAGAGACATTGACTCTTTCCTTCCTTGGAGCACCAGAAGGCCACGTCCTTTCCTTCTCCCGCCCAGGAGACGATGTCTCATTATATTGGTTGTTTAAATAAAGAACTAACTATAATCTTCCTTCTTGACCTCTGATTGGTGTCACACTCTTACCCAGAAAGACCACGTTCCTGTGGTTTTCCAGCATGACTTCCGAATGCAGCGCTTTCTGGTCAGGATCCAGCTGAGACCATTCCTCCTCAGAGAAAGACACAGCCACCTCCTCGAAGGACACAGGACTCTCCTGAACACGGGAACAAGAACAGAACAGGAGGATTCATAACATATGTTTATCTTCATCATTCATTTAGACAAGAGGATGGAAGGGGAACTCATCACATTTGTAGACAAGACCAAATCGACAGGTATAACAACACTCCAGGATATAAGATGGAGATATAGAAGGATCAACAGATATGGGCCCCATCTGACAAAGCAAAATCAACAGTGAAAAATGTAACCACGTTCATTTAGGAAAGAAAACCCAAATGCATTCGCATAGAAGAGGTGATACCTGGCTTAATAGTAGTAAGTGCAACAGGGATCTTGGAGTCCTAGTGGACAACACTTAAATATGAGTCCGCAAATAATGTTCAGTTGCCACCAAAAACCCCAAAACCCAACAAAATCAGAGGCGGCATTAAGAGGGATAGAATCAAAATGATCTGAAGTGTTATTACCACTTTATAAGGCCTTGATAAGACCACACCTGGAATATTGACTCCACTACTGGTTGCCAGATGTAAGAAAGATCTTGAGACTCTAGAAATAGTGCAGACAAGAGCAACAAAAATTACTACTGGACCAGAGGTTAAAGCATGGCTGTTTTACCGTTGCTGGAATTGGGGGTGTCTACTTTCATGAAAAGAAGGACCAGGGAGTGACATGATAGCAGTGTTCCAAGACACAATGGATGGGAAGTTTTCAAGGAGAGAACCAACCCACAAGTAAAGGGAAATTTCCTGATGGTGAGAACAACTAATCAGTGGAATGACTTGCCACTAGAAATTGTGGTTGCTCCAAAAGTGGAGGTGTTGATGAAGGAATTGGACAGCCATTTATCTGAAATGTTATAGGGCTTCCTGTCTGAGCAGGGGGTTGGACTAGAAGACCTCCAAGATCCCTACCAACTGTTACTCTGTTCCATTGTTCCCAAATTACTACAGCAAAGATATGCACCAAATTAAAAGGTTGTGCATCACAGAAGTCGTAGGTTTAGGTGAGAGAATGGGCAAATATGAAAATTGCAAATTCAAGAAGGCGACTTACAACAAACACAAGACAAGCATGAAAGACAAGGGCCGATTACAAGGGCAAAAGCTGAAGCAAGAAAATGAAAGCCACAAAAACTCACACATTTTATCACAAGAAAACTATATCCCCATATTCTCAACTAATATTAATGGGTTGAACTCAGACAGAAAAAGAAAAGAGATTTTCCACAAACTTCTAAATCACAACTTTCATATAACATGTCTGCAAGAGACACATATTACCAAAAAGGATGCCATGGTTCTACTTCTCCCCGGTCTTGGCAAACTCTTTACTTCCTCGGCATCAGTTAAAAAAAGAGGAATTGCCATATATGTTAAAACCCAATAGAGAGAACTTCCGGGTGGAGCCCGATCGCGCCGGAGTAGCGGAGGCTGAGCTCCGGCACCGCAGTCCTCCTTTCCAACTTGCAGGATGCGGATTCGCGTTCTGCCGACCCCGGAGTGGTCGGCCCAGGAAAGGGGGTCTCCTGGACACCCTGGGACGGATCGCCACAGTCCTGGGGGTTAGGGATAACCCCGCAGCTGCAGGCATGGAGAGCTGTGCCCAGGCGGCTGCCTGGACACAGCCATAGCGATCGCCGAAAGCAGAAGTGCAAAAATAGAAGAGAAGTCTACAAATAACAGATCAGCAGATAAAGGAGACTTACAGCACCACACGGAATTCTTTTGCTATCTATACAAGTTTGGGAAAAAGATTTTAAATTTTAAGGCGAAAACAACAAAAGAAGAAAACTGTAAGTGATACCCATCCGCGGAGGAGAAGATCAGCCGGAACTACTTGCCTTTATTACAACTGAGTATAACTTTCTTTTTTTGTTTAACCTTACGATTATAGTGTGGTGTGTCTACTTTCCCTTTTTTCCTTTTATTTTTTGTTAGATATATAAATTTTTTCTTTTCTTTTTACAAAACTAAAGTTCGATTTGGAAATTATGGAGTGGATGAAGTAAAATATATTAATCAATTGTATACTGTAGAACCAATGAACCAATGAACGGAACTAATCCAATTTACGCTATTTCAATGGAATTTTACTGAAGTTAAAAATATTTGAAATGAATTTTGGACTATCCATCTTATTGTTTTATTTTTAAAATTTTTGACATTATTTTCATTCCCTTTTTAAGCTCTTCCTTGGATTTGCTGGGACTATTTTTTGTGTGATTTTAGAGGCGTAAGGATATTTTTTTGTATTTTATTTTTCTACTCCTCGTTGTTTTTTATAATAAAGAAACTTGGACTATCTTATTAGTATTTGAATTTGGAAATCACTCTGGACATTGGCTTTGGACTCATTTTTCTTTCTTTTTTTTTTCTGGATAATTTTATTAGAGCATAAGTTAGGTTCACTCTATTTGGACTCATTAGAAATTTTTGGACCCTTTTTTCTTTAGAACTTTTGATATATTTCTCTTTTCTAACTAAAAGTGTGTTCATTACAATTACCCTTGGATTAATCTTTATTTTTTCATTTTTACATATATATGTATATTTTTTGAATATTAGAAACAATTTTAAATATATTTTTCTATAATTTTTAAATGTATAAAATATTTTCTTTTTCTCTCTCTATTCTGGCCTTTTAAAAGAAACTCTCTCTAGTTGTTGTTGTTTTTTTCTTTTTATTTGCCTTTCTTTGAAGAAATCCTTTGTATCTTCTTTTTTACTTTTTTCCTTCCTTCTTTTCTTCTTTCTCTCTCTCCTTTTTCCATCTTTTATTTTCAATTATTATTAATTTTCCCCTTTTAAAACCACATTTATATATTTTCTCTTTTTTATTATTAAATAGCTATGTGCTAGAGTATTGGTTTCTTCCTTTCCCCCACCTGGTCCCTTCTTAAGGAATCTAGGAACTCACTGAAATATTTTTTTTTCCCCCTTTACTTTCTTTTTCTTTTCTATTTTTCCCTTTAATTAAACTCAACAATTAATTATAGTACTAATTGAATTGAATTAATATATTTAATCTCTCTCTTTTTTTTTTATTAAGAATACATAAGATTTAGATTAAAATATTTTTAAAAAATAAAACAATAACAGTAAATTTTGGATTATGAAAGGTTCCCACCGGGCACAGAGTGTGACCTCAGTGACTACAATAACAACCCGAAAACAACCAACTACTCCTGCCCCAACTTCTACACCCAGGACCTCCCCAACCTCATCACCGTTACAACAAAGGACCATACCCACAATGTTGGCCAAAGAGAAAGAAAAGGACAAGCCTACAATGGATCCTAGTCTTCAGATTATCCAAGAAGCACTAGCAGACATCAAGGCATTACAAACCCAGGCAAAAACTCAAAGCGATACAAATAAAGAAGAAATGAAAACTTACCTACAAGAACTGAGGCAAGAGATGAAGGAGATGAAAGATGAAATTAAAAAAGAAATTGCGGAACTTAAAACTGAATTAACTGAAGTAAAAGGGAATGTTGTCGAAATGGACGGAAATATAAAAGTCATCCAACAAAAACTACAAGAAAGCGAAAAGAGAATACAAGTGACAGAAGAAAAAATCCAAGACGTGGGACAGAGAGTAGAAGAATATGAAGACCGCAACTACGCAGCCCGCAGAGACTTTGATATAGCAATAACCAATTTAGAACTACATTCCGCACTACATGGTTTGAGGTTCCAAAACATTGAAGAAGAAAAAGATGAAGACTTGCCTGCAAAAATGGCAGAAGTTATGGGAGCTATTTTGCAGTTAGACCCAACAGAACTGGTAAAAGAAATCGATGAAGTCTACCGAGTTCAGACTGGATATGTAAGGCGCCATAATCTACCCAGAGAAGTCCACATTAAATTCACAAGCAGAATCGTCAAAGACGAGATATTGAGATACACAAAAAACGAGTCCTTTCAACGCAATGGGAAGGAAATTACGATCCTGAAACAAGTTCCGAGGAGAGTCCGAGAGACTAGAAGACAATATTATTTTCTTACGAGTATTTTAATCAGAAAGAACATTCCTTTCAGATGGCTGATACCAGAAGGTTTGACCCTAACATGGCAATCAACGTGAAAAAGCCGCCCCGAGTCTTCGGAGAGGGGCGGCATGCAAATCTAATAAATAAATAAATAAATAAAAATAAAATAGAAAGTGTAGAACAAGCAAGATCTTTCCTAGCACGCAGTGGACTGGACAGTACCGCACAAATTCAGATTCAACCAAAGCCTAGCAACGAAACGATGGGGACCACAGGCGGTGGAGGGGAAGAAGCATTGGTGGTGAGGCAGAAACAACTACAGATCTCACAGGACTTAATTTTGGATAACCGACTCCAAGAACCAAAAGAACCTAAAAGGTACTATAAATAAAGATGACGCATGATCTGAAAATATTTTCAGTCAATGTAAATGGATTGAATAACCCCAGGAAGAGAAACCAAGTATTAACTAAACTTACGAAACAAAAAGCCCAGATAAACATTCTACAAGAAGTCCATATCAAAAAATCAAAAAGTAGTCTCCTTAAAAACTCAAAATTGGGAAAATTATACACTAGTTTGGCTAATCAAAAGAAAAGAGGTGTAGCAATGTATATTGATGAACTAATTGAATCAAAAGAAATATATAATGATGGGGATGGAAGGATTTTGATAGTACAATTAGACTTAGATACAAAACCATTAACAATTGTCTCAATTTATGCACCAAATGATAATCAAAAGCAATTTTATAAAGATTTACATGAAAAAATTAACGAGTTATCAATTGAAAACATGATAATAATAGGAGACTTTAATGCAATCTCAGATGACCAAATGGATTATAATGGGAAAAGAAAAGAAAAAAAAGGTAATCTTACCGGCATCATTTTGGAAAATGAGTTCAGAATTATCATTAAAAGATGTATGGCGAGAACAGCATTTAAAAGATAAACAGTATACTTTTTATTCCAACCCGCATAAGACATGGTCTAGAATTGATATGGCTTGAGCCCCTATTCACATAATGGAACAAATAAGTGAAATAGAAATAGAGACAAATACTTGGGCAGACCATAACCCTTTATCCATATATTGGAAAGGTAAAAGGAGAATAAAGAATTGGTCAATGAATAGAACTATAATAAAAGATCCTGAATATAAGAAATGGATAGAGAAGGAATTAGATATTTTTTAAAAAATAAATAAAAATACAGATACCACTCCTCAAAATTTGTGGGATACAACTAAAGCATATATACGCGGATTAACAATATCATTTATAGCAAAAAAAAAATTAAGAAAAGAAAAAATATCAAGGAACACTAGTAGAAGAATTAAGAAAATTAGAAATTTTAATGCAAAAAGAGGATAAGGATGACAAATTAAAAAATCAGAGAGAATTAATAAGACATAAACTGAGATTAATAGAACAAGAACCAATTGTAGAAAAGATAAAGAGAGCAAAACAAGATCATTTTGAACATGCGAATAAACCTGGAAGATGGCTGGCATACAAACTAAGAAAAGAGAGAGAAAATAAAATTATAAAAAATTTGACAGATTCAAAAGGTACAATAAAACATAGAATAGAGGATAAAAAGGATATAGTATTGGAATTTTATAAACAATTATATAAGAAAGAAGAGATAAGTGAGGATTTAATTTTTAAATATTTGGAAAAAATAGAACTTCCAGTTTTAACCGAAACACAACAGCAAAGATTAAATAGACCTATTACAGATATAGAATTAAAACAATCTATAAAGAATCAAAAAAATAATAAAGCGACTGGTCCAGACGCAATACCAGCTGAATTTTATAAATTAGATCTAGAAATATTTTTTTCCAACATGCTTGAGATATATAATCAAATATTGACAATAGGTAAATTACCAAAAACTTGGTCAGAAACTTTAATAACTTTAATACATAAGGCTGACACAAAGAAAGAAAAAATTGAAAATTACAGACCTATTTCATTGTTGAACGTCGATTATAAAATCTTTATATCAATATTTGCCAATAGACTTAAAAGTATTATAAATAATATGATACATAGTGATCAAACTGGATTTTTACCAGGAAGACAAATTAAAAATAATTTAAGAATAATAGTTAATACTTTGGAATATTATGAGCAGCATCCTGAAAAGCAAATGGCACTTATATTTCTGGATGCCCAAAAAGCATTTGACAACGTGGATTGGAATTTTATGAAAATACAATTAAATAAGATGGAAGTAGGAACAAAATTTTTTAATATAATAGATGCTATATATTCTGAACAAACTGCCAAAAGTATAATAAATATTGAACAGACAGAAGAAGTAGTTATACAAAGAGGAGTAAGACAAGGTTGCCCAATATCACCATTGTTATTTATTTTAACTTTAGAAACATTGTTGATTAAAATAAGAGCAGATAAGGAAACAAAAGGATTGAAAATTAGAAAAGAAACCTATAAAACACAAGCATTTGCTGACGACGTAGTGTTTGTTCTGGATGACCCGATAGAATCTATTTTAAATTTAATAAATGGGATTGAAGAATATGGGAAAGTTGCAGGACTGAAAATAAACAAGGAAAAGACACAGATATTAACAAAAAATATGACTGAAACGCAGAGAAAATATTTAGGAGACCTATCTAATATAAAGATCACGAAAAAAGTGAAATATCTAGGGATATGGATGACCTCTAAAGCCGTATCTTTAAAAAATGACAATTATCTAAAATTATTAAGTCAGATCAAAAAAGATTTAGAAATATGGAGTAATCTACAATTATCACTTGTAGGAAGAATCTCCACAGTTAAAATGAATATCCTTCCAAAAATATTGTTTCTTTTCCAAGTGATTCCAATAAATCCAGGAACGAAATTTTTTGCCGAATTGAATAAGATAATAAGAAAATTTATTTGGCAAGGCAAAAAAATCAAGAATAAAACAAAATTCATTAGAAGACCGTAAGGAAAGAGGAGGCCTAGGTCTTCCAAATTGGAAATTATATTATCATGCCACAGCCCTGACATGGATAAAAGAATGGCTGACATTAGAAAATCAAAGATTGCTTAATCTAGAAGGTCACGACTTGATGGTCGGGTGGCATGCATTTTTGTATGGTATGATAAGTTAAGAACCCACTCATATTTTAAAAACAATGTTATCAGAAAGGCATTGATAGAAGTATGGAATGAAATAAAGAAAAATCACTTTTTAGTAATGCCAGAATGGGTTTCACCCTTTGAAGCCATTGTACACCCGAACCTTAAAGGAAAAGGTAAGATTTGGAAATATAGTGACTTGTTAGATAATCAATTAAAACTAAGAACAAAACAAGAGTTATACGAGTTGGGTATAGATTTAGATTGGTGGCATTATATGCAGATTAGTTCTAGATATCAAAGAGACGTAAAGACTTATATCTTTAAAAAAGAAAATAATGTATTGGGCAAATTATTATTCCAAAATCAAACAAAGACAATTGGAAATATTTATAAATATTTATTAAATCATAGAACGATAGGTTGGATATTGAAAGATAATATGATCAGTTGGTGCAAAAATTTTGGTAAAGAGATTGATTTAGATACTTGGGAAAAGGCATGGAAGTATAATTGGAAAATTACAAAATCAATCTCTTTTAAAGAAAATCAAATTAAGATGTTCTATAGATGGCACCTTCCACCATATAGAATTTCTAAAATGTTTCCATCTGTATCGCCTATTTGTTGGAAATGCAAAAAAGAAGTTGGCATATATTATCATGTATGGTGGGCCTGTTATGAGACAAAAATATTTTGGAACAAAGTAGAGAATTGGATAAATGAAATAACAAAGGAGAAGATTAAAAAATCTCCTGAATTTTTCCTATTGGGTATTTCAAATATAAAGTATAAAAAAGAAACTTACTATTTAATAATACATATATTGGTGGCGGCACGAATAGTATTCGCACAGAAATGGAAAGAAAAGACGATACCGAAAGATACGGAGGTATTCAAAAAAATTATAGAATGTGCAGAATTAGACATGATGACTAAACGTTTGAATAACCAAACCGAAACGGAATTTTACAAAATATGGGATAAAGTATATGATTGGTGGAATGTTAAAAATAGTACTAAAAATTTAATATATAAGAATAAATGATTATTTGAAAAATTATAAGATAGAATTAAATAGTTTATATGATAACTAACCTAGAAGTGTTTATTTTGTTTTCTTTTTGTACTACTAATAATTTGTTTATTGTTCTTTATATATACATATATATATATATACAAGTGTATCATTTTTTAAAACATAAAGAAATTTAATCAATAATTTTAATCTTAAAAATATGGAATTAAATGTAATGATAATGTATTTCGCAAGAGTGGCATTTCTGCTTAGATCTCGTAACAGTTAGAGTTTTTTATATTCTGTATTAGTTAGACTTCTACGATAAGCGGAGCAATGGCAGCTCCTTAAATGTTCAATGTGGTATGTCTTTGTCTGTCCTTTTCGAAAATACAGTGAACCCTCGATCATCGCGAGGGTTCCGTTCCAGGACCCCAAGCGATGATCGATTTTTCGCGAAGTAGCGGTGCGGAAGTAAAAACACCGTCTGCACATGCGCAGATGGTGTTTTTACTTCCACCGCCCTTCGCCCGCCCACCCCGTTGCTCGCGCCTGGGGTTTCCCCCGCGCGCGCGCCGCCCGCCCACGCCATTGCTGGGGCCGCTTCCCAGCTGGGAAGCGAAGCTGGGGTCCCCGCGCGCGCGCCCCGCCCACGCTACTTCCCTCCCAGGCAAAAAGATGCCGGCATTCTGGGCTGATGGGGTCGGACTTCCCAGGCGGAAGGCGTGCCCCTCTCCCCGCATCTTTTTGCCTGGGAGCGAAAGTGAAATGCCGCTCGTAGCAGCTGCTAGAGCCGCCGGCATTTCACTTTCCCTCCCAGGCAAAAAGATGCCGGGGCACGCCTTCCGCCTGGGAAGTCTGACCCCATCAGCCCAGAATGCCGGCATCTTTTTGCCTGGGAGGGAAGGTGAAATGCCGGCGGCTCTAGCAGCTGCTACGAGCGGCATTTCACCTTCCCTCCCAGGCAAAAAGATGCCGGCATTCTGGGCTGATGGGGTCGGACTTCCCAGGCGGAAGGCGTGCCCCTCTCCCCGCATCTTTTTGCCTGGGAGCGAAAGTGAAATGCCGCTCGTAGCAGCTGCTAGAGCCGCCGGCATTTCACTTTCCCTCCCAGGCAAAAAGATGCCGGGGCACGCCTTCCGCCTGGGAAGTCTGACCCCATCAGCCCAGAATGCCGGCATCTTTTTGCCTGGGAGGGAAGGTGAAATGCCGGCGGCTCTAGCAGCTGCTACGAGCGGCATTTCACCTTCCCTCCCAGGCAAAAAGATGCCGGCATTCTGGGCTGATGGGGTCGGACTTCCCAGGCGGAAGGCGTGCCCCTCTCCCCGCATCTTTTTGCCTGGGAGCGAAAGTGAAATGCCGCTCGTAGCAGCTGCTAGAGCCGCCGGCATTTCACTTTCCCTCCCAGGCAAAAAGATGCCGGGGCACGCCTTCCGCCTGGGAAGTCTGACCCCATCAGCCCAGAATGCCGGCATCTTTTTGCTTGGGAGGGAAGGTGAAATGCCGCTCGTAGCAGCTGCTAGAGCCGCCGGCATTTCACTTTCCCTCGCTGCAGCCGCGCGCCCCTCGCCTTCGCCTCACCTGACGGAGCCTTCTCCGTCCCTTTCCTGCTGCACCGGTCTGGGGCCAAGTGGGCGGGGGGCGGCCGGGACCTCGCCTGTCTCCGCCGCCCGCATCGCCCCTCCGGCGGGCCGGCCTCCCCCGCCCGCCTCTGCTGCAAGCGCACGAAAAAAAAGAGAGAAGGCTTCTACCAGAAGCCGGGGACGGCGGGCAGGGGCATGAAGGATCTCTTGCGGGGGAAAAGCCGCTAGCCAGCTTTCGGAGCTCTCCGCCATCACCCGCTTCTGGTAGAAGCCTTCTCTCTTTTTTTTCGTGCGCTTGGCGAGGAAAGGCAGGCGGGGAGGAGGCGACGGGGCCAAAGGGGGCCGAGGGAAGCTCGGCTGCGGTCGAGTGAGAAACGGCTTGGGCTCGCCGCAAGAAAAAAAAGAGACAGGCTTTTAGTTTTGGCTGCGGGGGGAGGGAATCCCGCCGCAAGGTAAGCTTCGGGGCGGGGCGGGCGGGGCCCTTTTGTGCCAGTCGGGGAGGCGGTGGCGGCTGCAGCAGAGGCGGGCGGGGGAGGCCGGCCCGCCGGAGGGGCGATGCGGGCGGCGGAGACAGGCGAGGTCCCGGCCGCCCCCCGCCCACTTGGCCCCAGACCGGTGCAGCAGGAAAGGGACGGAGAAGGCTCACTGGCAGCCCTTGCCCATCGCCGCGCCTTCACTTCCCCCCCCTCCCCCGCTGGATCCGGCAGCGTGCTGAGGGGAATTGCCGCGGACTGGAGGCAGTGAGGCAGACCGGCTCCGAGGCGAGCGGCCGGAGCTGCGCCCTCCTTCGCCCGCCAGGTGAGGCGAAGGCGAGGGGCGCGCGGCTGCAGCGAGGAGCCAAAGATCCGGGCGGGGAAGACCCAGGGAAGGTTCCTTCGTCCGCCTAGCAGCTGATCTGCTCGGCAGCGCAGCACCAGCGAGGAGCCGAAGATCTTCGGCTCCTCGCTGCTGCTGCGCTGCCGAGCAGATCAGCTGCTAGGCGGCCGCTCGAGAGCAAGAGGGGGAGAGATAGAGAAAGAGAGAGAAGGAAAGAAAGAGATGAGAGAGGGAGGAAGAGAGTGTGAGAGAGGAAGAAGCAACATAGAGAAAGAGGGGGAAGACCCAGGGAAGCCTCTGCCCGGCGGGGAAACTCCACCATCTACGCATGCGTGGAAGGGCACGCATGCGTAGATGGTGGAGTTTACTTCCGGGTTGAAAACTAGCGAAATAGCCCTTTCGCGATCCTTGAGGACGCGAAACTCGAGGGTTCACTGTAATAAAAAATATTTTTTAAAAAAATAAATAAAA